>NW_024884844.1:10110095-10413230 GCF_019232065.1 Centrocercus urophasianus | reverse complement strand
TTTTTTTTTTTTTTTTTTTTTTTTCCCAATTGGAAGATACTTTTATTCAACCTTTCATTGAAAAGTCATCCTTAAAAATAATAAGCTTTTAACAATACCATCTAATTATAATAAGTATATATCTCCATTTTCTTTAGAACTGGTATCCCCCTTGTGAACACAAATCCCACTTTTTTAACGAGTAGTTAAGGAAATTATTAAGTATTTGGCCTTTTAATGCAATACTTTAAGTCCATGAATAACCAGTTGGAGATCCACAGATGACTATTTGTCCACAGACCAAACAGTCAACAGCTAATACTCTAGAGCAGTTAGCACTTAATCTAATTAATTTCCTTGGGGGAAAAAAAAATAGAGAGAGAGAATGAGTGAGTAAAAGAGAGCACTACCTTCCTGTACTGATAATGTCTAATTTTTAATCCTATAATTATCCTGGTAGCATGAGATATTAAGTTATCAGCTTTGCTATTCAAATTAGAACTCTTAGTTTCTACCAGTTGAAGCTATCTCAAAATTTAATAATCATCATAATAACAGCAATAATAACAGTAATAGGGGACATGAATCTCATAGCTGTGTTGATTCCTCATACAGTACATTTGCTGGCAAAAAATAAAGAGCACCTCATTATTTTCCAATGAATATTCTCGGAGTCTTGTCTAGCATGGGACAAATCTTTCGGTGGCCTCACATTTTTCTGTAGAAAATAACAGTAAAAGTGATTTGGAAGTAAGAAAACTTTTTCTGTTGACCAAGGAAGTGTTGCTGCAACCAAGCGAGGAGTGCTTGCACAACTTTTGCTCCCAAAAGCAATAGTCTTAGACATTCTCATTATTGGAAGGTTTAGAGGTCACTGGACAATCAAAATCTTCACTAATAACAGTCTCAAGTGTTAGAAAATTGTGAATCAGTTCTCCCCTACTCTTTCCACTCATGAGTTTTGTTATCAGAAAGCTGAAAGAAAATAGATCTTTTTTTTTTCCTGCTTGATATATATATTTATATATTTAATCTTCCAGATAAAAAGGAGCATCCATTTCTTAACTGTTAACCTCTGATGTAGAGCCTTATGGACATTTTTCATAACTTTTTTGGGGGGAAAGAAGAGATGTTAACATCAACAATTAACTGTGATTACTATTGTCACAGCTCTGCCACAGAGAATCTGATCTTGTTCTTTCTATGCCATTAATTTCTTTCTATTTAGATCAACACCTCTTGAATGCAAAACTGTGTTTTGCTTCATCTAGATTTGTTAATATAGTAGTGAAACTCTGAGAGTCAGAGAAAGTTTGAAAGACTCCGAACTTTAGGAGAGGTTGATGAGAGGTAGGTAGAAGGGAGTTCTTGTTATGTTTTTCTGGATCCTGATTAATTCTTTTCAAATGCTGCCAAAACAGAGATACTACACCTTCAGGGGATGCACTGGACTAGAACACAGTAAATATCAACAGGGTCAGTAACATGCCAGCTATTCAGACCAGGTGTATTGTTAGGAATCCACTGATAAAGCAATTATTAAGATGCTAGATAATAACAATGTAATAAGTGATCTACAAAAAGTAAAAAAGGAAATAAAAGCATCTTCTACTCCAAGTGTTATGTGTCGTTTTTTTTTTTTTTTCTTTCTTTTTTCCTTTTTCCTTTTTTTGTTTCTATATTAAAGACAGATAGAGGAAAGTACATGGTTTTCACTTCAGATTTTACCATGTAATTCTGAGTTCACCTTAAACCATGAAGGATGAGGAATGGAATTCCCAGAATTATCTGTGCAGTAAAACAAACAAACGAACAAACAAACAAAGGAGAAGGCTCCAACATAGTTTTGTCCACAGCTCTTCTCTATAGACAGCAAGCAGAGATGAGAATGGCAAAAGAAGGTGGCAGTAGTTTATTACAGACAATAGCTCCAAATCTGTGGAGTCTGACACAGGACTCCAAAAGTGACAATTTAAACACATAAAATTTCAGAAGATTAGGACCCCTATTCTGAATGTCTTATTGAAACAGGTTACACAATCATTTGCCACAGTACTGGTGCCATTTAATTTGAAGGCAATTTTAAAATCAAAGTGAACACATCTCTCACTCAAACTGAATGAGACTTGGCAGGTCCTTTACAGATGAGAAGAGTTAAGCCCTGATGTGGGCTATAAAGTTCTGGTTCATAGAGACAGAAACTCAAGAAGGGGAATAAAAATCTTAGAACTATTACAAAGGGGAGAAGCGTGTGCCCCTGAAAATCAGAAGGAAAATCAGAAGAGTCACTGGTGAGGGAATTTTTATCTCCAGATAAGGATCCAGTAGGATTTCAAGCAATACAGCCTGTTTATGCAAAGAAAACTTCTTCAGAGCACGGAGAAGAAAAAAATAACAAGCATGCTGAAGTATTTGCTCTGAGTAGTCAATGAAAAATAAGTATTCATTAGTCGAGAAGAAACATTTGCACAGTTCAGCAAACATCCAAAGAGCAGTAGAGAAAAAGATAGAAAGCACAACAAATGTTGAGTGTGATCTCTAGAAGTAAGCTTGGTTGTTTTAAACTCTCGTATGATTTAATGAGTTTTAACACTGCTTGGACTGTCAATGTGAAGGAGACGAATAAATTGATACGTGGGGATCAATTCAAGTGTCTAAACATGCACAGAAGTATTAAAGCTAGTTTTCAAAAGCACCCCTCTGTTTTCATATAACCTTGGCCTCAACCCAAGTTTTCAGGCGATCATGGATCAGATTCAATAGCCTGATATATATACATATATAAACACTAATGGGACCTGCATAATTGCTTAACTAATTCCATTGCTTGACTCCTGTTAAAAAAAAAAAAGTCAATTTATATATTCTATTGACCTTTGAAAAGAAATTGCAAATGATGAGATTTATTCATTAAGAGTTCATTTGCACAGTCTGATATCTAAGAATAACGCTAAATGCTGTTTGCTGACATCAGATGCACCTTTTGGCCACCTACATCAAAGAAACCTGAAATATCTTCTAAACTGTAGAATACTTTTCACTGCGGCTTTATCAAAATGGCAAGATAATTTTAATATTACTTGTCCTTGTCCTTTACTTGTCCTTTAATATCACTTGGCATAACACTTGAGTTTTATTTTCAGATCAATCAACATGAGTTTGGCTCCATCTGCACAAGTAAAATTACTTGTAACCACCTTACTGCAATGAAATTTAAAATAAATACGATTATTAAACTGGTGGAAATTTTCTGGTGGATTTAGAGTTAAAACGCAGATTTTCCCTGTTCTTTCCTGGCTATGGATATATTTTTCTAGCCACTAAATCTAAAGAAATAGCAGAGGAATCAACATAATTCTCTGCTTTTTCTTTTCTCTACTACCAGTTAAAAAACACTATCCATGTAGTCCTTCTCATTTTATAATGCTAGCTGGAAAATTAGATGCCTCTATTTCTTTCAAAAGGTACCATTTTGAAAATCTAAAGGGAAAATGCTTAATAAAAAACGGAGCACTGGCACTGACTGAGCATTAGTGCACATGCTCAACCACTAAGCTGGTCTAAGATGTGCTTTATACTCAGAATACTGTATGCATTCAGACTGAAAAAATTAGTTTAGAACTGAGAACTTCTGCACAGCAGATGAAGACACATTGTGCTCTGTAGAAATGCAGAGCAATTGTCATCCACTTGATGCCAGTACAATCCAGGTTGTGTTCCTTGGAAATGAATGTTTTGCACTGTCTTTACATACATAACTTGCTTCGAAAGTAATGCCTCCTATTTATTTCCACAGAGAGTACACCAGACACAGAGAACACAATAACACTCTCTGATAGAGCAAATTCTCAGCTACAAAGCACTTTTTTTTTTTTTTTTAAAATAGTCACCACAATTATCTATGCATTTTCAGCAGGATGAACAAGAGCCTGCATGCCAAGCTAATAAGGAACTGCACCAGTGGAGGTGACCAGTGTTGCTGTTGCCACTGCTGAAACACACAACCCACTGCCTCACTGTGTTCACATCCACTGGTTAGTTTCCATAAACATTCAGCAGGTGTCAATGAATGTCACTAGGTGCCATTTTTTTCAGCATGGAGTAATTCAATTCCACACCTTTGCTCCATATGCTCTTCCACATCAGACACAATTCTGTCACTGTCCCTCTGCTGCCATCTGTCACAAAATGTCACAAAATATTGGTGGGAAGGTTCAGCCTCTACTGCTGTACCACGAACATCTGCCTTTGATGTCATGGGCCAACATCATAAAATAGGATTACTTTCAGAGAGGCCTTTGTGCATAGCAGTGGCATGTAATTTTGGTGAAGATTTCACCAAAATCTCTGTTTTTTCTCTGTTACCTCTGTTTATTTTGTGCTCACTGTCAATACAGGAAAAGGAACAAAAAATAATAGGAAAACACTTAAAAAATATGTAGACATTTAATGTATAGATCATCTCTGCCCAGAATGCTCTTACCAAGCCCTTGATATCCTCCACTAAACTATACTGCTGGTGGTTCTCTCTGACCTTGAGTTAAACATCCATCTCCACCCAACCCCTCCTTGTAAGCATAATTTTCAGGCTGAGGTCTTAAAACAGATGATAATGTTATTTTCCCCTTTTATTTGTAGAAAGTATTTCATTTCCATAGTGTTTTCAATTAGTAGAACATGGAAAAAAGTGTCAAAGGCATTTCACTTCGTTTGAAAAGAATACAAGCTTCCATCACTAACTTGTCAATGCAATTAACCATTTTCATGATCTGATGCATCTCGCTGAAGTTGTGACTTTCAATTTATTGTCAAGGACTACCTATCTATGACAAGTTTTTCAGAGTGAGTGAAAAGGTTAACATCTAGTCTGCTTGTGTTCAAGTTTGCATTCAAGTGCTCTGTAAATTCTCAAACATTCCCCCCTCTTCTGTCAATTGGTTTTCTGAGGTCAAGCTTTTCATTCTTATTTTGATGCTGTGGTTGCTACACCTTTAGACATCATGATACAGTATGGGAAAACCCTAAATAACATTGTATTGTGAGTTCTGATTCAGTAACTAACAAAAGAGAGAGCTCTACTGAGCCACACAAAAGATCCATGTTTTCTTACATTTAACAAACTGCTGAAAGACCTGTAATTTAGATAGTAGAAACTAAGAAGTTCTGTGCTCCAAGTGAAGAAGAGATGAAGGGCTATAAGGCAGGGAAAGAGAAAAGATAAACGAGCATCACTGCAAGATCCATTTTTGATACAATCCACCCCTTTTAGACATCCCTTTTAGCTAAAAGGTCTGTTTACCATCCTGCGTTTTTATTCCAAATGTCAAAGTGAATGATATGGAAAGTATAGATTAGAAAGGAATTGCCCAAGCACAATGTCCTATGAGTTACAGAAGAGTAAAGAGTTGCTTTATGAAACTTTAGACTGAGGAAAAATGATAATTCTTTCCTATTCCAGACAGAAAACCAGCTGATTGTAGCAAACTTCCTAAAACCCAAGTTCTCCCCTAAGTCCCTATTGGTACTGATCAGCAATTGCTGCCTACACTGCACCATTCACACCAGCTCTTGAAAGTCCTGTCAGTGGAGAAAAAGGAAAATTACTTCTGTATAATAGAAGTAGAGAATGTCCCTAAGGACCCTTATGGATCATCAAGTCCAACTTCTGGCTCCACACAGCACCACCAAAAATCAGATCACATGGTCTGATGGTGTTGTCCAGATGCTCCCTGTACTCCACCAAACTCGGTGCTGTGACCACTTCACTGGGCAGGCTGTTCCAGTCTCCTCAGCGATGAACCTTTTCCTGATATCCAACCTGCACGTCTTTGAAGACCAAGTCAAGGACCATGACATCAAGCCAGTAGAGGTAACCATGTTCCCACTCACTGGAGCAGACTGACAAGATTCAAACTGCAAAGAATTCAATTTTGCATTCCTGTGGGTTACATATGCTTTTTCAGTATGCAATTTTACCCTATTTGGTTTACTTTTTTTGCAAATATTTTTTTCAACACAAAGGCTGTATACCAACTCAGTTATGCTGTTGTGTACAGTGAAAGTAGGTTTGGTATGTGGAGCATTTGAGAGCTGAAGGCATGTAGCATGCTTTTGGATGCCTATACCAGGAGGAAGGTTGCCAGACTTCACAGGGCTTGTGCATGAGCTGTCTGATCTGAAGTAACCCTAGAGAAAACCACTCTATCAACTCTGCCCAGGCTTTCTTTTGGAGCGAACTCATTGGCTCACTCAAGGAGGGATTACGGGAGGCAACAGGGATGCACACAGCATGGGTATCTCAGACAACAGGCTTTGCAGAGAAGTGGAGAACAAGCCAAAGGTCAGCAAAGAACTGAATCCTTTGTGGAGAAAATTGACTATGTGTTTGCATAAGCTTTCCATATTGCCAAAACCACCTTGACATGCCAGGTATATGGGGTCATTTCTGTGAAGAAATGAATACTTGTTTTTTGGTGCGCAAATCCAATATTTTATGCTACTTCCAATTAAAAAAAGAAAAAAAGAAAAAAAAAAAGTGAGATTTTTTGGTGAAAATATTACAAATGATACAAATTTGTATAGTTATAAATTTTAAATGCATGCATATACCAACTAGTCTCTACAGTACTGAGCGCTGCATCTTGTAGCAACCCTATCTGCAACGTTCTGCTACTCACTTGATAGCACCATTGCTTCATGTGTGAAGCACTTTAGAGACACTGCTTGCCAGCTTCCACAGAGCTTCAAAGAGGAGTCCATGAATTACATAGAAGAGCTCAGTGCCTATGATCCTTGGTCACTGCAGGGAGCCATTACAGTAACCAAAGGGGTTACATTCATGCGGCAAAATTAGCCAAGGCATATCCTTACAAGTACAACTACCAAACATTAGTACATCCAGATCAGTACACTGTGTGCATACCCACAAACTTCAAGAAATAGCATGAGCTCCAGCAGAGATCATGGGGTAAAGCAGCATGCATGCAGAGAGGGCAATCAAGATGCCAGCGCTTTGCAATGAATTGGAAGACAAGCAAATTCCTAGCCATGGCTTGAATGAAAATGAAGATGTTGGACTGGATTTAGCAATAGGTGGGTGACCCAGCTACTGTTTATATTGTTGTTTAGAAGGACAGGTCTAAGAGCTGCCAAGAGTTGGACTGAGCTGCGCACTCCTTGCACATCAAGCTGTAATGCAATAATCAGCTCCACTCAATGTAAAGGTTAGCAAAGCAGTTTTAACTCCTCTCCAGAAGTCATTTACCCTGGATTGAATTAGGAGCAGCTGTTTACAGTGTTGTCCCCTACAGCTGAGGAAAGCTTTAGAAAGTTGTCCTTAACCCCTCTTAGCTTTCAGTTCTTCTTGTTTCCTTATGACTCTCCATTCAATCCATTGTCTATGCTGCTAAGGCCAATTCTTGGGTTTTCAAGAAAACTGAGATAATTAAAGAACAAAGACTGTCTGAAGGCAGGACCAAGGAGGAGCAAGAGGGAAGCAATGCTGAAAAGAGCAAGGACAGGGCTGAGTATACCAGCAGCTGCTCTTAGTCCTTTTGTCCTTCTGTACCTGCAAGTGAGGACGTTTGAGGCTGAGCCTGTTTCAGAGCTGGAAAATGGCATCTCTTTGGTCAAACACAGGCAAAGTAGCCACGGAGAGGCATAGCAGCTGCCAAAATTATGGTGTTATTGGGAAAATTATTAACAGGTCTCTCAGTAACAATCGTAGAACTACACTGCAACTTTTCCTTTTGACTTCTGTCTGCGTTCACATTTTTGTATCAATTAAGCGCTATGTAATCATCTTCGCTACAAGAAACAAATGCAACATTGAGTGTCTGGCTGAAATATACTTAATAATGATTTTCATATATTCTTCCTCACACTTAGATTTGGAGTTCTGTCTTAAATGCGTCTCCAAACCCCGTGCACATTTAATTAACTTTCAAAAATCACAGAGATTTTATTGTAAATCATGCACAATCCCTTATCATTACTGTGGTGGATTACAGGAGCTTAATCTGCGAGTGTGGATATGGAGACACTTCACCACCTCTGGTCACCTCTCATCTTTACTCTGCAGTGATAAAATGTACTAAAAACCACCATTTCCTCTCCGGTTTTCAAAGCCTGAAGGGGGAGAAATCAAGATAGAATCACAGAATGGCCTGGGTGTTGAAAAGGACCACAATGCTCATCTAGTTCCAACCCTCTGCTATGTGCAGGGTCACCAACCAGCAGACCAGGCTGCCCAGAGCCACATCCAGCCTGGCCTTGAATGCCTCCAGGGGTGAGGCATCCACAACACTCCTTGGGAAATGTGTTCCAGTGTGCCTCCACCCTCTGGGTGAAAAACCCTCCTAATAACCAACCTAAACATAGCAGCAGACAAGAGACACAGACAAGTGTGTGCCTACAACTAAAAACAGTAGCAATGTAATTAGGATGAAAAGAGAGGCAGAAAGGTAACCAATCTTCACCAGTGATTTGAGAAAACACAAAAGTGAAATGGGCTTTTTGTCATTAGCTTTGCTAGGGCTGGGCTTTCCCTGCAAACTTCATGCCCTCTTAGATGTCCCCTTTCAGTTTTGTAGTTATTAGGAGTAAGACAAAATCAAGCAGATCGTTTTCATTGTGTCATGCTTTCAAGAAGTTGCAGACAAGAGTTGTCAATCAGAAAAGGCATATTTTAATTTTATAGCATAATATTTATCTGGTAGCTCATTGCAGTATTTCTGTGTTTCCTTCCATATAAGATAAAGTGTATGCAGCACAGCATTACATAATGATATTAAAAAAAAACAATGAACAAAGTTCAATTGTATATAATGGTTTATATTGCCTATACGTATGTGCACACACAAGGGTAAGTTTCATTTCTGAAAAACAGAAGTGGAAATTTGCAGTATTTGTTACACTTATCAGGCTAGAACACCTTTAAAAGCTGTCTTTCGGAAGATGTTTCTATGCGACTAAAAGCAGTTAATAATGGTTTGGTTTTTGTTGTTGTTGCTGCTGAAAACCTCAAGTTATCTTTCTAGAAGTGACTACTACTGCACATCTATTTCAGCCTGGGTGCGTGAGAATACAGCTGTGTTGCTGCAAAAGGAGCCACACTTGTGTAGTCAGGTTTGATCAGAACGGCTCTGCATCTGTGCATCCTGTCTGTGTTTCCACAACAATCCACTGCTGCTTAATAACAATCCATAATGTTCTGAGAATAATAAGCCTAGGTGGTCTGGAGAAATAGCAAATGGAAATCCTGTCACATTTTATCCGGAGAGAATTGATACATTTTGTTTTGCTCTATTCCCCAAGGGGTACAGCAGATGTACAGGTGCTGGGCTAGAAATTGTTATAATTACAAAACCTGTATTCTGTTCCTCGGAGAGCTTTGAAATTTTCAACATACAGTAGAAAGTTGAACTTTGAAGAGGAAAAAAAAAAATCCATATGCCTGGAGAACAATAGAGTACAGGATGATTTCCTGAATTATTTACTGCAGCAAGTCGATCATTAAGAAATACAGCACAACAAACAAAACTCTGAAGAAGCACTGTAAATCTGAGTGATATCAAAAACAAAACTGCTGGTCCTCAAAGTTTGTGTTCGTTGTTTTGTTTTGTTTTTTTCTTTCTCTCTCTCTTTTTTTTTTTTTTTTTTTAACACAACTTTCATTTTATATTTTCTTCACCTAAAGTCTGGTTATATAAGAATCTACATGGATGGACTGAGCTCTTCCTCTCACCATATTTCCATTATCAGCGTGCTTGAATGGAGCTACTGGATGGAGCTTTATATGAGGGGAAAACTCTTTATTATTAGCAAAATAAGAAAATGTTTAATTTGGTAGGTTGCAGTTAATAATAGCAATAATCCATTTACTTGCTAAGATCTGCTGTTGATGATAATAAATGATTCAGGTCTGAGATAAGATTGCCTTGTTCTGTTGGGTACCCACCATTCTCCTAAGCCCAAAAGCCAAAGATGAATCCTCTGGTTTGGTGAGCTCCAGAACTTACTGATGTCAGTATGACATCAGAATGGAGAAGAAGAGGCTTTAGTATGGAGAAGAGGAGGCTCATGGAAGATCTTGTCATTCTCCACAACTACCTGAGTGGAGATTGTAGTGAGGTGAGGGTCAGCCTTTTTTCTCAGGTAACTAACACTAGGATGGGAGGTGATGGCCTTATATTGCATAAGAAGAGGTTCGGGTTGGGTATTAGGAATTTTTTTCTCTGAAAGAGTGCATTGGTGATGCACAGGGGGCTGATAGAGTCACTGTCACTGGAGGGGTTCAAAAACCACGGAGTTGTGGCACTGAGGGACATGGGCAGTGGGTATGGTGGAGGTGGGCTGGGGTTGGGCTTGGGGATCTTAGCATTCTTTTCCAACTTTAAAGATTCTGTGATTCTATGAGGCTCATAGCCTTTCAGAACTACTGGGACACTCACATTTTCTTTCTAAATCAAGATTTATAATTTATGGATGTCTTCTGGAAATTAGAACATTTTATGTAGACCTGTCCCACTTATTTGACAATCTACATTGTTCAAATTTCATCCCTTCCTCATGCCTGCTGAAATTCATATGGAAATTGAAGTGCACTTTAAGGTGGTTTCACGTGTCTCCTGGGAGTTTGGTAAAAGTGGTGTTTCCTTGCATTTAGCATTTTAACCCCCTGTTGTATTTCCCTGCAGCCATCTCAGTGTCTAGCAGGGAGAAGCTCAGCATGTTTTGTGCCTGGAGATTGTGGTGCCTGGCATACATCCAAATTACTAATACTGCCATAACAGCTTTAAATTAAGTCCTGCTGTGTACACTCTTTAATCACTGAGTGTTTCTTTCTTCTAGTCACCGTCTCAGCCCTAATTTAGACTCTTCTGTTTTGGGGATTGTACTTCAGGGTGAACGATAATGTGGGGAAGAGTGAGCAATGCTGATTGAGAAAGAAGAGGGCAGGAAGCTCAAGGCAACTGCTCACAATAGGGAACGGAGCCCATGGCAGTGATTGTGATGCTGTGTGAGAAGCATTTGGTGACACTAAAGAGAATGGAGGAGGAACTGTAATTTTTATGGTTTTCATATTGATTTCTAGAGTGTTTGCAGATCACTGTGACTCCTTTCTTAGCATAGCTTACACGTAACAGCTCAATTCCAATCGTGAAAATTATTTTATAAGTAATCTCTTACAAAGTAAAAATCCAGCTTCGTTGAGAGCCTGAAAGCTATTTATTACACAGTGGATTTTTGACAGTCTCATTGGAACCTACTCTTAAAAAATGTACAGGGAAATCAGTCCCTGCATTGTTGTCCTTATTACATGGCTACTTGGACAAAAGGTTCAATACTGCTGAATAAAAGAGGTTTTTCAGATTAAAAACCAAAATCTCAAATGTTAAAAGTACATTCAGCTATTGCTGTCATTTCTAAGGGACCTTACAGAATAAAAACATCCCATTCAGTCTCTGACTGAGAAAGAGAAACTGTTTGTTCTTCTGTTCACTTTAAAGATAACACTATGTTCAAATGGACTTGACAAGCTCGGCTCCATCAGCAGACACTGAAGGAATGCAATGTCACTGCTAACTTTGTTTGTGTTTTGAGCTTTTATAGCTATTTCTGTTATGGAAATCTACCTCTCAAGTCTTAAAGTTTTATATTCTGCCATACATAATAGCATGAATTTAATAGTATTTTCTGCTTCCTGATATGTCGACTTGAGAAACAAAGCAGGATCCTATCTCTCAGACTATGATATGCAAAACACATGAAATGAGAAGCTGAGAATCTCCATAAGTATCATCATTGTGTGAGCTTTATAGGAATCTTAAGCACAAAGCAAATTGGTTTATTGTGACTGATGAAAGCACTTAAATATAGAGTATTTCAATTTTTAAAAACATCAAAAATCAAACAACTGAAAAGCAACCCTCGAAGAATATGCTGCCACTTGCATTTCTTAGCTATGCTCCAGACAAGAGATTTTTTCTCTACTTTTGAAGGAAACTTCTCTAGTAACCTTTTCTTATTTTGCAAAAAGGAATCGCATCACACTGTGTTTCATCTGGCATAGCTCTTCAATCTCTTCAATAATTTCTGCTGCCACGAAATGTCTTCATGTAACATAGCAACAGTTTCTGTAGCTGTGCAGATTTAAAATCATCAAAAACATTGCACTTGGTCTAAATCACACGGATCTCTTTCCTATTCTATACACTGTATTTAGTACAGGTAAGGTATTTGCAAATAGCTATCTCCCGAAAGCAAAAGTTAAGATGAATAAAAAAAAATAGGACTGGATGCTACGTCCAATGCATGAAGTCCCTCTGATGTATCTGAGACACACTGGGAAGGAAAAAGCTCCTTATTTGAGGGGAAAATATCTCGTTTCTTTTTCAGTGCATACTAGCAACACATGAAAGATCAGAATAACTGGATAGAAATAAAGAAGATGAAAATACTAAAGTGAGAAAAGACATTTTGGTTATAGAATATGTCCTTTTTCATACAGTGCACTGAACTTCAGGATAAATTTCAAACTGAAGTTCAAGGTTATGTTGTCAACAGGGTGTGGACGAACTGATTGTATTTAGGGAATGTTCTGAGGAGTACCAGAACCTGGAACATACTTATTCATGAGCAGTACTGTACATGTCAAAATGTAGTTTAATCCTACATTAAGATTAAATAAACACTGCAGAAAGGCTTTAAGGATGTTAGTATGGTTACATATTTAAGTAAGTAGAGATGTAGGATGAACTTGTTAGTATGCTTTTATTACTATTCTCTAAAACTATTACAAGTAGAGTAAGTAGGCTTCGAAGTTATGACTGCAGGGATTCTTTCATCCTAGCAGATGCTCCACAATGAGAGGAGGGGAAAGTAACAGCCACAAAGAAGAATGAGCCCCTCTGTGGAATGATTTGCACTGAAGAGGTCACATTGATTCAAAATCAGGGTTTTTGCTACATAAAGTGAGGGCCACACTGGTCTGAAAATGCCATAGACTGTTATTAAAACATTAAAAAATTGAACAAACAAAGAAACAAAAAACAGCTTTGCATTCTGCAGCTGAATTTAAATACCTGAAATCTAGAAAGAACACCCATGCATGTAGGTACTTTCAATGTACAAATAATGTCCAGGCAATTGATTTCATTATAGCCATGGTTTCTTGCAAGACTTCCAACTACTGGAGGTCACAAGAATTTAAGGGCATTTTCCAGTGCTCCTCCCAGAGCACTGCTTTTACAAGGAGTAATTATGCAGAGAGAAAGCTGATGGATCATTCAGATATCAGGGAAGCCTTCACGTCTTCTCACTAGATGTAAAGTATAATCAGAATTTTACAGAAGTACTTCTGAATGTCACTTATACAGTCTTCTTGGCAGCTTCTTAGGATCCATTTCCTGTCATAGACAGAGGTACAAGGAGGTAGAAGGCAGAAGTGTAGAATGCTGCATTCCTTTGCCTCGTTTTTTTTTGGTTTTTTTTTTTTGAGCAGTGAAAGCTGCTGACAAGAAATAGAGGATCGGATGGACATCAGATGTGCAACACTGTGGGAACTTCTGTAAATCTGGAAGCTGGCTGCCTGTTTGTTGTTTTTTTTTTTGTTTTTTTTGGTTTTTTTTGGTTTTTTTTTTTTTTTTCACAGTCTGATAGTGCCAGGTTGTCTATTATCTCAACTTTTGTTTTGTAATGACAACATGTTTAGGCAGCAGTATCGCTGTATTGCCATGTTTACTGATGGATAATTTCACATCACCAGCGTCCCGTGCCAAACACCTTGCACACACTGCACCCAGCACCTGGAATGTGTGATTTACAGCATCCATCTATCCTGAGAAGAGGATTTGGATAGCAATTTGAGACTCACAATGGCTGACAGTGGAGGGTGGCTGTGTGCCATTGTGCCAATGGCAACTGCAGATCAGGGCAGGGGAAGAGCACAGCATCAGACCACTCAATTATTTTTATGGACATTCTACACTCCTGGCCAAACCATGGAGAAGGCGGTGGCCAGTCACCAACTCAATATCACTACCAGACCTTTAATTAAAGTCTGTCACTTCTGAATGCTGATATTACACTGTTAATTTAGTGCTCCTAGATGCTGGACTGTTGTCATGGACATTGCAGATCTCCTGTGCCAGATCATAAGGAGATTGCCAGTGCAGTGCACAGCAGTATTGATAACCTTACACCTGTAAAGCTGTCAAACTGTTGGTAATGTACACATTATTGTCTTGTAAAACAGGAAAAGCGAAAAGTTTATCAACAAGAAACAGTTGTACCTACTTGAACACCCTTGATTAAAAGGGCAAATCCATATTGGCAAGGTGTTCATCAACCTTAGACGTTTTCCTTGAATCAACAAGAGCATTTGTGCTTCTCAGACTTCCTTCTCACTGCCACTCTGGTAGATTCACATTCATGTTTGCTTCTCTTCCCTCTTCTGTTTCGTACTGGGAACTTGTAAATGGCGAAACAGGCTCTTTCCTTTCAGAATAGATACATGCAGCACTTGGGGATTGTTTCAAAAGATCTATATGAATACCAAGCGACCTCAGAACAAAACTTGAAAGCTTTTTTCTTTGCTTTACATTTAACAGTACTGTATCTTATGTTTCTGAAAGACCACAGGAGAAAGTGTTGCCCAGAGAACAAAAAAAGCAGGCAGATGGTGCCACACACCATAACCAGGCTACAGAAGGCACTCTGAAATGGTGAAATAATTCCAGGATTTTTTTTTCCTATTTTGATGACATGACTTCAATAGCAAGAATACCTTTGAAAATACTTTCAGCTTTGTTTTTGGTAAGAGTTAAATTAATGTGATGATGACTGCTTGTTAGAGCTGTTTTCTCAGGACATCTTTTGCACAAGAACAACAACAAAAAAAGGAGTTATATTACACATATATATAAATTATAGCACATATAAGTTATGGGTAAAACTATGGACAACACAACACAGGATGAACTGAATTGTTGCAGAGTATTTCAGGACATTTATTGGGTAGAAACATCCCAAACAGTTTGTCTTTGGTGATAAAGTAAGAGCTTGCAAAGTTAGTGACTGAATGATGGAGATCTGAAGGTTTTGCTCAGTCATCTGCATGATGTGGTTGGGTTGTGATATTATGGAAACAAATGCAGTCTGAAACAGCTGTCTGCCTGCACTTCCTATACATAATGCAAACTCCATGAGTTCTTTTCCATGATTACTCACTTCTGTCTGAATCTGCCAAATTGCCCCTCCTGTTCCTTTTCCAGTCGTTGCGGTCCTTTTTCAAGATGAATTCTGCTGTTCCCTCAATCTTCTTATGTAACCTGCTTGGCTTTTCTCTCAAAGGCTTGGCAGTTTCCAACAGATAAGGTTGCTACTGCAGATAGAGTTTCAGTACCAATCTAGTCAGAAAAAAGCATAACCAGTTGTTGTCCAAATATATGCATACATACCAGCGGTGATAATGTTTTTGTAACAAATTTGGATGCACTTTCTAAAACTGCCTCAAGATTCTCTTCACAATGGCAAGATGTTTTCCAAAGTGCTACTGCTTTGTACCAGACTGCTGCACTGGTTGTTTATGGCTTTTGGATAAGCAGAGAATGTGAGCATGAGAAAGAAAGCTTAATAAGCAAGTATAAATGGTGACAAGTTATATTTAACATAGGAGATGTTTTAAACACCAAGGTAAAGGACATAGGGATCTTGGCAGCTGACAGTCAAGCTATGCAATGCTTTTACCAGACATAAGGCAATTTATTTATATTTTTGTAACTTCAAGCAGGTCTTCAGTAGGACATAACTATCTCTTATGCTTGCTATCTGTACAGCTGTGAATTTCATCAAGCTCTGATGCTGTACTCCTGAATTTAAAGAAGACTTTGCAGAACAGCAAAGAGACAAGCAGTATCTAGAAATTCATCAAAAGCAACTTCTCTGCACTTCAGCTGCCTCTGTCTACTTCTTGTGGCTTCCTGTGACACAGAGCATCCTAACCTCCTCCCACACACCCTAAAGGAAGGGTGTTTTCTTTTAAAGGAACATTTTAAATTTCTTCACTGTCATCGAGGTGTATAAATAACATAGGCAACTCATCCAGCCTTGGATTTTCCAGGCTCACACACCAATATGATGAGAAATACTGTCTCAAGTCAGTAAGACTCAGAAAGATTCAATGTCAAACATGCATCCTTACTTCCAGAATTAGCTGAGTACAATCAAAACTCTTCTCAGTTATAATTCCTAAATTAGATTTCTTTTACATGCTGTTTCTTCAGTAATGTTTATTAGAAAGAACTGAAAATATTTTCTCTGCTGAATGTTTACATGTGCCAACATAACGAAATAAAACGTATTACTTTCAGAACAACCCTCATACACTGAAACAAGCTCTTGCAACAAGCTATTGCATTTAGAGATAGAGTGCATCAGTTTGCACTGTTCCACTGCACTTCAAAAGCCAAAGCAGAAGAAAAAGGGCAACACTGTTAGTATAATTTTTTTTCAACAGACTGAAGAAAAGGAACCCATCATGGGAGAGAAATGATTCCCATTCTGTGAGAGATAAGAAGATCACAGCTGCAGAGTGCAAAAGAGTTTAATTGACCTGTTGTTTGTTGAAAAGGGAAAAAAAAAGCTTTCTCTAGAAGTGCTTTAAAAATGCATATACACAGCACACACATACACAGAAGGTTAATAGAAAGGCTAAAGAAGTTCAGCTGCATGTAGCGGCTGGAAGTTATACCACTGGGGCCATTATCTCTGTGTATGACAGTGGATGCATCATGGCTGTCTCATTGCATGTCAAGGAGCTTCTGAATGTCTGGAAAAAAATAACAGAAATCCCTGTTAATTACAGCTGAGAATGGGAGAAATAAATCAGTGCGAAATAAAAGGAGGGAGGTAATCAATGAGGAGGGAGGATCCTGCTGGTAGGATGCAATTAGGCTTCAAGGAAAAGGACACAGCAAGATTGATCATATGATAGCTCCGTGGCTATCATGAAATATTTTGCCTCACTTGCTGTGAGGACACAAAAGTGGTAATTGCGTCCATCTTGTTGTCAAGGCTTTAAAATGACAGAAAGTTGACACATATATTAGTTGTAAATTTAAAAAATAACAACAAAGCCACAAATTAGAATTGAGAATCACAGCACCTTTCCACTTGTCACTGGAAAAAAGGGGAGATGCTATAACAAACCAACTGCACTAGACAATGTGGTCTCAATAATTAACTCTGAAGCACAGAAGTAATAGCAGCATTATCTAGGAAGGTCTTACATAGAAAAGCCGGGAAGAAATGTGGACAAAGGCTTCTACTTAGCTCAGCAGTAGCTGGAAGTGTTTTTGATCAGAAGTGAAAGAATGAGAAAATACATTAAATGGAGACTATCTGATAAGGCAGGAGTAGAAAAGCATGTGATTTTTTGTTAGAGAACCACCAGATAACCTGTAAGCTGACGTGGATGCCCGCCTTTGTGGCTGCCATGATGGGAGAGCCTTTGTGCCATACAATGAGGGATGGACCACTCTGCAAGCATGGGTGGAACATTTCTTACCCAATTCACATCCTATTATGTTAGTTCACATTTTTAATATTGAATAATTTTCTAGCTCTGGAAGGGGTCAGGACACCACAATGGTAATGCCTGCCAAAATTGTATTACATGTGGTGGTCTCAAGAGCTTGTAACTAGTTTTCAGCTTAGATCACTGTTAACAATTATTCTAAGCACTACATTTTTTGTAGTAGTAATAAATTGTATTAATCTGGATTTCAGCTTCCATCAACCCAGTATGCCTTCTGGATTACTCTTCTCATAAGCTCTCTGTCTCTCTATTATTTTTCTTTTTTTGGGCATGTCAAAATCCTTCAACCCCATATGACAAATGCTACCAAAAGACAGACCTGAGAGGTCACGGACTGGTCTAGGGCAGGATACTGCGAAATAAGCAGTAAATTACTAATATGCTGACTGCCTTCCCCACCTTCACCGTTGGGGCTCGAGGGATATATTGCTGCTGTTGAGGAAGTCACCTCTGAAGTGTAGAAATGTCCACAGTGGAGTTCTTCCTGTGGGATATTTTCTCAGAGATTTGTCTTTGTGTTGCCTTCTAGCAGAGGAGTGACAGCAGCTCATTCTGCTTTTCTGCTTGAAATTAACGTGTTGAGTAAATGAAAAAATGTCATACCTAAATTAATTCCTCATCTATAAATATGGGGATAACAGCAGCTTCTTCACAGGGGTTCTGTGTGTCCCAGCTGAAGGTTTGGCACTCTCTGAGACATCCTCTCTCACTCTCCTTGGCTGGCACAAGGAGGTCAATCTGAGCAAGATCTCAGGGATGTTCTTTAAAATTGTGACCTAAAGCTCATGGCAAATCCTCCAAATTTCTAGCCATTAGCCCTGTAGAGCTTGAGTTTTACTCTGATACAGGCATCAGTGAAATGCAACATGTGCTGCATGATCATTTAAAAAGATTTTTTGATGTGCTCTAAACCATAGACCATCACCAGAGAGCAGAGCTCAGCACTGCACCTCTGCTCCCTGTTTGGAGCCATGGGCCTCTAAGAGGCTTCCCCTCAGCCCCCTCTGCTCTGGATCAAACAAACCGAAGGATATCAGACACTCCTCATATGTATTCCCATCCAGAAACTTCCCCATCTTTGTAGCCCTCCTTTGAGAACTCATAATTTTATGTCCCAGTTCTTGAGGTAATGCCGCACCAGCGCACTGTAGAGTGGGACGACCACTTCCCTTGACTGGCTGGTAATGCTGTGCTGGATGGACTTCAGGATATGGTCAACCTCCCCGACTATGTGGCCAAAAAATAATGGACAGGGAATGGATATTGCTAGATAATACCTGTGGTTGGCCAGTATGGAAAAGGTGCAAGCTGCAACCCTGAAACTGGGACCCACACTCAGCCTATGCTGTCTGTGATGTTACATTCGTAGCACTGTCAGTCTTTATGCAACTATGAATATGATTTGAAATACTTCTTTTCCTCTTTCTTTCTGTAAGATTCAAGCTGATGTGAATTTGGATATGCTTTTATTTATTTATTTATTTTTAGGTACTTCCTTCTCTGCATGAAATTGGACATCTGTTGACAGCTGGGTGAAATTTCTTTGACAGGAAATTTTTTTGTCAGGATGGGGAAGTAATCAAATTTGGCAGCCATGAAATATTTTAACAAGTTTGCATTGGTTTCTCTAAGGAGCTTATCTTGCACAAATTTCATAAAAAGCAGTCATGTTGTATTGTACTTTGTAATGTAAAAATTATATCCTGGCATTGTGATGAGTGCTGTTATTGTGTCATGGAAATGCACATGGCCATAGTATACCTAATGGAGAGGAGTCTCAAAGACATTAAATTTAGTTTAGTTTAGTTTTGTTTTTTAAAAGAACAAAACCCTCATTTTTTTCATTTTCCCAAAAAAAAAAAAAAAAAAAAAAAAGAGAATGCTTTCATAAGAAAATTATAATGTCAAATTCCCTATTGTTAGTCAATCAAAAAAGCTGATTTACAAACATTCTTCTTACTGAGAAATACTGGCTCTGCTATACTTCTCCCTTCTAGATCATACCACAGGTAGGATATGCAGAGATGCTTTGGTGTAAAATCAGCCAAAGGTAGGGAAGAATCAAGCTCCTGTCTCTGAGGAACACCTGATATCATGCATTTGCCTGTGGCAATGGTTTACTTTTCAGGTCACCTTTCTACAAAATATTCTTTCAACAAGTTTATGCTGTTTTCCAAGTGTTTGGAATATATTTGCAGCAGTTCAGGTAAGTCAGGACTCTCAAAGAACAAGTGACACCCACGCCATCTCTGAACATCCCACTTTAAATATTCTTTTCTTCCGCCCAATCACATATTTATGCGTACTTTAAACTGGATATATTTATCACTCAATCACTAACTTAGGGCATTTTTCAAAACTGAAAATTAAAGCTAGTTTCATGACATGCAGTCTGAGCTTGAACTATGAGAGTGGTAGCAGCAGGAGAACACGTCCTGCTGTCCTGCCTTCCCTTCCCACCGGGTACCAGCCAGAGCCCCTGCACAGTGGATGCTCCTTTGCTGCAAGGCTTCTCCTCCCAACAAACACCATACCACCCCACAGGCATGAAAATCTTGAAAGAAAAAAAAAAATAAATGATTACAGACTCATTAGGCAATCCCTGAGTGCAAGTGCTGTGACCAACTGTTCAGTACTTACACTGCCATAAATTTCCCAAAATGGTAAAGCAGCGTTTTAGCAGGCATGCACTTAGCCTGGGTCAGGGTCATTAGGGAAGGATTTTGTCCTGCTTTAATTCATATGGCAGAAACAGAAGTTGTGTATTTTGGAGTCGCTTCATTTTTACTTTTAAGAGATGGTCTCAAGCCAAAGGCCTGGATCTGAACTTGAGCTCTGAATCCAGGCTTGCATCATTCTACTGAAATCAGAGTTGCACTATGAAAGCACCCCTCTAACAGTCAAGCAATCAAGCATGGGAAATGTTTCTTTTGGATTTGAATTTCTAACTTCAGAATACTTTACTTCTGGTCCAGTAAAATTGAACAGTATCAGTACACAGATCAACAATTCAGTCTCGCACTTCTTTCCTATTTTTACATGTTGCAGTGAAGAAAAAGAAGCCTAGTATATTCACAGCAGCAATTAATATTAAACATGCTACATATATAATTGATAGTGATGACAACTGAGTAAATTAATTCTGGATTTTATTTTTCTTGGAGGGGTTGTTGTGTTTCATCCAACATTGATTGGTTGCCTTGCCTTGATTTTATTGCATGGCATTGAACTCACTGGCATTGAACCCATTGCACCTGCATCTTTGAGAGAATGAGTAATGCAACCTCCACAAAGTGTCATAAGAAGGAAACAGCAATCTGGACAGGGAAGCAGAGTTATTGATGTCAGTCCTGCAGTAGACTAAACAAACAAGCTGGATGCAATGCTCTCTGTCTCTCTGATGAACCTTCCACTAAGGGAGCATGTTGGCCATCACTCTGATATTTTCTCAAAGGAACATTCAAATGGAGGTCTTGACTTCCTACAAGAAACTGTGCATAACAAAAAGAGTTTTGGTGCTATTCTACTGTAATTAGTAGCAGGAAATGTGAAAATAATTTTTGTAAAACTCCATGGGATTACTAAGGTTAGCACAAATGTAGCTGAATGTATGCTTCGTCATTTTTTTCCTCTGTGTTGCAGTTCTTCTCATCTGTTTCAGGAGTTGCTGTTTATCCCTGGGTATCAGAGGGATGGGCAAAATAAGGTGAACAATGAGAGAAATCAGTGCAATGTCTCTCACTCCTGTGATTTCCCCTGTGTGACAAGTGACAGAAAGTCAACTCTTAAGCTCATGCTTGGACAGAAGGCATGAATTCATTGTACTTCCATTCAAAGTGCACCCACTGGTAACAAAATAGGAGAATTAGAAATCATTGAAAGACTTAGAGGAGACATGATTTCCTTTCTGAATACAACATGGAGCTGAAATCTGGGGAGGAAGAAGTGGTGTTTAACTTAAAGACAGCATTGGAACAGAAATAAAATAAATGGAGTAAAGTATTCATAAATCAGTAGAACTCAAAATTTGAAAATTTTTAACCACTGCAAGACTAAAGTTAACAAAACAGATTTAGGTTGACATATCAGCAGAATCTCATTCCTAGAGATGACCCCAGAGTATTTATCTGAGATTTTTGCATTCCTCTCGGAAAAGAAAATGAAAAAATTCACTCATATAAATACCTTTGTGAATCGCTAGAGCTCTACCCTTCTAGGTACTGGGCTTTTCTGGAGGCTAGAGGAAGACAAGGGGGATGAGCCACAGAGAGATGTAGTAGTCTCAATCCTGGCGAGTATTGTCATATTCCCATCTACCTCTGTCAACAAACACAACGTCTTGCATAAATCACCAGGGATATTTTCTTTAATAAGACTTTTTTCCTTTTAAAATTAGGCACAAACACATACAGATGTATATACTGGTAGAAATTAGCTAAGATATTTCACATGCTTCAAGCCATGGAAACTTCTTAGTCTCCAAAGTTACAGGAGTTGTAATTGTTATTAAAACAGAAAAAAAAAAAAAAAGAAAAAAAAGAAAAAAAAAAACCCCATACTAAAGAAACCTCCACACTGTCAAACCTTTAGAAATAAGTTTATGAAGATTTCTGGAGGTCTCTAACAGACATTGGGGAACACAGCTTTGGCAGAGCTCACATCAGAAGAAACGCAGAGCGTGCGTCGCTCAAACGAGCAAGCTACTCTGTGCCACATGCACATGGCAGTGACTGGCACCGAGGGACAGCAGCAGGCTAAGTAAGCCATTACTCCACTGAATTTCAACTACCTTTTTGCTTTGAGACAAAGATTGTAAGCGCATGTTTAGAACCTTTTCCTGCTGTCTTTTCTCAGAAGGCGACAGCACAGTGCCGCTCTGGATGGATCCTCGGTGGTCTGTATTTAGAACAATAGACTGGAGGCAGACAGAGCCCTTAATGCAGCCAGATGCCCCGAGAGCTTCATGTGGAGCTCGGCAAGGGGCAGAGGAAGGATAAAAAGCTGTGGAAAAATTCATTCCTGTTCGATCTTCTTACTGTGCCTTAATTATTGTACAAAAATGGCATCATGCTGTAAATCAAGGCAACAGAATCATCTGTATTGTCTGGTCTGAATACTGTCTGATGCACATCCTACACTTATTTTCTTTTCATATTTTGCACATTTTTAATTAAAAATATCACTTCTATTATTTTCTACTAGATTTTTTTTTTCCCCTGACATTGTGAACAGACTGAAATGTAAGGGAGAAAGAGTAGTAAGCATCCAGAGGTGAGTGGAAAGTGTCTATAACAAGGTATTATAACAGGAATAAGCTTCAGACAGGTGTATCACCCCTAAAAAGTCAGTGAGAGTAGAAAAATGACGGAACAAATTAGGCTCTATAAATTAAAACGTAGAGAAATTCTGACTAGGCATCTTGAATGTCTGATGAAATAAGAGATCACTAAAAGATTGCTCTTGCTTATGTCAACAGAATCCCTTCAAAAACAAATGCCTGTCCTGTGCTGGTACAATGTTACATCTATTTCTCCATTACTAACTTCTACCTTTCTGCATCGCATCTCTGGCAAACACTGAATACAGCATCTTTACTCATTATCTTATAAATCTACAGTAGCGACCTAGAAGTCATAAAATTGCCAGTGTATATTTATAGAGCAAGTGTTCTTCATCACGGATTTTCTACTGTATCTTTTAGAGGTAGTAGACTGGTATCTATTGAAATGCAGGAATATGTTGTATAAATAGATGTTTATTTTCTTGTTATTTAAATATATGAGAGTGTTCTATATGTGTGGCTGCTGATACTTACATGCAAATTTCTTTAAAAAAGGATGACTAAGGCAATTTAAACTGCATGTAAAGAAAACAATTCCTCACTGATGCTTGCATGCCAAATTTCAGCTGAGAGAATTTTAATACAGAGCCCTTAGACTTACAAACCTCTCAGAAACAATATTTATAATGAAAATTTTGACAGCACCTTCAGTATAGCAGTGAAAATAACACCACCATAATGAAAAAGAAATGATGATAAACAGAATACATTATAAAGAAGGGTCTAGCAAATTCATAGCCTTTGCTTTTGTCAGCAAGCTGGCGACAGGCACTGAAATACTAAACAAGCCTTAGCTTTTAAATAAGAACAGGCTGAGCAACTAAAGGTCTTCTATAAGAGAGATTAAGAAAATATAATAACATCCTTACTGCAGAAAGTATTATTTTCATTAGAAATCATAATTTACAAATTAACATCAAGAGCACTTAGAATTGAAGAGGTGAAAAATGTGGCTATCCGTCATTTTGGTAGCATATTTTCTTCCATAAGACATTCTTGTTAGATTTCCAGGCAGGTTTGTTAATGCCTTTTGTTTAAATATTCATGCGTGGGCTTTTCAGTCTGCCTGCTGTGAAGAGACAGAGCCTGTGAGCTCAGCACCAAACCTGCTCTGAGACGCAGTCCACAGCACAACGAGATGATGGCGGTAGGCAGGTACACTGTCCTCCTGCACACTGGGTCCCACTGACTGCCTATGTGGGAACATTCACACTTCTACATGTGTCCATACAAACTTGCCAGTTTGGCATAGACTAGGTTCTGCATAACAGATGTAAAAAGAAGAATCCTCTTTCGCTGATTTCCAGCCATATTTTTGCATTAGAGCTTCCAAAGGTGGCAGCAAAAGATTAGTTTCAGCAGTAGCATGTTGGGTGGCCAAGGAAGATGTTCTTTTACCTGAGGTGACACCACAGAATCATAGAATCATCTAGATGATTGGAAAAGACCTTCAAGGTTCCCAGGCACAACCATCAACCTGCCCTACTGAGTCCTTCACTCAACCGAGTCCCTTAATATGATGTTCATGTGACTCTCCCTTCACCAGCTTCATTGCTCTTATAAAATGGACAGCATATGTGAGGAATTTTATCAGAGATGACTTTCACTTTGAAGAATAACATTAACTTTTCACTAGAACACAGTCTATCTTGTACCTCAATATCTATAATGCTTTTCTCTATCACATTGGCAATATATATAGTGACCATAGAAGCCATCTGTACATCATTCTATTAATTTCTTTCTGTGGAGCATCCTGTTTGCCCTTGCATCTCTGTCCTTCAGATTATCTTTTTGAGTTTCATGCATGTTTAATTTGGCATGGGATAACTATGGACTTCACCTTCATCCTCTCAGTCCTTATAACATTAGCAAGGCACTTCTAACATGTAAAAGTGCTGCATCATCTGCCCAGCCCACAAAAAGTGACACTGGGTTGAGGTCACATCTAGAGTTGAAAGGATCACAGCCACATAGGAAACAGCAATAATCACCTGTACCTTCTGAATACTTACATAGAAATGTTGCTGTGTCTTGTACCCATGATACTGGGACCCAATTGGGTCAAATCTGCAGAAATCTTGCAATAAACCAGACGACAAGCAGCAAATATTGTGCCTTTAAATTTCATGTAATCTGCTAACTCACTCATGCAGTGACAAACACACCCCCTGATCATGATGGTATACCTCAGAAAAAGACATGTTCTTCTCACTTTGCTAGCTGACAGCTTCATTTGGCATTAACTTCATTAACCACACATTATGTCCCTTCACTATTTTTTATTAAGATGTAATACTTGCTGGCCTAAGATGTAATACTTGCTGGCCTCAGGCAACATGGACATATGTTTACCAGTATGAAAAGCTTTCTTCTCTGTGAATGCTGTATATGATGCCACCATGCTGCCATTTTCTCAATTTCTAGCTCTTCTCAAGTAAAATATTGCATGTTTTCTGTACTCAAAATATCTATGGTGCAAAAGTGTCACAAATATCAATGCAGATAGAGCCCAGCTCAGGCTCTTGTCATCAGGATTTTTGATTTCTGCAATACCTTTCTCTTTGCATTATCAATCTCCCAGCAGAAATTTGCTCTTAATCCTCTGTCTTGCTCACAGCACTCCTCCTGCTTCTTCTGCTGTACCAAACATAAACTTCTTGTTTCCTCCTCCAATGTCACATGCTATATCCCAGCCTCCAACTGGATCATCCTGCTCAACTCCATTTTTAAAATGTTCATTTTTCAAGTTGGCACTTTCATGCTTTCTCCCATACTTTCACTCCCTCTTTGCAGGAAAACCCCATAAACATAAGAAAAAATTACTACTGCTCCTCCAGAGTGTCCCTCAGACCTCTCCTTTCTTGAAATGACTTTGTTTTTCATTGTCTGTAGGTACACCAAGATGTACAACATACCAAGTTAATCAATATTATCCCATTGCTTTCTCATATTCTCCCATTCGGTTTTATTTATTTCTATATTCTTGCCTGTCTTACACTGAGATTAGAAAATCATCTATTAGTCCTGCATGCTCACCTTATTTAGATGGCTGCTCACCCCTATGATGAGGCCTCATAGGCAATATGGTGACACGAAAAATAGAGAGTTATAGGTACATAAAGATGTCTGCGAATCGGAAGCATTCTCCTACAGGGAGTGGAGTGGAAATTTACCGGTGAACATTAAATCTCAACTGTTCTTTGATTTTAGAAAGATGATGCGCACAGACTTGGATGGAGACATACTGGTGAGCAGCATGTGGTTTCTCATTAAGTACAGAGATAAAGTTTGAGTTATAGGCATGCCTTGGCTCATTTTTTACAGCAGAGAAGTATAGATCCTCACTAGGATTTTCCTCTAGGTAAATATGCCTGCCTCTGTGAGCCCAGCATTTTGCAGCCTGCCCCCAACAAGGGGTCATGCTTTAGTGCTTATTTCCGGAGGCAGACAGTGAAACAAATTCTGACAATGCTTTTTTTTTTCTCCTTTTCTTCAGGACAGACATTTCCTGTTTCTGTGGTACACATATCGCAGCATATGTACCAGAATACACAGGAACAAGTGATACAAGACTCCCCGCCTTTTACCAATCACTGTCTGCAAACATTATGATGAAAAATTGTAGCCATTTTCCCATCTTAGAGTGTTCTTCATGATAGCTAGCATAAGAGAGATATTATGGAGACAGTGGATGCATCAGTCTAATATTTTTAAGAGACAAACTTTGCAAAATGTTATTGATTAAAATGCTCTTGATGAAGAGCATCCTCTTGATGAGGATATCACTTCTTTTCTACCTAAAAGACAAAAAAATGAGAAGTTCCGATACATTTCAATTTTTTTTTTAACATGGACAAATGATAGAATGCCAAAGAAAATCATACAAACAAAACCTTCATCAGTCTGTCCTGGAGGCCAGCCAGAGACAAGATGATTTGGACATGACCACAATGGGCCGGATGTGTGAGTGGGCATGAAGAAACGCTTCCAGACTTTGTAAAACTGCTGTAGACAGTCTGTCCCTTTTTAAAATGTGCTTAATTTTTTTTTTTATTCGGAGGAAAAACAAAGCCAAACATATTTACTAAGTTCCTTTGAAGCTAAAGTCTTGAGAAGAAAAGGAAGGAAAGTTTTTTTTTCTATGATGTTACTATCCAATTCAGTCAGAATCTTATGGCACAAAAAGTACACCACTTAAGAATCTGGTTTTTAAGAGCTGCCAGGATTTTTAACCTCTTCTCAAAATACATAAAAGACCTCTTAAATGTATTGCCTTAGCACTCTGCAAATCTATTCTGTTAGCAGTTGTATCAGATATATTTCTTTGTCAGCTACCCATTTAAGAAGGGATCATCTTAAAAGGCACTGACATAAATTGTTGTGCGGAAGATCGATTAGTTTAAAAGGTTTTTCCTTTTAACAGATCAGATAGCTATTATATCTCACCATTCGGTATATGGAATTTTCATTGAACAATTCCAGTATTTAATCACTTCTTTAAACACATATTCATTTGAAATAATTTCACTTAGATTCCATAATCATGAGTTACTTAAATGAGTTTTCCACTTGCGTGTTGTAGTGAATGGATGTGACAAAATGGCCAGGAAATTCTACTGAAGAAACCAGTTTAATTAGCTAGGAAAGGCTTTTGGTGCAAAGGTAGATATTATTCATCTGAGACAAGTAAAGCAGCTTTTATCAGGTGGGTCATAAATTATCAAAACATTACTGGATATTAAGGGGCATGTAGGCTAGCATTGCACATTGCTCCCTGACTTGGCATGGGCAGTTTGTTGGATCCCATCCTTCCTAGCTTATGTTGCTGAATTAATTCCTACAAGTGTGTAAAGGAATGCACATGAACTGTTGTTATTTACTGTTCTGAAAATCACACTTTTTGACAGATATGTAATTGCAATTGTTTCCTGAAATTGGTTCATAAGAAAGATGCTGAAAACAGCAATCTGGTAAATAACTTTAATTGAATTCTAAGGGCAAAATTCTGCCAATCACTATTCCCATTGGGTAGCACTTTTCATTGCAATTAGTCTATTGATTTTGTGGAGATTATTTATAGGTTCATATTAGGTACCACAAAAGTAAATGACAGAGCAAAACTTCATGCTAGCATTGAAATGTGGCAAGGATGCTTCCTTACTTGGAGTTATTCTGGGTTTTATGGGGCGATAGGCTCCCTCTGCTATCCTTGGCCTAAAGCAGAAAATGGGCTGCACAACCCAACCTACGCTTCTGTGTCAGTCATTTTGTTTCTTTCCCATTTGGAAAGAGTTCAGCAGCTGGAGAAAATGTCATTCTGGCATCCCATGATCATGATCTACTTTCCCACTGTAAGAGGTGACTAAAAAGCCCATCAAGACATCCCACTTAAATGCCAGCTCAAGTTCCCTAAATCACAGAACAATAGAATCACCAAGGTTGGAAAAGACCTACATCCAGTCCAACTGTCCACCTACCACCAACAGTTCTCACTAAACCACATCCCTCAAGACAGGTAGCCAGCCCTTAAATGGGGTCTAGGAGAGGCGGAGCCAGGCTCCACCCCTTCCAGTCACAAGGTGAATCGACTTCATCTGTGCTCCCATGGCTGACTCAGTTTTGCCTCAGGTGATCAGTCAGTGGTTCAGGTCGTGACTCAACAGTTCCCATACAGAATCCCAGCATTTTTTTTTTCTTAACCTAATGAAGAAAAGAATTTGTCACCATCACAAACTTCAGACTCACTAAGAATTAAATAAAATGACTGTGGTAGAACTGTGATCTCATCAGCCTCCCACACATTTACTTTTGTGCTGTACTCCTTTATACTGCATGCCTAATTAATCAGGGGACTTAACGATTACAAAATTCAACTACCAATAGGTTTTCTTAAAGTTTTGGAAATAGAATCAGAAAGAAAGGATTATGAATTACAAACCTGCTGGAAGTGATATAGCCACAACTCCTTATATTTAGAAATCACTCAGCTACCTTTTCAAGTCCACAAATGACTTTTCAAGAAAAGTCTTACAGCAGACCCAAATTCATACCGCTGCTGAAGGATTTTCGCATTATTTATGTTTTTTTTTTTTTGGTTGGTTGGTGGGGTTTTTTTTATTTGTTTTTTGCAGAAGCCATATAGAAAGAAAAAAAAATCCACCCTTATTCCCATTTTTTTTTAGCATACTTGTGCAGTCTCAACAGGAACAAGAAGATGTCACATTTCAGAAGACTTAATACAGATTCATGGAGTTTTAGAGACAATAATATCTCCATATGAATGGCATTTCAAAACCAAATTGAAGCATTATGCTGTAATTCCCTCTGAAGATTCTCTTTCACATACTATGCATTGAATAACGTGAAAGGACTCCACATTTCTAAAACTAAACTGTTGGGGTTTTTTTATTTATTGTTTTCCTGATACCTATTCACAGAGAAGTTATAAACTCCAGATAAAACACACTGACTTTCTGGTTTCACCTGAATATCTTTTCTTGCTAACCTGTGCTCTTGCTAAGCCTCCTTGTTGGCTGGCACACATTTCTTCTAATGTTTGCTTTCTTTATTTCACACAAATGTCAGCTGTGACAGAAGTTGAACAACTGAATGAAGAGGTATATTCTGTAAAGCTTCTGAACTCCTAGACGACAAGGCACGTTATACCTAAAATTATGATTTTCTTTACTATTGCAAATTGATTTCTGTATCTCTAAACTTTTTAGATTGAAGCATTATGTACATGTAACTATGTTTGTACAACTATCAGGAGATTAGGAAGGAGCTGAAACCCTTTTATAATTTTTTTCTGTATTTTCTGGACTTCCAGCACAACCTTTAAGACCTCAACAGAAGTCCAGCTTAGGAGACCCCTTTAAGAATCAAAGGAATTTGTTATTATATTCCCATACTCTGTTCTATTCACAATCAGAAAAACGCTAACTGAAATCTGAACTAGAAGTCCTCCAAGAGCCTATCTACTGCAAGAGCCCCTGGATCCCATACACACCCATCTTGAAAGATGCTGTCAAGTGGCTCCATGGCTTCAGAAGATCAATATGTCAGAAGTCATGAAGAGCAAATATATTTGTTCTACATAGGTCAGACAGCCTGTCTGCCAACAGCGAACAATAATTTCTGTTTGCTCTTTGTTCAGTGATAGTGGGTGAATTCAAAACCAGCCTATCCACAAAACTGTCTGGCTTGTGATAGCTGCAATGTGTTTTTAACTTTCCTTGCATGTTTGCAACTTCAGTTTTTCTGGGTTTTACTAGAAGTTGGTAGACATTGCAGCTGTGATCCCAGTTACACCTGGGAGGAAGCTAGGGAAGGAAGTTCACTATTTCTAAGTCTTACTTGCTCTCCTGGAAGAGGCGCTTACTTTCAGTAGGTTCAGCAAAGATTCTTTCACATCAACAAGCGTGATGTTTTCGATAAAACCCACACCTCACACTGTCCTATTGGTACACGGCTGAATAAACTCACACAGCAGATTTTCTCTGAATAATTTTACTCATCTCTATAATTTGGTAGTATTTCTTCACATTGCTGCCCTATTGCCTATGTAATTTGTTATATTGTTTTTGTAAATTGAGACTTTTTTTTTACTTTTTATATTTCCTTATGGAGAGTGTACACTCAACATCAGTATCAGTCTATCTAACACTTCATCTAATAGTTTCAACATAAGCACAGAAACCAACTTGCTAAAATAGTTTCCTTTATGTTTTTTCTCTTCAAGTACCACTCATAAGAATTTATAAAGAACTGAAAGCAATCTATCAGGAAAATGAAACTTGCACTTGAATGGGAAAAAAAAAAAACACCAAACAATCAACACAGAATTGGAATCATTTGGATCAGACTATTGTGGATTTACTTATCCACTCAGATAGAATGCATGTCCTAAAAGAGTAGAAAAAGCAGTGAGATTTGCAATTAGTTCTTCCAGGTACCATTTTTTATTGGTGTGTGCTATGTGTTGTATGGTATTTCTTCCGTATTAAATATGATGAACAGCGCTTTAACATATATAAACAAGGTGATTTTGCAAAACAGGCTCATGACAGGCACTGGGATTTAAGACTGTAGCATTAGAACTTCATTTGTACTGACCCAAAGCCTATATTGTAGGATGCAGTCTCAAAATCACATTAGTAGAATGCCCCATAGTGCCTCTGTACAAGCTAAAAGGTCCCAGTAACACAGAAGGAAGAAACCCTCCAATAATCAAAAGACATTCACAACTACTTAGTATTTCAGAGTTGTTTTTAAAAATGTTGTAAGCACCGAGAGCTTTGCAGGAAAAGGTGGAATATCTTGGAGGTCTTTTCTTACATTCGTGATTCTATGATACACAGACAAGGCAGTGATTCATACCATTTTTCTTCTTTTTTTTTTTTTCTTAAAGTACAAGAACAAGTGTTGATCAAATAAGAATTTTGTGTATTGTACTTGAGGGCATTCAATTGCCTAGCCAATGGATATAACAATAAGTTTCCCATTTAGCCATTGTTGTGCTGCATAGGTTTTTTGCACCTTTCTCTTAAACAACTGGTGTCGGTTATTGTCAAAACTTTGCTTTGAGCATGGCTTTGGCTTAACATAATAATTTCTCTGCTCCTGAAACTAGGACATTCTAATTATCTTTCAACATTATAGTACTGTACTACTAAAATCACTTTAATCCATATTAACAACAGAAAAGAATCATGAGCCAAAAGACTGTTTACAAGTTGACACAAATGACCCAATCTTTGAAAAGAGTCATAGTGGAAAAAGTGTGAAAAATGTACTTCACAGAAGCATCCTTGGCAGGAGTGAATTCAGTGAAAAGGTTTAATGTATTTTAAGGAAAGACTGAATTGGATGACAGACCTATAAGAAGCATGTCTTGTACCAAAAGAGTGGCCAGAAAAGATCTCAGGAAAGATTGAATGTTATTGAACTCATCACAAAACAGCAAATATAATAAACAGGCAAATGGCAAGAGAGCGACGAAACACAACTAACTTCTGCAAGATTTTTTATGGCTTTATTCCCTTGCATACATGGCTCGCGCTATGAATGTGTATCAATATGCTTCTAGCAGTTGTATAGGTCCATTAACCAAATGCTATTCTTCATAACAAAGCCATTAGAAATATATGGCCACAAAGTGCTTTTGGCTGGAGTCCAGCTGATCCCATATTTCAGCAAACCATTTTGATACGGGCAAAAGAGAAAGAAAAAGGGAAAACCTTTTCAAATCATTATGCTACTCACCCTCTGCTACTTTAAGAGAATTTTGATAATCAGATCCAAGCCAGCAAAAACATTTATTTTCACATTAGCTTATGTATGTTAACATTCTAGAAGGAGCAGAGTGTAATTATAATTGCTGAGATATTGAAGTAAATTATATTTATACGTATACGCATATATATATTCTTAGAATATGAGATACAATTTGAAATCAAATAATTCCAGTCATGTTAACAGAATCACAAATAATCAACAGATCAACATTTGGGATTTTTCCAGACCTAAGAGTGCCAGACGTAGCATGGATCAAGGCAGAAAAGTGCTAGCAAAATGCAAAGATTCTTGGTAGCACACAGACAGAAGGAATATATAAAATAGTATAATACCAAACTGATAAAAACAATTAAAAATACATGGAAATAAAAAATGAGGCATTCTTATCTTTTCTGCTACCAAAATAAAACTCCTAAGTGAAGGGACTCTTGTAAAGTCTTCCAAATTATTTGAAAACTTCCTAATTCTTTCTTTCTCTTTGCCCCCTCCCCCAAAAAAGCTGAAAAAATAACAGTATACATAATAGGAAAAAAAAAAACAAACAACAGAGATAGTGATGACTAAAAAATAACTCGGGAGATTGAAATTTGTCTCCTACTGTTGGAGCAAAGCACAAATGCCATGATTCAGTAAACCAGCACAAGCATATCAATGAGGGCTTATCTAGCCCCATGCAAGACAAAGATGCTCGAGCCAGAGGTTTCAGAATAAAGAGAGATCTCACTAAGGCAATCACTGGAAGTAAACAACTATGTGAGCCTGTAGTTAAAGAGGCTTTGCATACACATGTGACAAGAAAGCCAACAAATAAAGAAATTACATACCAGCATCACAGAAGCTCTCAGCTCAGCAATAGCAATTTCTGGTTACAACACCATTTAGAGAGCAGGAGGGGAGCAAAACACCTTTCTTTGTCTCGTTTTCAAAAGCAGTTTGGCACTGGAAAAATAAAGTTGATTGCCCTCAGAGGCCACAGGTCAGCTGCCACCTTGGTCACTGCCAATTCCTGTCAACCACATTGCAAAGCAAGTCCACAGAAGCCATGCTCCAACCATAAAGCAAGAAATTCCTGCACCTCTCTGGCCCTCCTCTGGCCCAGACAGTGTGGCACTGGGCTTTATGCAGTGTAGCCATTTTCAAAGGTGTTTATTTTGGTACATTTTACAGCTTTTAATTTGATTTTAAAGATCTTTTGTCAATCATATATTCCTTTTTATTTTTTTTTTAAACTGTGTCTGATTTTATCACAACTATCTGAACCAAATCCAGACCATGCATACTACATCAAATGAATGAAAACTATGAAATAACAAAGTTCTATTTCAAATAAAGCAAAATAGAAAACTATTACAGACAAATTAAGTACACAGGAAAAAAGCAACCAAGAAAGCTGTATGCATTCTTAAGAGTTGCAAAGAAAAAGAATGTAATAAAAATGCATATTTTTTAATAATGCAATTTTTGGTGCTCCTGTTCAAGCTCCATTTTGGCATTAGGAAAATGTCAGTTGGAAAAATTATATTTATGATAGTAAGCTCAGCTCTGGTAATTCAGCTGTGTCAACTGGTAAGGAGAGCCACACACAAGCTGAAGACAAGGCTTGGTTCAAGGTATGTTTGTTTTGGTTGTTTTTTTTTCCCTTTAGAAACTCATGAAAGCATGATGTTTAGGTTGAGACACTCATCTTGAGAAACAGCTCTTTCTTTTTAAATCTGCAAAAGTTATTTGGACACTGTGCTTCCTGGTCCTTCATTTTCAATAGCAACAATTCTTCCTTTGTATGGTTGTCATTAAATGTATCACAGCCTTCTGCCCTTTGAATCACTACTAGGAGCCATCATGAATAGTTCATATACCAGTCTTGGTTCTCGGAAAAGAATCAGGCACATTTTTTATAGTTTATTATAGTAAAATGCCCAGACATACTTAGTATTAAAATGGAAAGTAATGTAATTTTGAAGTTGTTTCATATATACAAATACAAATATCTGTTGCATGATTAAGTTGGTGAGAAGCTCTTTTACAATGGAATTGTAGAGTCATAGAATCACAGAATGGTTTAGGGTGGTAAGGACCCTAAAGATCATCCAGTTCCAACCCCTTGCCATAGGGAGGGACATCATCCACCAGCTCAGGATGCCCAGGGACCATCCATGGCCTTGAGCAGCTCCAGGGATGGGCACCCACACTGCTTAGGGCAGCTATGGCAGGGCCTCCAAACCCTGTGAGTAAAGAATTTCCTCCTAATATCTAACCTAAATCTCCCCTCTTTTAGTTTAAACTGTTTTCCCTTGTCCTATCGTTATCAGACCATGTAAAAAGTCAGTCTCTCTCCTGTCAGTCTCTCCTCAAGCACTGCAAGGCCGCAGTGAAATCTACCCAGAGCCTTCTCTTAACCAAGCTGAACACCCTCAGTCTGCCTTCATAGGAGAGGGCCTCCAGACCCTCCTGAATCTTCACAGTCCTCCTCTGGACCTTTTCTAACAGCTCCATGTGTTTCTTGTTTAGGGGCTCTGGGATGCTTAGAAACTACAAAGAATTTTCAAAAGCTGTATTTGTTGCATGTTTGAAGTAGGTTAACAGAATGCTGTGCCCGTGCCTTTAGCATACCATGAGTATAAAGATAAATTGATAGAGTTAAAACTATTAATACTCAAAAAGTCCACTTTTTGGTTACCAGACTCCAGGACTAATATGCATAATGAAAGTGGTCCTATAATTGGAAGAGAATTGAAGAAAAAAAATGAGGGAAAATTTCATTAAAGGACTGACCGTCAAGGCTGGTATAGGATCTGAAATTGTGGGCATTATGCACCTTTCCAGACCAAAGCCTAAAAGCATTAGATGCTTCAAATGCTTTTTGTAATCAGATAAGTGTACATTCTGTATTTCACTATAGTACATTAGCTGCTCACTTTAGGTAGCATTTTGAAAGTAGGAAATATTACAAATTATTTTTCATAATCAACCTTATTTTTAGGCGTTTAAAATTAGTTTTGTACCATTTGCAAGGAGTTTTGTTTTTTTATTATTATTTTTTTCCAAAATACTTTTAATCTAAATAACACTGTAGCAATATCCTCTGTTTACACAAACAAGAATGACTCTCCCAAGCATCTTGAGTTCTCCTACAGACCCCACATTTTTTTATTTTTTAATTTTTTTTAAAGAATTCCCTAGGATGGGAGATGGGCATTGATGTATGTATATTTGGTACTATGCTTACAGGATTCCTTTCAGTTTAGGGGACCAGAAGACAGTTCCCATAGGCCCATGCCTTGAGACAGCACTGCATATAAGGATGAGAATAAAGTAGTTGGGAGAGCCAAAATGCCACTGTGCTCTGCATATTTTATGTGGTTTAATTGTATTATATTGATTCCAGTCCATTATAACCTGGTTTGTTACTCTAATAAATTACATTGTTCTTTGAAACAGTGATGGCTTAAGATTGAAATATTATATTAAATCTTGTATCCGACTGGCATCACTCAAATTTGATATTTATCTCTGGCTATGGAAAAAGTTATCCTTGAAAGGATTCCTTGAATAAAATTTCTGAATAAGGGTCCAAAAGTTTATAAATGGTGTCTAAGAATTGGCTTAGAGTGAGAGGAGAATGGCAGAGGGAACAGTGATTTTTCAGGCAAGAGTTTACAAGCAGGACATGTAAGCAAAAGGAAAGGAATAACTTCTCATTAAGATCTGAAGACCAGAAGACATTCAGCTTTTGAACCCCAAAGGCTTTACTATAATAGTTGCTCACCAAAGCTAGTGCCTTGCACTTTAATTAGAGGTTTGAAAGAGTGCTAATTACTGGGGAAGAAAAAAAGATGTCTGCATTAAATATGTCATTGATTACGTATAACATATTAATATTATTTTTATGACTAAGATTGATTTTTACTAGAAACAGAACCTACAATGAACATTTTCAAAGTAAATATCAGGACAGTACTGAAAAACTCATCTAAAAGAAAAATTTGCTACTCACCATACATCCCACAGATTGCATGCATTTTATGGAAAGAGCAAACATTTTTTAGGTGAAATAAAAGGGAAATAGGGAACTGTTGGGATGGAAATCAATAAACAGGAGCTCAAACTAGTTAAGAAAGAATAATTTTTGAACTTCATACATGTACTCTTCCCGTAAGGTAAATGGTAAAGGAGAGCTGTCAATTGAAGATCATTTCCTTATCTTTTAAAACCTGAGGGATTCCTCTTTGATAAGCAGCAGCAAAGTCACTGCAGGAAGATGCATGTCATGTGGCAAAGTTCTTCACTGCACTAATTTGCTGTGTCAGGAATCCTCACAGTAACTCTTTTGAGGGATGATTTCCTGGGACGCAACAAGTCTGATAATGGGAGTCTGCAGGAGTAGGTGTTCAGTGGCAGAGGGGGAAACTGACTGAAAAAGCAAAGAGTCTCTCTGTGGTCCAGACAAAGTATGGAACACAACCTTCAGACACACAGAATTTAAAATTTTTATATAGGCTTACTCATATAAATGAATGTTATTTAAAAATACACAAATCTTTTAAAAATAGCATAAAAATTGCTAACTAACAGAAATGAAATTTTTGTCATTGTGTTATGAGCACTCCTATTTTGTGTTTAAACTGAAAGAAAATTCATATTTTTTTTTTACCTCATCAATGAGGTGTCTTGCTTTCTGATGAGCCTGATAAGTGCAAGGATCACCTGCCAGAAGATGTCAGAACATCTCTGTGTGCTCTCTCAAAGATGGAGGAGGTGGGACCAGAACACCTGCCCTGACCTTCAGCAGGAAAGGAGCCGAGGAAACTGTGTGCCCTGCATTAGGAGAAGTTGAGGGAATGGCAGTCATCCTTCCAGCCCTACCACCACCCTAACCAGGCTTACAGACAACCTGGGGTTTGGTGGTTGTACCATTGCTAGAATTACCACTGGGACTGATGTTTCAGAACTGGTCATTCATCATGTCTGACATCATGGCTATTTCAGAAAGCACTGCTTTGGCACATTCAAGAATAATTATATCAAAGTTGTTGCTGTGTGCTGCTTCAGAGGGAGGTCATGCAGACAATAATAATGCATCATGCTTTTTTCTCTATTGTAATGCTACCTATGTCAGATATATATATATCTTACTGTTCATCTGTAACTTTCCAGTGCTGTGTGCCAGGGCTGTTTGCCTTCAGAGAATCAAAGAACAGAAAAAGAGGAGAGCAACACAAATGAAAACTAGAAAGAAAAACAGAACCCGTTCGGAAAACACAGGATTCCTACACAAAATGATATGTTAAATATATTTAAAAGAATTCATGAGAAAAATTGATGCGACTTGCATAAATCTAAAACTTATAGAACAATATATAAACTGCCATTATGAATTCCAAACTACATATTATGTTTCATTTATAAAGGCATATTTTGCAGTCACAGAAATAGACTCTACAAAATGATCTGATTTACACAAAACAAAATATGCACAAACCAAATTATAAATATAAACCAGAATATTTTGAATGAAATCAACTGGCCTATCTGTCTACCTATTTCATTAACTGCAAAACTGTGCTTCCAGTAGGCATACGACTGGCTCATAATGGACTAATCTTACCAATGTTACTTACCTTGACACAGTCTGACGTCAGTCTTATGAATAATTCCATGCATGTCAAGAAAGATGCAGCTGTTAAAATGGTAAGCCAGTCCCAGTCATTAGATTAGCCTGAAAACAGTGACTTTAAAAAATGGGATCTCAAATAATTGACTTGCTACATTAAACCTTTAGGATCTCAGACGTATCTCTCTCAAGCTTTTCTCCACCAAAAATTACAATTAGGATTTTATTCCATTTCCTTTCTTACTCTTTCCTTTTTAAAAGCTCAAAATCCATCATTCATCACAAGAGATTAAAGAGGAATATCAATTGAGACAAGATTTACAACAAATAAGTTAAAGTCAGTAACAGTATTTGAAAGAGAAAATCTCTTCATTTACTGAGCAGTGCCTTAAGGAGACACAAACTATTCAATCTCATAAAGATAGCAGTATCATACTTTAGATCTTTATCGTATTAAGAGATCTTGTCCTGCTCACACAGATTATTAATTTCACAGCCAAAGCATCAGCATCATGAGATAACTTGAGTCTTTGGATGCATGCAACACCTCAGTTTTAATAGCATGCAACACAGAAACAAAACACCTTCAAACAGTTAATTTTATTTCCTTTGGAATATACCAGATGCTACAGAAATATGAATCAGCTCTTTAGTAAAGACATTAGGATTTTGACCTACAGTCAGTTTATATCTACGATAAAAATCAAGTGTTTTTCTAAACATTCAGAATTCCATTTTTCTCATTATAGGAAGTAGAAACATTAAAAGTGCTGACTGATCTTTGTCTTCGAACCTTCCTTAAAACAATGATGAAAACAAAACTTTAAAGTATTTCCAGAAGAAAATCCAACAATTCCTAACTAAAATTCCTCCACACTTCATTTTTACAACTGTAGATTATATGCTGAGCACTTCACTATTAGTGTCCTTCATTTCATGTAAGAAAAAAATTCATGTGAATTAAACTGTACACGAAAACCGACTTGCTTTCCTGGCAGGAATGCTATAGGATTTTGTAAGGAATTTTTTACCTGGCAGAGCTATGGCTGAATATACCATGTAGCAACATAAAGTAGGTTTTAAAAGTTTGTTATTCTGCCCTTTGGCACCCATCCCGTTTTAACCATAACCAAAATACTCCATTTGGGACTCAAAATTCCCTTGGAAAACACCAAATAAAATGAAAGCTGACATTTTTTTCTACTTCTTCATAGAAGTAGAGTGATCTTACGTATTGGATTACTTATAAATGCAGGAGGACTATAAATACGTGGGTCCCCACACTAGGTTTTGGTAGATCAGGGATATGAGGCACACAGCTGCTGTGCTGGCTGCTATGTGCTTGCTGTGGGATGCAGCAGACAATGGGGTGAATTCTTTGGTTTAGTCACTAGCAGCTCAAAAGGGGGATTTGCAAAGGCACAGCGTTAATGATTTCATCAATAATGAGAAATTTGTCAGAACACACAAAGTTCGAAACAATGAAGTTAAGACCAATGAAACAATCTGTGCTACATCTCATCCATTAACTAAAAAGATATCTCTTGCATAAGAAGGTATTTCTTTCCCATTTCTTGTGTCAGGAAGCAATCTGCCTCACTTGCTTCGCTGCTTCCAACCGACTGTAAGAGTCACGAAGGTGTGCCTGTTCCCATCTGTTCCTGACAATTTTGAGACCCTATGTTGCTTCGAGAAAATGTAAGGCTTTTACATTTTATCTTTTTTCTCTGTCTTATCTTTTATCATTTATCATTTATCTTTTATCATTTTGGTGCACAATGTGATAATAGTTATCTTTTGATAAAGGAGAGGTGAAACTGAATCTGTTCTCATGTTTTGAGACTTAACATACACTCTCAGGTATCAGTGGTGGGACTGTATCTGCTAGATGGTCATGATGGAGTCAAGCCTGGGGATCTTAGAGGTCTTTCCCAGTCCCAATTGTTCTATGATTCCATGAAAACCCCACTGCTTAAGCTGCAGATTTACCCCGCACCCCTCACCCCTAAAAAAGAAAGTCTTATGTTTTCTTTGCACAAGCTGCTTCAGTTCCTATGTGGGATAATTCTTTCCCACCCTCCCATTAAACAAACGTACAAAGAAAAGAGGAATTCTGGTATAAAACCCTTCCATAATGTGCTATATCATTTTTAGCTTATTTAAGTGGTACTGAGCAGAGAATCTGTGACTTAATTGAAAGTGGAATAAATGAGTCTATGTACTGAATACTAAGGCAAGAGCTTCATTTGGATAAAATGCTAGAACTGTACACAAGAAGGAGCTCTTACGTATAGATGGGCTGGCTCACACATTTGTCCAGTTGCCAGAAGCCACCAGCAAAACCACATCTGTGGCCTGGAATTGCCCTGTTTTATACACCATACTACGCACCAAAAATTAGAATATAATTTAAGATTTCTTGGCATTACATTAATTGAACTGACACAGCTCTATTAAAATGCATGCAATCTAATAACAACATTTCATTGAATGAGAAATACATTTGCTTGTTTTTCTTAAATAACAAGAAGGGGGGAAAAAGATATTTTGGAGTTGGCTAGATTTCCATTCCCAACCCATAATAAGGTTCTTATCAACCAGAAAAGCCTATTAAACTAGGAAATGAATACTGAAAGCTTTCTAATTAAACACTTTCCACTTACATGATATTGAAAGAATGGAATGGGAGATGATGGTACTGATACTGTGTTAGTCATTGTATCACTCATAACATGAAGTTGTAATCAGCTTTGGGGATAGTATACATGAATAGCCCAGGTGCTCAAGCTGTGCTACAATTTGTAATTGGAAATATCTTTAGATAATAGGTGTCTTACAAGTTGTTTTCTCTTCCTGTCACTTTTTTAATGTGTGATTTATAATTGAGGTTTTTTATTAACTGTCATGGAATTCTTTTTGAAAACTTTTAGTCTGATCCTGCCAAGCTGCTCTGTGCAGATTTGTCCTGGCTTGAGTGGAGTATTTCCATGGAAACTGTACAACTCAGGTTCTGTCCCTCCAAAGCAGCCTTCAGGGTGGGGACTGCATGGTTTTCTTCACTTGGGGGGGGAGAGGGGTGTCATCTCATATCTCCACAATGAGCCATATACCCAGAGATTGGTATCACATCATCCTGATAACTACAGATCTAAATCAACAGCAGCACTCCCCTTCTTGAGGTGGAAATCTCATATCACTTCTCACCTATACCCTATGTAGCAGAGGGATACAGTCAGTCTCAAAGATTTCATTTAAAGTATTATCAATAAGATGTTTAACTTTTGCCACAGCTGCCAATACATTCATGCTTCTGCATATCTGATTTGTTTAAAATGTAGCAATGACTTTTGTTAGGATGAGGAACATGGTTCAGGGACATGAATTAGTGGGCATGGTGTGATAGGTTGACTAGGTGATTTTAGTGGTCTTTTTCAACTTTAATCATCCTGTGATCTCATGACTCTACGAAAAGTGGAGCATTTGGAGGCCAGTCTGATGTTAAAAAAAAAAGCTGGAGAAATAAAAATATGAAGTTTGCTTTCAGATGAAGTCTAAGCATCAAGCTCTCTCAACTACATTCAAAAGTCTCAGTGAAACCCACAATATTGCAATTTACATCGTTAATTTCCTTCATACTTTTAACTAGGTGTTTCCACAGATCACCAACATACTGCTCATAGACATTAACAAGGCACAGTGCACATCTATACAACAAATACTCTTGATTGAAACAGAAATCATGATTAACATTCTCAGAGACAAACTGCCTCTAATATATATTCTTACATGTGGTCTAGTCAAGAAATATTCAGTTATGCAGTAACTATGATACTACAGGTATACCAGAAATAGCATAGATGTAAGAGCTCTAGATACAGTACTCCCACAGAAGTGAAGCAGATTAAAAAGTTGGATGTAAAATAATATGATCAGTCTTTTAAATGTATTATTCATTGTTATTTTTAAGGGTCTTGATGATTTGCAAGAGATAATCCTTACCATAGCATTGCAGTGCAGTCTGCACATGGGAAAACAATCCTCCCCCAGCCCAGCGGCCCACAAGGAGAAGATGATTTTGAGAAGTTCTATTGTGCTGATGCCCTTCCAAGTCCCTCACTGAGGATGTATTCTTCAATTTTGAGAGCACAACAGTTCTCAGTGGCTATTTATTCTCTTTGCTTCCTTCCCTCCCACCCCTCCAAATGACCAAAGACAATTCTCTGCGTTCATACCAAGGATGAACAATAATGGAAGCTCGTTTTTGGAACACACACAAAAAAAAGTGAGGTATTTTGAAATTACGGGGAATGGGATAATTGTTTTTGACATTGCAGATGGTGATTTGTTTGGTTTTCCTAGCCTTTGTTTCACAGCATTCTGTTTGTTTACAGAAGTACATCTTATATTACTTTATGCTACACATTGGCAGAGGCTGCCCCCCCCCCCCCCCAAAATTATCTTCAATCGCTAAAAACCTTCAGGGAGACAACAAAGCTAATTCTCATTTTCAGTTCTACCTTTACTACAATGGAGGTCACTTCCTCCATCCCTGCAAATCAACTACAAGAAACAGAATTATGTTGCAGTGCAGTGGTCCAAAACTGCAGGTTTAAATTGCAAAGGTGTAAGAAAGCAACAGCTCAGTTCTGCAACTGTTGATAAAACACAGTAAACCTAAAACTTTTCTCTCAGATGCAAATTCTGCAGCGTTGGACTGTGCAAAACATTTCTTCATTAGGAGTTTGGGAACAATGCAACAGTATCACTATTTACTCCACTTAACGAGAACACATCTACACTTGTAGATCTACCAGTTTTTGCAAATCTAGAAGCAGAGCATTAGCAATGCTACGTTGTATGTGCGGATATACTGGGCAAGTGGAGAGTAACACCACGTACAATCAATAAGTGTACAGAGTTCTATGTTAAGTAGGATTACGAAGCAGTAGAAAAATAATAAGTGGAAAATACCAATGTTGTAGGCTTGCAATACTCTCCACAAGGAGTGATCTCCAGGAAGAGAACCTTCCCTACTGGTAGTCAGCACTTAAATGGAATCCGGGAGAGATGGAGCCAGGCTCCACCCCTTCCAGTAGCATAGGTGAATTCCCTTCACCTGTGCTCCTGTGGCTGATTCATTGCCTGCTTCAGGTGGTCAATTAGAGGTTCAGGCCATGATTCAGCAGTTCCCATATGCCCCAGTACCCAGCACTGGATGCCTAGTGCTCCCACACTGATTCACAACATAATGGAGCTTTCTATACAGTTCGTTTTCAGTAGATGCTTCCCAAACTCTTTGATCCACAAAAGACAGAACTTAACACACAACAGCAGTGATAGAGACAAGCATTAGAAACTTAATCACTCATATTTAAGAGATAAAAAGTCAAGCGCGTGGATGAACTTCCCTAAACCTGCTTAAACTAAACCTGACACACCCCTTTGTTCTTTGTTCCTTCATTGCTGTTACTTTCTTCTACAGGAAAGATTTTACATTGGAAGCCACAAGTTTTCAGCTGAAACAGGTTTAACCATCTAGAATCAGTGCCTCCCACCTACAGACAACCCTCCAACTGTCGGAGCTGTTAAAGGGACACTCTCAATTTTAAAACTGCAAGTCTGTTTAAAAGTCTTTTACATTTTGTTGTTAGGAGTGAGTCTTAGGGTTGGATACTTGAAAGGCATTAGAAAGAAAATATCTTTTCTGACAGCATTTTGAGTATCAACTATTCACTGGCTTCTTCTTAACTCAGGCCAAATCCTGCAATGACATTCAGTGATGTCCCAGAGTGGGACTCAGGCTTTAAGTAGGTTCTTCTTTCCTATGTGATTGTACATCAAGGAGATGCTCCTCTGCCAGTTCAAATACAAGGAAAACTGTAGAAAAAGACTGTGCAAACTTCTGGCAATTAAAAAGGGCTATGAGAGGTAAAGGGTTAACTCCAGCATTGCATCCTTTACTGCCATCTCTACAGCTTGCACCTTGTCCTTGATCAACCACTCTGTATTTCCTATAGTTTTAATAGATTTAATTTTCCTGATGAATGACAGGTGCTATCTATTCTCTTTTTTGGTATAATAACTTGATTAGCCAAACTTTCTAGTATATTTTGTAATTATAGCACCTGTATATTAATTGATTATACAGCAATATTGAAATTTAATATGAGTTTTTGGAGGTAGGATGCACAACACTGCATTTCTGCAATCTAAGAGAAGGTAGGAAGTATCTTCAAAAAAAGGAATAAGAAGCATTTGGTTACTTCCTTGTCTTTCTTAGGTGTTTTATCTTCCCACAGCAGATTTATATTTTTAAGCATTGTAAGCTATAATAATGAAGAATGTCCTCATCCACTTCTTAATTTTAACTGGAAAGGAGTGAAATAAGTATCTCTCACAGATCATGGTGGGGTGTGATGGCTGTTTAGACAAAGATGAAAGACAAAAGTAGGTGTTAACAAGTATATTTATTAAGGCCCTGTTCACAACCATAGCTGACTATTTATCAGTGAAGTTGTCTGAATAAATACAAGCATTTAATGGGTCTTCTCTCCTGAATAAAACTACATTCTCTGTAGGTATGTATGGAATTAGGATATCAGCCACCAAGGTACGGTTTTCTGTGCTACAGCAAGGGACTCTGATTTCTCTTCCGCATTCCTCAAAGTAGCAGACTTTTTCATCAGTGTCATGTTTTCCCAAGGCATCTTATTTTAAGGATTGCTAAGCACACTGCAAATGTGAGGAAAGGAAAGGTTTAGTGCCTGTGTGAAGATCCTTTGCACTTATCATGGCATAAGCAAGAATATTAACAAACTTTCTGAACGAAGAGAAGTCCTATATCATATGATACCCGTGGTTTTCTTCCAAAGGATGTTGACCACTTCACTTGTTGCCTGATCTAAAAGCATACAAAATTTTACTCTCTTCTTTTTGTAGTCCCATCTTCTCTGTGGAAGGCATATTTTGGTCAATTAACAATCAATTAAATTTAGTATTTTGATCCTAGATTCTTTCCTGTAAGCCTTGGTTAGTAACAGTCATCTCATTGTGTCACATATGTGCAATGAAGTCAGCACTGGACATAATGCTTCAAAGCAAGATTTTAGTGAAAACCGTGGACAGTGAAGCTAAGAGAACAGGTTCAGGTTCAAAAAATCACAATTTCTTCCTTAGCAATTCTGATTCTAATAATCTTTGGCAGTCTGGCAGATACACATTGGGCTCTGGAACACATACTTGGGAGATGCAGAAAGGCAATAAGAAAAAATGTTTAATGCTTTTTTTTTTTTTTTTGCATATTTTCATAGGGGCTTCACTGAGAATAAAGCAAATTTATGGGGCTTATGGAGTTATATAATTTAAATGTGTTACAGTTTTAGAACAAAATAAAAAATCAAGCAGGAAAAGTCTGCAAAAATCTCTAAACACAGCATGCTGGAGTGACAGACATAACAGATGAAAGAGAAAATAATTGAGAAAAGTATTTGAGGAGCTGTAACATTCAGCATCATGTTCTATATGGATGTGAGAGATTTGGGAAGAATTGTGCTGCTGTTGCCGGTTTTGCTTAAAGTAAACTTTTTTGTAGCTGTACATCAAAACAGACTGAGTGACTGAGTTAACATGAACAAGATTCCCTGTTGCAGCTTCATGGTGTTAGCTTTTTTTTTTTTTTTTTTTTTTGGTAAAACAAACTGAATCACCTCTGGAGGTTTACTTAAATGCTGTGGTTTACACCGTAACTTAGAGCTATTCAAATCTATGCACTGAGTTAATTGATTGCTAATGTTGATGTGCTTGATTGGATGTTACGTGTGCAATTTATTGAAAATAATTTTAGCTCTTTCCCCTCCCTATAACTGCAGTCATTAAATCAAGATAGATGTGCAGGGTGGTTACATCTCCTCTGGCCTTGTTCTTTCTGAAAACCTCCCACCAGGTAAAACCTTCCCGACTATATGATCAGGACATCCAAAAATAAGCAACATATAATATCCCTATGCTCTCTTCTCTCCTATTATTTCTCACAAAGACATTAGAAGTATTGATAGTACCGAGTGCCAGAGGAGCTATTCTGAGATTTCAAATTACATTCACCTTAATATAAGCATAATGAAAAGTCAACAGAATCATGAACGATAACATGAGTGTTTCAGATTCCCTTTTCTTTTGTTTTTCTCGGACTTTAAGTGAGAATAGAGTAAATGTGCCAAAGCATTTAATGAATTAAGGTGTGATGTGCAAGTGGGAATTGATGAAAAGTGTCTAAGGTCTCCACGATAGGAGCTTCTGCAGTAAGATTCCAGTAAATGTTACAGCTTTCGATTACCTAAACTTCTACTGACCTGTCTTCAAACGGTTTCGTTACCTGTAGGAGCAGGTTTAACCTACTGTGCTTTGAAATCAGCTGGAGCATTAACTGAGCTACTTCTCCTCCTTCTGCCAGCTGCTGCAAGTCCCCACAGTCTTTCAATTAGGGAGCTACATGCACTGAATTTCCCATGCAGGATGAAAGAGCAATGGGACTGTACTCTGCTGTCCGCTCAGGGGGCAGAGAGAGAATGGCACCCCGATGAAAAGGCAAGCCTGAAAAGCAGTGGATGGTACTGTGCTACTGCCAGCACAGTTTGTAATAGCATGTTTCATCATTTTTCCTGGGTTTGTATGTGCCTCATAACATCTTCAAAACGATCAGATGAACGAAAGATGTTCTAATCCCTAAGCAATATCATAGGATCATGGAATCATTAAGGTTGGACAAGAGCTCCGTGATCATCCAGTCCAACCATTCACCTACCGCAAATATTTCCCCACTAACCCATGCCCCTTAGTATAACATCTGAACATTCCTGCATATCTGAATGTGTACTTGATCTCTTTCTGATAGAAGGAAAAAAAATATATATATTAGAATAATGTTTATTTTAATTTTTCTGAGCATCAAAACAACACTATTACTGCTCTCACAGAAAGTGTACCTTGCAAACAGCCATATTTCTTTCTCCTGGCATGCAGGGAGAGTTGGGGAGGAGCTATGAGGAACACAGAACTTGTGACAAAGTTGATGAAGAGGCCAAAGAGCATCTTTCATATTCAAGACCTAAAAATACTTCTGGCTTTGCATGTTTGTGTAACAGATACTTTAGACACTGTCATATTTTATTTGTATCTTTTTTCCTTTTCCTTTCCAAATATGGGCTAGACAAGAGGGAACAACTCTCATGACACACAAGTTGTGCGTATTATCAAAGTGCCTTCAAGAAGTGCTTTGTTTTGGAGGAGATATGGGATAGTTTAATTGATGCTTTTGTTGTAAAGATTAATTGATAAAATTAACGTTACCAGCCAAACAACAAAGCTTGTCCTAAAGTCTGCAGAAGAAAGATTTTGATACTTCTTTTGGGGAGATCTTTTCTTCTGTGTGTCTCCTGAGGCAGTAGCAGGATTGGAGGACATATCCCTGTTTTCACAGCAACGTTCTTATCCCCATCCCTGTGCAGCTGAGTGACATGCCAGAGCTCAGCAGAGCAGGAGAACTCCCAGAGGAAAAGTTGAATTATCCTTTGGAGCCCAATTCAGAATGCAGTAATGCATGGTGTTTTCTACAAGCTTAAAATGTGTTTTGTTTAAGAGATAAGTAATGCACAACTGTCTCATAAAAGAGGGAAAAAATAGGGAAGTAGGAGCCATGTCAGTAATCTTTTATTTTCAAACAACTTGCAACATTTTATGTAACTTTTCTTATGGAAATGTTATTGTTTGATTAAAACAGCTATAGTTACAGTATTTTACTTTCTAAGTATCCTGTAGTCATACTCGGTTTTCAGCTTTCCATTGCAAAGATATGCAAATAAAAAATAGCTGCATGTCCAAATTAGTTTATGTAATCTTGAGTAGAAGAGAGTAATTAATTTAAAGGGAATGATGTATTGGAAATCCTGCTTTTTCCTTTTTCCTTTTCTCTCTCCTTTTTTCTTTTTCCTTTTTTTTTTTTTTTCTTTTCTTTTTCCTGCTAGGAGTACACTGGGAAAAAATTTAGAATTTGCAAGGATTCATTCATTCACATTTTGTTTTAGTATGGAGAATTTGTATCTTGAATGCCTCTTTGCAAAGATTTAATCATCCATGTCTGAAAAGAAGGCTGCCTTATATCTTGTTGCTGGTGCATGGAAACTGGGAGAACCCAGAAAGGATTTGACTTTACTCTCTCTCTGCCTTTACGGTCCACTTGGAAGGTGATGAGGCTTATCACCATACTTCTCAGAACCACAAAGGAAACCTTTTCCTTTGGAAAACAAGAACTCCAGATTCTACGAAAGTGACAGCTTGTACTTTATATTCTTGGGTACCACCTAGTGGCACCATCTCTGTTAACTATGGATGTAACTCATTTGCAGCACTCTCCAGATGTTGGGTGCAGCAATTTTGAGGTGAATCTTGTGTTCAATAGCAGATCTTTTCACTGTTTATAGAAAACAACCAAAAACAACTGCAGTAAACTACTGAAGAGAAATAGGGCAGATATTCATAGACATATATAACAATTTGATCCACCACTAGTATAAACTATTTGCAGACTGCAAAATACCTTCCTTTTATAGGTTCTGTTCCCAGTGTCCTGAATGAAATGCATATCACTAACCTATTAAGTACAAATCACTTAAAGATGTAAATTTTTTATGACTTGCTAAATGTTAATGTATGACTTGTAAAATGTTAAAGTAGTAAATAGCTTCTTTGAGCTCATATACACTACATTTCATTTTGTAGCCTTAAGCATTTAAGGTGACAGTCACAAGGTGTCATTCAGAGATTTCCATAATCCCCATTGGCTCTAATTTATCATTGTTTAAAAAAATAAATAAATAATTAAAAAGGGAAGAAAGATAATTAAGAGTTAACGTCAGTAGGATAGAAAAATAGGCCATTGTCAAAGGATAATGGTCTTCCACTAATAGGACACTGTTGAGACATTCTCTGAGAATAAATGTTATGAATTATGAAACATATGATACTATACTACAGTGTGTAATTATATCTATCTTATGTCATCTGTTCTACATGACTCCAGAAGACGTTATCAAAATCTGATGAATGTTTCTGCATTTGATAATTCTTGATTTATTGAGGTAATAACACAGTGAAAAGGATTCCAAAGAAACCCAAGTTATTTAAAGTTTGTCATATAAACTCATGTGCACCCTGTTTTTCATCTGGCAGAATATTTCCTATACTTAGAGGAATGTACATATACAAAGGAAAGCCACCAAGTAGAATTTGCTCTGACTGAAAATATCGCAGGCTGATGCAGTTACTTGCTGAAAAGAAAGCAAGCCACTTTCTAGAAAATATTGATGAATGACCTCCAAATACCCATTGAGGAACTAAATTCGAAGTTGTGAAGTTAATGTGACTGTACTGGTGAAAATCAGCCATAAATTTGGTCCAAAATGATATATTATGAATGTGTGGAGATATCAAAGTTATAAAAGAATAAATACTGTAGTAAATCATGGAGATCCCAGTATTCATTATTTCTAAGGAAATAAAATTGTTGTTTATCTCTCCTTTGCTCAAATATTTCCAAGTTATCTAAATATTTTCCACCAAATCCTGATTCCATCATTTATGGAAGATCTTAATTTTCTGATACCATTCAGCGATTGGGTTTTGTCATCAGTACAGGTTTTCCCTTCAAGTCTCAAGTGAATAGATGCACTAAATACTTTCTTCTTCTAGAATAAAGATCTTTCTGTTTCAATTTTTAATAATATTTTTGAGACCCAATCCAAATGTGACTCATTTAAATAAAAATCAATAGGTTTAGCTACTTCTGCTGAATCATTCAAAGCAAGGGTTTTTTTCACTGAATCTTCTTCAAGGGCCAAATTCTAATCTGATTTATGCTCTGATTTACATTGCAATGCATTGAGTTTAGAGGATTTGCACATTGTGTAAATTAGCATAGATTTGACTCCAGGGATCTTTGGTAAGTGGCATAAATTAAGAACAGGGAAATTCTGTTCTCTTTTAAAATCCCATAAAGGTCAGCACAAAATTGAGAACAAGATACAGCCCCAAGTCTCTTAGTTAAAATTTATTAAAAGGTTTCACAAAACCCTTTTATCTTTCCAACTGCAATCTGCCCTCTTTCTCCCATCCTGCAGTGCCTCATTTCACACCCACCACGCCAAGTATGCTGAGAATAATATGAGTCAGCTTTTGCCCCCAGAGAAGTATATTTTGCATACTGTGTTGACTTCTAAATTGGATGATAGCACACAGCATCAGCTTAAGTAAAGGTAACTGTGGCTGGAACAATCTTTTTTATCGGCTACCATCCCGCAAGGCTGAAACTTCTGCCTGAGGAATGGAATTACGCAATTGCTAATCTGAGTATTTCATTACAAGTATTAATATTTGAGGACATCAGAGACATTTACTGGAAGACAACTGCATAAAAATTTCATCAGCATCAAGGAGCCTAATTTCATCTGATTTTTGTGAAGAAGCTCCCTTCTGGCGACAGCACCTTCTCTCTTCTGAACTGTGCAATGTATATGGAAATAAATGCTTGTGGGCACTTCCTACCAAAGCCTCTATGTCATCTGCCACCTCCTCTTGGTCACAGTATGCTATGACAGCACAGTCATGGCATATTGCAGTGGCCTCTTGAACTGCGTAGCACATAAATGCAATGAGAGCAATATGGAGAAATATGGGAATTATTTTGGGTTTTCTGAGTGCCAGCACTCTTTCCTTGTAACATGTTGGGTCTCTTTTACAAAGTTCTCCAATGACAGATGTTAGAGCTGGTGGAAAGAATCCCATTTGGATATGCAGTGACATGGGAGTGGTAAGCTCAACTGATCTGACTCATTGGTGTGCTCTAAATTTACGTAACCCATGAAAATACATTCTAATAGAAAGTTTCACATGAAGCAGCAGGTTGTGCATTAGTTTCTTTAAGTATTAGCTTTTACCATTTCTTTCTGAGTATAGAAGCAGTGACTGTGTAGTGCATAGCATGAGGTCCTCTCAGAGGAATTAACGGAATGCAGAAAATATTTTCAGCAGTATAATCTATGATTAATATAAAACAAGAACTAGGGGACCAGACATCAACTCTGAAATTAAAATTAAACCTACTCTCAAGGCTGCAGATGATTAGACTTTGCAATGTGTGAGCAAGCACAACAAATAGTCCTGGTGGACAGAGCTCTTTCATGCATTGTGACAGAGTTAATCACAGCAAGGTACAGATTTTTTGTGTATTTGATGAATTCAGAGAGTGATGAATTCCTTTTGGTTTGCTGAGAAGAATTTTTGTTGCAATGTTGAGAGAAGCATAAGGCTTATTAATTGCTATTATAAGTGATGCAAATTAATGCAAATGTTTTGTGTGGGCCTTAGCAGAGTGAATTGTACCTTTAAAGAGTAAGATAAATTCTATTTTAATCCCAGATGTGTAGCTACATTTAAACATTCAAAGCACCCAGTATGTTGACAAGCTCCCATATATGAGACTCCACCAGACTCTGCATAGTTCTTAAATGCTGTCTTAGACCGACAAGGAAATAAGTTAAATTTTCAGATGGAACTGATAATTTTTTCCCTTTGTGAATCATTCTTAACACTTCACGATGTCTGGCTTTTCAAGAATTAGTCTTCCAAATTATTTCAGTGGGCGCAGATCTCCAGTGTAGCTATGGTTTCTAGAGTTTGATGAATGAGGTAGCTGGCTCCTTTGTAAAGAGTAGTCAGCAGCAAGAATTATGAAAATCTTGCTGTAATATTTCAGTAGTGGATCTACAAAATCATATATATTACATCTACTTTTATAGTCAGAGTATAATCATCATGGAGAATAGCAAAACAATGAGCAGTGATTAACCTCATCTTGTGAGGTGTTACTGTTGATTTTGTCATTCGCTATGGAAATATAGGGGATTTGAATAACTCTATAGATATTTTCTTGGGCTTTTTTGATTACGAGGAAATGAAATGTCTGAGAATTTTAGAGTCATGATTATAGAAGAGATGAGAAAACTTGACTACATATATCAAAATGCTCTATCTTCTTCATTAAAATCAGCTTTATGGCACAGGACATAAGGAGTTTAAAAGCTGTTGTGGCTAATCTATTTATAACTGTCCAGTGCTCTTCAAATCACTTTGTTAAACATTAGGCTATTTAGAAAGAGACACAAAATAAAATCATCATCAAATATAAATTCACCAGCTTCCCAAACTTCAAGAATTCAACTATATTCTAGTATTTTTAAGGAATAAAAATCAAGTAAATGATAAATTAACTAATTCAAGTTCAACTATTCAATTATGCAGTTACCTGTGACATTTCAGAGACTTCTCCCAGCTATCCATTTGGATTAATTTTCTGAGTGAAATTTTGGCCTGATAAGCTCAAACATATGTCAGGTGTTTCAGATGGAGGGAAGAGCCCTCCATCTCAGGCTGGATATTAGGAAAAATTTCTTCTACAAGAGAGTGATTAGGCGTTGGAACAGGCTGCCCAGAGAGGTGAATGAGTCACTGTCCTTGTTGAATCATTGTCCCTGGAGGTGTTCAAGGAATGCTTAGATGTTGTACTAAGGGACATAGTTTAGTGGGGAAATATTGGTAGCAGGTGAATTGCTGGACTGGATGATCTTGGAGATCTTTTCCAGCCCTGGTGATTCTATAATCCTTAGCATCCGAGAGAGAGAGAGTAGACAGTAAATAGGTGAACTGTCAAGAGAAAAAATCTTGGAGGGAGTCATGAACAATATTTTCTGTGGAGGCGTGGTGAGGCACTGAGATTACCATGGCACTGGTGAGACCAAGCCACAGGGATTCTCACTGGAGAATGTGGGAAAAACAATCTCCTTCATCCCAATCCAACTTTCAGAGCAGTTCTGCCTCCGGATTCACAACCTGGAGCAAAACACAAAGATAGTGCAAACAGCAGAGTGGGAGAGTTCAGAGGATCCTCATAGATTTATCTCATTTTAGGAGGTAGGGTCAGATTGAATTTGTAGATATTAAACAACAATTTTAGATCTTTGCTAGTCAGCAAGAAACAACTCCTGATTTTGTCCTAGAAAACAGCAAGTACTATCAGAAAACCTAGCTGTACTGATATACTAAAAGATTATTAAATGATTCTAAAGTACGTATAGTAATTTTTGAATTAATATATGATGCAAGTGTAGCTGTAGAAAGCTAAGTACACCTTTTCAACAGCTTCCAAACAAGAAGTCAAAGAGGTTAAACATTTACCGAAGGCTCGGAGATTTTTTTTTTAACAAGAAAAATACCAAGCAAACAAAGAAACAAACAGAAAAATCCAAGGTCTTTTTTCCACCTAAGGCAAATACTCAGAAATAATATCTTTAGAAAGGTTAAAAAAAAAAAAAATAGTGTGACATAGATAAAGAATAGTGTGTAGGAGATGATCAGAACGAATAAAACATCTTTTAAGAAAAATAAAGTCGAATCCAAATAAAGGAAATAGAAAAGAGTATGAGTTCTGTCAATTTAAATGTGAAGGAATGGTCAGGCAGAGCTGAGCAATAGGAATGCTTCCTGCAAGGAGCACGGAAAGGATTTCAGAGCTTTGAGTAACGGAGCAATAAAGGAGCTAAAGAAATTATAGGTGCAGAAGTGTTATGGAAAGTCAGTACTCAAAGTCAGAAAAGCAAACAAAATGCCAGGAGGTGTTATGGAAGGAACAGAACGTGAAGCAGCAAAGTCATGCAGTGTTCTGACACTGCACAGATCTATGGTATGTGAAGATCCTGAATGGAGAGGGAAAAGACAAAGCAGAACAAAAAGAGTTTGAAGAGAATGGCTAGAGATTTTTAGTAAAATAGGATGGCTTCTGTATGAAGACCAACACACGGGAAAGCGTATGTGGTCTGGCCAAAAACTTCTTATTCCTATTGTTCTGCTCATGGCAAAGTATAGCAGCCATGTCTCAGCTGGAGTGTTGGCATTGTCACTTACTACATTTATATATATATAAAATGTATCAAATATATTAAAAATCTCATTAAATTCTCACATTCAAATAAGGGCATTCTGATGATGCTCATGTCTATAGACATTTAATGTATCCAGATATTATCCTTTATGGGTAAAAGGAAGTACATTCTAGCAATGGTTCCTTGGATAGGTTTGTATCTTTCAAGGGAAGAATTGTTGATACCAGAATGATCTCTCAGCAATGTTTCATTCTCTCCTTGGATTCTCAGGCCAGGATAGTCCAGCTTAAGAAAATGAAACTGCAGGTTATCTTGAAAAGAAGATGAAAAATTAACAGATTCAACATCATGCAGGACCCTCCAAAAGTAATGCCTTATCTTTGTTTCCATTGAAACTACAACAGATACAAAGAGCACAATAGCTCTATTTATCGAACAAATTCTCAGCTGAGAGTTACAGCAGAAAAACTTGGACTCCATTTGACCTTTATACATAATATCAGTGCACTGTTCTTTCTTGTTATTTCAAACACATGAAAGGCTGAATTTTAGTCTAACAGATATTTAAGTGGACCAAGCAAAAAACAAGCACACCAATCACTTTCAGAATAACATTGGGCAATAAAATAAGAATCAGAATGGTGCAATTTAATCAGAGGGGCAACATTTTGTGAGCCACAAATTTTCACACTTAATAGCTTTTGAAAGGCTTAGATTTAATTTCGCTTCCAAAAAGTAATAAAGAGGAAGATGTTTTCACAAAGCAGACAGAAAACTGATTCAATAAATGTTGATCATTTTCCATGGGTAATTCAGATTTTTAAATGCTTACATATTTCATAATAGTCTTGCTTATATTTTAAATAAAAATCTCAGTAAGCAGATTAACGTTTAAATCGCTCGTGATCTACATCCTGACATCTTCTATTGTTTCTGGTGCAGTTATGCATTATATTCTTTTGCCTGCTCATATTTAAAAGTCAAACCTGGAACACTTTTGTCCTCTTTTACATTGATTGCTCTATTTGCTCACCTCAAGTAAACCACTGCACTGCCGAAAATAAGAGTCTGAACTTAATGGTTTATTGCAAGCAATTTACTCCTTGTACTTCTTATTTCAACTTTTTTTGCAGTTCTTTGACACAAATACAATTTGCATTTTCTTATTAATACTGATAAGAAGCCGGACATTATAGTTATTGGAAACACAAGTCAATTTGGTTCGCCCTTCAAACAAAATACTCCTGTGTTACGAGATTTGGCAGCTCTGTGCTAAAAGATTGATAGGACTGAATACTGAATTCTTTGTAACTGAAAGGTTACCAGCAGAGACTATTCATACTGAAGCTAAGAAAGAGTCTGATGCAACTTGAAGGAAATATATGCATATATATATATATATATATATATAGAATGTGTGTGTGTGTTTTAATTCTATTTCTGAAACAAATGTGAATTTCAAATAGTGCACTCAGTGCTCAAGAGGATGTCATCTTAGTGGACTTTTTAGAGAGATGCTGAAGTAGAAAAGGCAAGGAATGTACAAGCTACAACTCTCAAACCCTGCCGAGGGGAAGGGCAGGTCCAGATGACAGGTTTTTATAGCCAAGGTCACACAATTTAATAGATAATGAAACCAGTGTCAATCAGATAATAGGTGTTGTGCTCAGAATGTTTGTTTCTCAGAAAAATTTAAAGTATAGTGGTCCTATTTCTAGTGCTAGGAGACCAGATATTTTATTTTATTTTATTTTATGAACCTTGACATACAAGGGCACTTTTTCCATGGGAAGACTTTTGTTTCAGTCCATATCTCAGGGCATAACTGGATACACAAGTAATGTTTACCTATGCTTCTTAATGTCATAAATGTATTTATTTAATGGAAACCTTAATAGTAATACTTTTATGTCTAATAATAAAATTGAGATTGAAGGGGGAACAGTGACTGAAAGTACAGGTGAGAATGAGAGAAAATTGGAGCTGGCCATAAAAATACTTCTGTTTTCTCTTCTTACTTTTGTTATTATTAATTATTTCATATTAAACTGATTTTCCTCAAATACTGGAAGAAATATTTAACTCAGAACAGATACCTCTTTATCCTTTCAAAATAACTCTCCTTTTCTCTGGATAAAAAACTTCCTCATTTCAGATAAATATATTATTGTTATTAGTTATTTTACATATAAAGCAGGAGTAAAGCAAGCACTGGTCCAACATCATTTCCTTTGACAACAACAGGGTAGATAACATACCCTGCTGCTGCCACTACAGAGTTTTTAGGATTTGTATTTTTCAAAACTGTATGCATGAGTTGTTTGCCTCTCCACTGGAAGTATCACTCAGTATAAGAGTCAGGTGTGACATCTGAATGACTCAGACTTTCTGCTTGCATATGACTTATGAGTTGGTCATTTATTACAGCTCAGCCTGGGCTGTGCATCTCCATATGGAGAATGCCCTTATTGATAACAATATACCTTTTATTTAGATTCATGCCTCTGGTGAATGACAAAACAAAAAGAAAAGATGGCACATAGCTCTTTGGTGCTTAAAATAGAGTTTGCTTCTAACTTTATAGAAACACATCAGGGCTTGGGGATCATATGACAACGCTTTGATTTATATAAACTAGCTCCACTGTTTGCCTTTGTAAGTTGTACTATACTTCAAGGACAGTTTTCATGTTGGAATGACAGAATGGCAGAATTCAAGTAAACAGAACAGTCAGTTTGGTTTTATTTTTATTTTTTTTCTCCTATTTAATATAATTGCTAGCTTTTTTCTCAGAGTGACCCTCAAAGTCACCCCAGTAGTAATGAAATAGAACTGCATAAACAAAGCGATCTGATTTGGAAAAAAATATATAAGGTCCTAGTCTTTCACAGCTAAGGAGCCCTTCACAGACTGACTATTTGTTTTTCAATTCAAAGAATCATAGAATGGATTGACCATCTCCTACTGAATATATGACTTTACCTCAAAAAGCATTGCTGCTTTCTTGATTAGTGGTTACAGAAGAGAGAAATATGTCTTGCTTTATCCCATTTTGTTGACTTTTAAGAACGATATGCTCCCTAACTTTACTTCTCCCCTTCATCCTGTATAGCCAAGAAGTCAAGGCTAAACCTATTCATTGGTTTTTGGAGAGAAGTTCCCACTCTCTTTTTCAAGAGACTTGAAGATGATTGGAGGACTTGAATCTACCAGATTGCACACCTGCCATATCTATAATGAGTAGTAATTGCTTTCTGTGTACATATCTTGGGCATGATAGAACTTAACTGGTTTACTTGCTCTCTAATATGCTCTTCAGTGACTGAATTTCCAACCTAAAAATGCTGAGAACAAGTTTTACACAAACTAAAAGTGATGGTAAAGCGGCTATACTCTTGCCAAGATATGCTCACTTTCTCTTTTAAATTCTGCCTTTTATGAAAGGTTACAGAAGGATCGGCTATGTCATTCCCTATGTCCACAAGACAGAAGGATGAGAAAGCATCCATCTCAGCTCATGCACTTAGATCGTGAGTCTCCATGGAACACTGCTGTTGTAACAGAAATTCAGAGCTCTCAAACTCTTGAATTTACACTGGGGGAAACCTTAAATAGGAATTACCTAGTACTCTAGATGAGAGTGGCACTACTGAAAGGGAAACTCACTAGCGAAATTGTTCTGGTTCAATATCCGCAATGCACCTGAGTGATTGGAAGGGGCTGCTGCCAAGGTCTACCTCTTTCCAGACCACATTTAAGGGATGGCAGTGGATGCAAAGGTATCTTTCTGGAGATCCCTGCACACATGAGGCCTTCTGAAGGTAAGCAGCTCCTTTCCCTTGTTTCTGGACCCACTGCTATTGTGTCTGAGCAAATCTTCACTTGCTGCAGCCTGATGATGACAGCAGAGCATGTCATCGTTACACTTTCCATTGCATTATGGTGTTCATATAGTCAAATTCATCATGTCAGAGAAAGTAAGCAAAGTGTGCAAGATGTAAATATTCATATGATATACAATATTACATCTTTAGGATATAAATGATATTGGCTAGCCATTATATCAGTTTATTCGGAGATCAAGGCAATCTCTTCCCCTATGTTGTTATTTTTTCTCTTTATACATCTGCCATATGATTATTTATCAGTTCTATCATACTCATATCTGGAATTATAACAAACAGAAAGTTTAATGGTCTCCAAATTGAAGCAAAGGGATTCTCTGTGGAGCCCCTAAAAATCAATAGCAGGTGAAACTGGCCAATTATTTTTACTGATTCTTCTTTTGACTTTCTCCCAGCATTAAGTTTTCATTGAGTTTTCTTAATTGAAAATATCTCTGTATTTTAGTAATGCAGCTTATTTATTTTGCTGTTATGTCTAATGACTTCCAAATTCTAACACTAAGTGCTACACATGCTATCTCTGCAATATAGCACCATATCCACCAGTTACTTCTATGCTAAGTTTCATCTGGTAATGGGTTTTTTTTTTCCAGTACCAATCAGAACCATAAAGCAGAATGGATAGCTGGAAACAGGAGTCAAGATTTTGATTGACAGCGAATAGCAAACAACATTTCCAGCTCAATAAATGTCAGTGAGCTTTTGATAAGCAAGATAAACTATAATACTCTCCAGAGTAGAACACAGTGCAAGAATAGTAAGAAAAGAAATAAAAGGAAGGAAATCTTACAAATTTTATTTAGGTGAAAGAGGCAAACCAGCAAACCCAGCTATCTGCAGTACTGAGTTTGTTTCTGCAAAATATGGTTCACCGTTCTATATTGATAGATGGATTTGGAAAAAGAAATGTAAAAAAGCATTTTTTTCATTAATTCTATAGATATAATGAAATCACTCAAAACTAAAAGCCAGAAAGAACAAAAATATTTAGTTGTACATTCCTCAAATTAATTTTCGCTTCTTACACCAGGGCTATTAGCAGAATGAATTCAATTGCTATGTATAATATGTCTGAAATTGTACTTAATCTAAATATAAGAGTAAGAAAATGCATAATGAGTTTTAAGTATTATTTGCAGAAGTTACGCAGAGAAAACCAAAACGAAGTAACAGAAAATATTTCATAACTATGCAGGAAAATCACCTTTCTATTTGTTCAGTGCAGATGACTAGTTTTATAGGTGGGTACATTTGGGATCTCCAGACATGCATTTCAACTGTGCATTTATTATATGTCTGCAAAATTTGTTAGAACTGAGTATTGTCATGTACATAATTTTCCATTACTTTTGGGATGAGGAGAGGGGAAATATTGTGTGTTGATTTCTTATGCTTAGAAGACATCTTCTTGTCTTCTCATTAATCAAGGATACGTCCAGTCCTAAATGATTACAGATTTTATAGTCCCTCCTCACATTTTTAATCTTTAGAAATCTCCTAGAGGAGCAAGGCAAATCAGCAGTCAATATCTGGATTTAGGTAGACCTTGATTAATAAACAGTATATCTCCTCTTTCTGAAAATTGCGGTGCTATGCCATAAGTTTGTCCAATAACATAGCAGAAAATAAAAATTCAGAATTTTTAAGTGATTCTAAATCTTGTACTTCCACATGATTTCCCAAATTTATTTAGTAAGCCGCTGATTTTAAGTAGTAGATTCACAGCTGAACCACTTGCTATATTTTTCCCCAGTGTGCCATAGCAGATTGCAAAGAGGAAGGTTTTGGGAATTTCTTGTGCCTATGATGAGGTGGAGGAGTAAGGTATGTTTGACTGATGACTAATTTTTGATGTATAGCAGCTTGTATAGATGTTTCAGGGGCAATAATGCATTATTATTTCCTAATAGAATATTTCCGTACATTGAAAATGATCTTATGATTTATCTGCCTGGACAAAGTCTAGTGGACATAAAAATCTATAACGAAACAATGTCAATTAGGCTTTTAATGACATCATTATTTTGATACATTCAGGATTATGATGGATCTGGGTCATAGGGTCAGGTTTTCTACACTTTTTATTTTTTTTTTTTCAAATATTTCTGTTTCTTTAAAAAATGTCAATACTTCAGAAGGATTTTCTTTTTCTAGGAGACATGTTTAGTTATTTACGAAACTGAAAACCTTTTGAGTTGTGATTATCCTCTTAAATGTTCTGTGGCTGTGCATGATTTAGACCCACGGAATCTCATCAGAAGTTTCTTTGCTGCCTCACTGCTTTTGTCTGAGCCATCGTGTATTTAATCCTCTCCACTTCTGTGTGAAACGAAAGTATATGGTTCAGTTTTAACGTCCTTTTTTTTTAACTGGCCAAATTACTGTGTTCAGTCCTTTATTCACTACCATCAACTTCCTTCCTTAAAAAAAAAGCAAACAAACAAACAACAAAAAAAAAAAACAGAAACAGAAACAAAAAAACAAAACATTTAACAACTGGGATTCAGTACTAGGAGAAATCTTGTCTTGTTTGAGGGCTCTGGAGACGGTATTGCAATTGTACCACAAAGAACAGCAACGAATTGTTCAGTGACAATAAAAGACCACCTCAAATTCTTTTACCTCTCACAACATTGATTTGATGAGGTCCATCTCTAAGAGGGAGAAAGTAATTTAAGCTATGAAATTCTTGCCCTTTCCCTTTCTGCAAGGCTGGCCACAAGTGATTATTCGGTGTAAATATTTCTCCCTTATAGGACAGACTGTGAGCATCCGTGAAGAGCATGTCAGATCCACTGGAGTGGAGTGATAATGGCTTTCCATCAATAGAGGCAGTGACCAGATTTAAAGAAGGCCTTGAGAGAAATGTACCTGTATAGAACATGGATATCCATTCTGGGGATCAACAACTGCTTGAGGAAAGTGGAGTTTTTTCCTTTATTTTTGTAAGTTGAAATTACCTGAAGATGTTCTCATAGCTATCACTTTGACAGATTTCTTGCATTTTAAAATATAGTTCACTGTAACTGGAAGGATAAGGACATCAGTTATGAGGTGGAACACTTCTCATCCTGTTACCTATCCGCTCGACTATTAACTGTCTGCCCAGTTCCCTCACAGTTGTCTCTTGCACTTTTCTCCTTATATGCTAAATGACAACCCTGTATTGATCTGGCAAAAAGAATTAAAAAAAAAAACCCAACCCCTCTCCTAATTTAAATCCCCTTAAAGTCTTTCTTCTGTCGTGATGACTTTGGGAAATCATCCAACAAATGGAAAATGGTTTGGATGAGAAGAGGCATGAAAAAAGTGAATATTTAAAGATGAAATGTGGATGTAAGCTCAATGTTCTTCCTTTTTTTACAATCCTATGCTAGTAAGCCAGCAGCAAAACCACCTCGTTTTCAGAGCCAGTCTGCCCTTCTGGAGAGAGGAGGAGCTGTCTGATGCCACCCACTGGGAAAAAGGAAGAAACAGAACTATCTGGAGAACACCACTTCCATAGACTATCTTTCCAGTGCTACTCTGCACTGCAACATGCACCCACTTCCAGGACAGACACCGGAACATCTGCAGACCACGGCTAAGCAGTGAGCCACATAGAATAGGAGAAACAGTTCATCTCCTTTGTCATCCTCCTCAGCAGCCATTTTCCAACTCCTGTTGGTCAGAAAGGGCAAGCCAAAAGGGATGACCCACTGGAGAGCGCAGTACAAGACCAGCACCACTGCTGACAGCACTACACTGCTGATCCTCAAGAGCTGATTGTGATGTATTGATTGGTTGAAATTAATCATTTCACAGATGCCTTTAATGTCATCATCCAATCAATTTGGAGTTTGCTTACATTTTTAATGACTTCTAAGTAATTACCAAAGTTATCTAAGGAGGAAGGCTCATGTAAATGACATGGTGCCCACACCCTACAGATGGGATTGGAATGTTTATCCTTTTCTGGAGTATCATTCCAGCTGGATTGTATTGTAAATACCATTTGGATTCCACTACAGGGGAAAAAAACAACCAAATAACCAAACAAGTGGAATTTTCCCTTCTTTCTCCTCCTTCCTTCCCCACCCCAGGAGATGCTGGAGGCGCAGGCTTAGAAGAAACATTTCATCTCCCTTGTTTATAACATGCCTTGCAACTTGCCAAAACATTTTTGTTTCTTCTTTGCTGTTTTCTAACTTACTGGAAGAACAGTCAGGTTCTAGAGGAATTGTTTCAATCCTGACTTTAGAGGTTCTTGTAAAGAATCCTAAGTTTGAAATACACCATTTTGCCATCTTAGAAACACATTTTGGAACACTTTATTTGAAGATATTATAAACAGCATATACAATCTTCTATTCATAATTGAGTCTTGCGATTACTACTAATGGATTTGACTGTTGGTTTTTTTTTCATAGATAAGTATCTTCTCTTAAAGACTTTGAAACATTCTAAGTTTGAATGTACTGTACAATACATTGTGACAACTAGTTTGTTAGACCTGATATCTTTTTTTTTTTTTTTTTTTTTTTTTCAGAAGTTTTTCTTTTGTGTGCACTCTAAGCTGTGCATTTTATTTATTTTCTGGCAACAGTGGTACTTAAATCTTAAAAACAATTTACAAAATCAGGGACCAAATATTGTTGTTGCACATTTTTGTTTTGTATTCCCTGGAATCTGCTTTGCTACTATTTCTGATGCACTACAGAAATTTGTAACCATTCATATCAAAGAAATGGAAAGGGAAGGGAGTCGAAGAGGAAGGAAGAGAAAAGACAGGGAAGGAATGGGAGAGAAAGCACGGGGAATGAATGGAAGAGAAGGGATTGGAAAGGAATGGAGGAGAAGAAATGGGGAAGGAAGGGAAGAGGAAGAAAGAGAAGGGAAGAGAGTAGAGAAGAGCCTCGCGCTGTTGCCTGTTTTTTTCTTCCATGCTTATTTAATCTCTGTTTGCAATCTGCAGGCAGGAAATCAGATTTTATGGACTTGCAAAAAGACTGCAATGACATAGTTGCTGTGGCAGGTGGCCAACACAGTCTGGGATGAGTGTTTGATGCTCCCTGATCATGCTGGTTTGCATGTTCCAATGTTTTCTTTCTTCTTCATTCCTATCCGTGCATTCCTGCCTTTCTTCAGGTGACCTCAGGTGCCCAATGGGAACCATGATGAGGTCTGAGCTAAATCACTGCTGATTCTAACCGCAGCCACAATAACATAGATTGACACTGTTATGATGATTACTTTTATCCTTAAAATCTATGAATTTGTGAGAAATTTATGAATTGTGAACGTAGTTGCATACGTGAATAAGAGAATTCACTTGATCAATCCTAATTTTAGTGCTATTGATTGTGTATTCCTCTGGAGCAAGAAAATCCATATATTGATAATTGCAATCTCCATAACCCACCAAATTGAATTAGTGTTAATTCGCATTTTATTATAATATTATTTTTATCAATCATCTAGAGCCTGTTATGTAACAAAGCCTCACTGTATAACTGAGAGAGAGTGCCAGGAAATTAAATCAGAAGAACTTATAAAATACATTATCTATATTAAACTTAGGATTCTGCACAGATATTTAAATTCATCATAAAACTGATGTACAATATTCTAGAAGGAAGAAGATTGTATTTTGGTCATAAAAGTACACAGATTGGTTTCTTCCGTTATCATCTCCACTTATCTTTCTCTCCTTACAAACAGGAGACAGACGGGTGATTGTAGACATATACCTTTCTTATCTTCCTCAATAACTTAAACAAGCAGAACTGTACAAAAACAGGAATAATAAGGAATTCTATACATTTTCAGTATTTATGTAAGGTAAAAATAACTCTATGTCATCAAATCCCAAAGATCTTGGTGTAGGGGTAAGGTCAGAGTGTAACCAGACAAACTCCCATTCCTGCTCTTATTCCGAGCTTATCCTGAGCTTATGAATTAACAGTTACAATTTCTTGCCCTTTGCTTACCGATCAATGAGAACTTCAATTTAAAGAAACCTTCCTATCTTTTTCTATGTAAAATAATTTCTATAGTGCAAAATTACCAAATGTGCCAAACATTAGCTCTAAGAAGTTTCTGAAATTTTGGAAAATATGATGTTATATACCTTGATTTTCTGAGTTCATCAGCTCTGAGTCATTTCACCTCTGATAAAACTGAGGCAGACACAAGCAGTCTTGCATCTCTTCCTGAATTCCTTGATTCAGTTAAAAAAATGAAGCTCGAAGGGATTTGTGAGAGTATGGCTTAGATGAGCCGGTGTTACATACCAGCCTGAGCTCCATGTCACAACAGTATTTGTGATGTTGTAAAAATTAATTATGCATCCCTGCTCTTGAATTCTCCTATTTATTATGAATTTTTGTGTTGGGAAGCAAGTTCATTGAGTGCCTTGGTGGCTCTTATTGCCCTCACACATTGACACCAGCTCCAAAGAGGGATTTCCTAGACTGACCCAACCTTGATGAGAGTGGAGCATGGGACAACTCTAGCTTAAGCCACAGAAGGTGTAGCAGAGGAAAAAAATTCAAGGACATTTACAAAGAAAAGGTCACTTCTTTTGTTTTACCACTTGCTACTACTACATTTTTTTTTTTGCCAATATTATCTTGAAAAATAATTAATTATGTTCATTTTGATTTGTACAATACTGTTCTCTCCAAACTCTGCTGCACACAAGCACACACACTCACACATGCACATATCCACAGCAATTTTTTGAGAACCCCACCAGCTAAAAAACATTACAGCCACTACTGCTGTGCACATAATCCAAAATGTCTGAGTTAGAGCAGTTCAACAGATTACACTTATTAGCTGAGTGACTGGGGCTGACTTTGTACATAGTTTTAGCTTTTTCTATGATGACAAGCGTAACACTTTAGCTTAAACCTCTGTGAAGGTGATTTCAGTAAGGTCTACTGCCTTATGATTTCAGCTTTGAAAGTGCCTTTCTGTGATATTGGTCAAATAATTTAATTTTGCCCTGCGATGTTTCAACCATTTCTCTCCAAAACAGGGAAAACGTTTGACCTGAATGAAGGGACAGTAAATCAATAGTATATAAAATGCAAAAATGACTTGACAATGGGGAGTTGAATGAGCAGATATTTGAGAATGTGAATAAAGTGTTAATATTCTTTCCTAGCTAATTAATACCTGCAGAATGATACAAATAAATAAATAAAATAGTACTACTATTTATTCAGTATGAGAGCACTCAAAGGCTGAAATTCCCCTCAGTTTATTCAGGCAATTATTGCCAAGAAAAAACTATTTTTGAAAAGGTGTAAAAGCTTCATCATGATAGAGTTAATGCTGTTATCAACCAAGACAAGCTGAAAACTGTTCAATAATGGTACTTTGGGTCCAATTTGAAAATCAGCCCAAGACGAGAAGTAATTTCCTCATCCCATAAAACATTTTCAGCTTGGAAAAAGAATCCTGTTTAGTGAGCTATAAGCAAAAGGTCTCAGAAGTTTTTGCCATAAAGTGAAATTGCAGAGTCTTGGTGTTGGAGGACTTCACCCAAGATATGCTCAAGCCAAGATCAGCTCTCACCCTGTCTGGTTCAGTCAGGAACTTCAGTATGGGGCTTCTGCCGCACACCGCTGTCTGCCCATTGCCTGTGCTTCTCTTGCTTGAGTCTACATCTCAGAGATAAATAACAGTTTTTGAACAAGATAAGGGTGAAGAAAAAAAGTTGACTATTTACTTGAAGGCTGACTAACTACTTCACTCTAAATAATGACTTGATCCTTTTCTTAGGAACGGTGGCAAGTTGCTCAGAAAGTTTTTATCATAGTGTTTCCTCTTTGAAATAGGAAAAAAGGATGAGTCTATAACCTCAGTGGGGATATATGTGATATTTATCAAGGTACATTTGTGTCCATTTTCTTCATTTCTATCCACTCTTTTTAATCCAAAAGGAATTTTATGAAGGGTGGGTGAGACATCTGATTTTTTTAAAAGCTAATGTTAAAATTAGAAAATATACAATTTCTTAAATCTTCATACAAACATTTCCTTTGTTATATTCACCTTTTCTGTATATAATGATGAGATATAGAATGAAAGTAATCATACCTTTCCTTGCAATTAAATATTTTTTACTGAAAGAGGTAGTATTTCAGTTTTCTTCTTCCCCTACGGCCAGCTGAGAAAATTATTCAGTGTGATTATGGACAAGATCTAAAAACATTGCAAGTTTTGCCTAAAATGTGACTTAGGTGAAACTGAAGCATCCAAGGCAAAGGTTTTACTTGAAACATTCATTGCTTTCTTGGTGCTTCTGGTCATGCAGTGTTTGGACTCTTTGCTCCTCTTTCAGCAGGATGGTGCCTTCTTCACCCATCAGGCTTACTGAGACTCAGAACTATCAGTTGTCTTTTTTCTTTAAAATTCCCAAGGAATTTGATCTAATACCTGCTCACAGATCACAGCCAACAAACATGTGAAGAATACAGATGAAGTCACTTTATTTTTAAAACTTGGCCCTCGAGAGCACGATTGGTAGTAGTGCATATGTGTTATATATGCTAGTTATTTCTTACAGCTTCCGCCCAAGAAATGGAGAACGTATATCTAATTTCAGTTTCTGACAGGGAAAGTTCAAGCCCATGTTTCCAATCACAGTGTAGCTCCTAACCACTACATTGCAAGCTACAGATCTCAAGACCAACCAAAGACTGTTTTATCTAGCAGCAAAGATATTTTAATTGCTTCTGACCAAGAAGGGAGCTCAGCTCCAGGCTCCTCCATCTGTACAAATGCCCAAATCAGTTGGCTGCTCCACAAACACTGTGCATGACCTCTGGCCTTTCCCAGAACAAACCCTGAACCTTGGTCAGTCCACTGACGGATATTCAGAGGTCCCTCCTTCTGAAGAAGCCCCTACAGCTGCAGGCTGGAGCATGCATGGATTTGTACTTGATGCTCCTTGTAGCTCCTTTGCAATTGGGAATATTCTATGATTCAATGTGGGCAGGGTGGGAAAGTCTTCACTATGCTCACCCCTTGCTACCACCAAGGTCCTGTCCTTGGGATTTCACTCAGCATCCCAAAGGTTTCTCACACAAAAAAGTAGCCTTCAAATAATCTGCATTTCTAGCAATTTTAATTTTTTCTTAGTTATTTAAATAATCTATTACTATAGCAACTAGTGTCTTACTATCCTTAATATATTAAAGTTCATTTCAGCATATGAGGCAAGGGAATAATATTATCTTACTTTACAAAGGTAGGAAGGATGTATAAATACTAAATGGGTGTTTACATAGAGAATCAAAGTTAGAATTTCAGTATAAAAGGTGTACCCAGTTTAATTTAGAGCTCACTGGTAGTAAGAGAAGAAAAGACAGGCAGTTTCATGTGCAACTGAGTGTCTGCAACTCTCATCTCATAGTGAAACCCACCCTGCTGTCTCCCCCCAGTCTGCTGCTATGAGTCTACATGTTGGAAAGGAAAGAAAAGAACATGGGAAGCTAACCTCTCCACTCCCTATTATTTATCCTGGCAATCAGGGGGTCAAGCGTGATGGACATGAGCTTTCTTTTCACACGTTGGAATCTTGATCTTTACATTTCTGTATACAGAAGCTCAGTCCTGGACACAGCTTGAGCAGCATCACTCAGCTGAGAGCCCTGTTCCCAGAGCCTCACTCCATCCCACTCATGGTTTAGTGCTGTGTGGAGCAGATGAGCCCTCTATCACACAGTTTTTGTGTGTGTGTGTGTTATACAGTACTGCACAATTTGAGACGTGCCACTTCTTGAAGTCAACAGTATTTAACTGAGAAGGCACATGAACTGACTGCACTTAATTAGCATTGCTGGCACATCACTGCTATAAAGCAGAGTGGCAAATGAGGTCGTTCCCTCACGTGAAGAAATGTGTTGTATTATTTCAATACTCATTTTGATCTTTAATTTATTTGCTTCATTTTAAAAAAATCACTGACAGAGATGTTGATCCAGAACTGCTGCTAAGGTTAGTGCTCTGAGGCTTATCAAAGGAAGACATTTGAAAAGTAAGCTGTGTTTTGAAAAAGAAAGGAAAATCAGAAGTCAGATATAACACCAGGGTATTTTTTCTTAGAACCCTGTCTGAAAATTATTCTCAAAGTTTTAATAGCAGCTGCTACTTCAAATAGACTTCCAGTTTTTTTGACATTTCCATTAAGAATAGACTTAGAATAAACTTAAATAGTGAGTCAGTAACTATCAAGTACTGCATATAATCAGGGAATCTAGGGCTAGTACGAGTAGAAGCTTGCTACTCATACAGACTGCAAACATGTAATAAAGGGTATGAGCACAGTCTGCTGAAGTCACCTGAAATCTCCTTCCTTCAACAAGATACAAAGGAAAACATCACATGGAATAAGGCAATGCCTGCCCAAGCCGTGAACTAGAATCAACACAGAGAACTGTCCTTTGCTGGGTAATCATTTTCTGGAGTCTTTTGGTCTGATTTTGAAATGCTTTGCTACTAGTCGTGATGGATACAAAGAAGGGCATGAAGAAGTGACCTGAGGGTAAGATGGCATACGACAACATGTCCAGGAGTTTTCAGAAAGTCAGAGGCAGTGTTTGTGAAAAGCAGGGATGTTCCTTGGAAAAGCTTTTTATATACTAAACCCTGGGGTAACGGCAAGAAAGGAACTGAATGTATGAAGATCTAAAGAAACAGTGAGTTTCAAACCAATATAAAAGTATATAACATAACTGCTGCTATAATGGAATGGTGTTTTCTTTTTTCATTCTACATCCCCTTTGGTCACATCCCTGTTATTATTAGACTAAGAAGATGAAATCTCATTAATTCTCTGCCACTAATCTATAACTCGAACTCCTGCCGCATACAAGAGCAAAACTCGTGTGAAAAATAGATGCTTACTAGTTGGTTTTTAAAAAAACCAAACAAAAATAATACAATTGCGCAAGCTTTTTTTTTTTTTTCTTCTTTTTTTCAGTGTTGCAAAGAATAGAAAACCTTAAGTAGTGAAGTTTCAGCTGACAGAGGAAAAGCCTACGGATGTGCTACGCACTGCAGCATGTCGGCATCCTCAAAACCTGTGCTGGTTTTCCCGAGGGAAGAACTGAACACCTGGAAAGGAGCTCTTCTTGAAGAACAGGCTCTTGAGGTTGTGCAAATGGCAGCAGATTTCTTTTGGTGTTTTTAAAGGATATCACCTAAGACAGACTTTATTGATATGTTTGGGGAATTTTTGAGTTTTTGACGTGTTCAGAAGCAGTTTGAAAGTTAGAAATAGTATATAAAATGCAACCTGATGAGTAGGTTTGAAGGGGAACTGTTGCTGGCAAAGCATACAGCATGAGCAGGACAGAGCAGACACCATCCTGCACCCTGCCTCCTTCACCCAGTGTCGACCTCCTCCTTGTCCTTTCCCAGTCCTTACACCAATGTATTATCTTGTCCACTGCACCCATCCTTAACGTGCAGTGACGGGAGCTCTCATTTTTGAAGGTCTAAAAGCCCTGCTTTCAGGAATCACGTGAAAAGCATTTCTTTTAAAAAGAAAAAAAAAAAGAAAAAAAAAAAAAGCAAACAACATTTGCTGTTGTTTGTTTGTTTTACTATTAAGGCTATTGATAAAAGCTTAGATAGACGTGAGAGTAACTCGCTTATTGGTTCTGGATGTGTTTACTTTGAATGGAATATAAAATCCATCTTCAAATATTTCAAGGCACATTTTGTAACAGACATTTGTCTACTGAAATGATTGTAAAAGGAAAAATAATGGAATAATCTTTTCTTTATTTTTAATCAGGTCTCTCTTCAATCTATAACAATATTCCAATTAATGACTTGACCTATTATATCGTTCTGTTATATGCTGAGAGACTTAACATACTCCAAATTCAAATTGCTTTCCAAGGTTATTGTATCAATTATTCTTATTAATTCTCTTCTGATGGTGCTATGGACTGGATTGAGCTAATTTAAGGCTTATTATCCCTATATCTCCTTAACCCTTTAAAACCAGGCTATGTAGATGCTATTTTTTTTGAATGTTATTGCATTGACATGCTTCAGTGTGTGTTACCAAAACCCTTCCACTATAACACCGTCAAAAAAAAGTAATGCCATGGTTAGCTCTATGTTGAACAAACTAATGGATCCAAAAGAAATTGTAATGTAAATTATTTTCTGTCTACTATAATTAAAGATGTAGTTGAGAAGAGGAAGATTATTTATCTGTCTACTTATTACTTATGTATCTACTTATTACTTATCTATCTATCTATATCTTAGCATGAAAGGAAATGACCATGAGTGAAAATAAATTGTGTGCAGCCCTCCCCAGCCAAAAGGACTGTTCCTCGGTCTCTCAACACTCCCTTCAGCAGACTGATGTATTTCTGCATTTCCTGCCTCGGGCATGGGGCAGATGGCTGCAGCTGTGGGAGGACAGGAACAATAAGTTCCTGCTGTCACCAGACAGTGAAATATGTGTGTCATCGTGAAACCAAGCTTCTCAGATTGCACCGTCATCCTACCATCTTGTTATGCTGCATTAGCAAACTATTCTCCATTCCAGATGTTGGAAAGTACTGATGTGGCATTTCTTTGGCCGATGTGACCTGGTATACATCTATGGTTGCATCGTGTTGTATCAACCGTGGTAACAGAATCTCATGAAAAGCAAGAAATATTTAAATGATTCAATATCTAGCACTCTGTAACTACAACACGAGCTCCCTTCATCTTCTCCTGTCCTGCCTTTTAGAAGTATTTGTAGGACACTCATTGCCCAGAACCATGGTCACAGCAGGCATTATCTTTCATAGCAAAACTAACAGACAGGTAGAGAATTATTTCAGCTGGGGATAGGTCAATAAGAGATCATTTCTGTGTATTCAACATGATGTATTTTGGAGAGTGGTGAACAACCCATCTTCTGTGTGAATCACGGAGACTGAATCAATGTAGTGCCAAAAACAAATTGAAGTAAAATTTGCATCATGTGTTTACTAATGGGTTTCTGCCATCTGCAATGGTAAGCTTTCTCTAGAAAGAGGCAGAGATGGAGAAAATAAAACATGGAGGAAGGATCCAAAGTAACCCTTTTTCTTGCATACAGAGGAGATAAAGATGAGCTTGGTTCTGATTTATGCATAGTGTGTTACAAAGCAGTGGATGACATGGGGACTTCTACTGACAGATGTAGGAGGCTGAATATTCTTTATCCTTCTCTGACATCTCACTTGGTCCGATCTCCCCTCTGTATGTCTCCAATAAGTTCTCCAAGCTTCAGTCATGTGGAACTGCTTTTCTACATTGTCTTGCTCTGTTGTTTCTGTACCACTTCAAAATCTCAGGTGAAATAAACTTGTCTTCTGACTGTATCTTTACAGCGTCCTTGTATCAAAGTTTGAAGTTTTGTTTCACTTGTTTTGTATTGTTTTTCCTTTGGGAGCATGTGGATATTTCTACATAAAGTAAGATTGGCTTTTTCCTTGTTTGTTTTGTTTTGCTTTTCTTTTTTTTTTTTAAGTAATCTATTTTAAATGTAAATATTGTTGTTCATGAGGAAAGCTGGAGATCACTGGCTTAGATGAAGAATATTTTCCCTAACATCAGCAGAAAAAAAAGGAACATTGGGGGTAAGGCAGGCTAGAACAAACAATCTATAAAGAAAATACAAAATAAAATTCCAACTATATATTCCAAAATAAATATTCCAACTATTTGAATTTCTTGAGTACTTCACATTAGAATAGCTTTTGAAATCAAAGATCTGAATTCCATGAAATAAGAAATTATTCATAGGATCCTGTTCAATGTTGCTAAATATTCTGAAAGGAGAAAAAATCAGATCCACTTTTGTGACAATGTTTCATAGTCAAGATATGCTTTCATCTCACTATGGACCTTACAACGTGCAGAAATGGCGGAATTATCTTTCTAACACTTGGCAGAAAGATGCAAGGGCGCTTCAGAAGGATCAGTGATATTACACGGGGATTTTTTTTTCTAAATCTAATATGTGGTGGACTAATTTAATGAGATGTGAGTTTCTTATAAAGTCACTGTGACAGTCTGACAGTGGATGCTCGTGTTATCTATACAAAGCTTTATTTTTAATGACTAATGTTGAGTTTCAGAGTTCAAGAGTATGGGAGAATGGTAGGAATGAAGAGGTACAATTTTATGTTTTCTTATGTGTTTGAAAGGTGAAAGCTTTCAGTTTTATTCAATGTTTTATCCCAGCTATGTCAGGAAAGTTTATACCACCTCAGAGTTTACCTCCTGATAAGTAATATACAGCACATAGGATTTCATTTATGCTTCCTTTTATCACTTTGGCCAAAGAGAGAACATCTTATTATTTCCTATCCATCCAAATACACCAACAAATTTATCTAGAGTTCTCTCTTCTTTTATAGTTTGTCTTTATGCTTGGTATAACCCTGCATTTTTGTTACACATTCTATGAATCAACCAAAATTGAAGACATAATTACAGGTGAGGTCATACCATTGAGAAAATTTGTTGATACTGTAACCTCTCCAGTAGTAAAAAAATACTGGGGAAAGATATTCTAGCAATGTATATATTTTTTTTACCTTTCATTCTACAATTATCACCAGAGATCTTATTATGCATCCTAATATTCATCTAAAAAAAATGAGAAAATGTACTAAAATGGATATGTTTACTTTTACTAGCAACTGTATTGCTTTTAAGCAGTGCTTTCTGGTTAAAAGGTGCAGGCTTTATGGTTCTTTTTGCTCTTTTGCAATCACAGCATCATCTGTGCTGATAGGCATCCTGACTCTCTCAGACCTTAGGAGTAGAAATATTGGCTCATAATAATTCTGAGGCAATCCAGAGGCTAAAGTGTATTATTCTGCATTAGTACATTGCTTCACAGGAAGAAATGTAGTGGTTTGTATAGATGGAAGTTCAGATGAAGGCGTGCATTGATCATATCTTAGTCAGGAAACGTGAGTGTGCAAACTGTAATTTGCCAATCTGGAGAACAACAAACACCTCTCATTGTGGAGAAAAACATCTTAGCTCATTTTTTGTCAGTGTTGCCTCTTTTTTTCCTCCAGGTTTCCAGATGTCCTATAGAATGACCCCTCATCACTGCTTTCTGGAACAGGGACACGCTACAGAAATTGGGGTACAAATCCTTTTTCTGCCTCTAATTTCTCACATTAATTTGACTAACCTGATCAAAATTGAAAACTTGTTTTCAATTTAAAGCTGCCAACAACCTTTGTCTGCTAACATTGGCTATGTGAGGATCCAGAAGCTATCATCTAAATTTGTGTATATTTAGCATCAGGTCTTCTAGCCATGCTATCACTACACAAAGAGCCCAGTAATTTACCCAGGAAAGTGAGCTTGTGCTAAACTACCAAAGTAGAGGTATTCTGATGCTATTTTCCCACTCAGTCTAATTCATAATTTTGTTTACTTTCTTGATATGAACACTAACATCTGAGGAGAAGAGACTGCTGACTGCAAACACATTTCTCTTTGTCAGAGTCATCCTGGTAATTTGTGCTGGCCGTGTGGATATCTAGTAGTTAATACAGCGAGGAAAAGTCTTATTGTGTTCAAAGGGAAAGAAAGCTCTCTCTATATGGTAGTGGGTAAAAATATGGAGCCTCCTTGAACAATTCAGCTAGGAAGAATTTCTGAGTTCAAGTGAAAAATGCTTATTTTCAGTTATTCCACTGCAGATTTTAAATTACTTTATTGGGGGAAAAAAAAAAAAGAAAAAAAAAGAAAAAAAAAGTGTATTTTTGTGTTACCTTGGGCTAAAAGCTCAGAATTTAGCCACACTGCCATACTGCTCCAGTGTGCATTTCTCCTGTTAAAAAACCAGGATATTGTAGATTATTTTTTAATGATGCAGAATAAGGCATTAGCACTGTATTGGAAGGGGAGATTTTAGCTCCCATGCCACATAGCTGGACAGGGAAACATCACATACGAGCACAGAACTGCAGCCTGCCAACCTCAGGCAGTCATTGCTGTCCTGGCTTGCATTACTTTGCTTCCGGTATGTGTCATTTAAATGATCTTTTCCATATAAATCTAGAGATAAGTATATTCAATCTATACATATATATATACATATCTGTATGTGTATATGCTTTATGGTAAGGAGGAAAAGCAATGTAGAAAATATTCAGTGTATGTGGAAACCCTCCAGGAGTGCCAGGAATGAGATTGTTTGAAGGCAAGTCTGACAGTGCAGTGGAAAAAAAAAATAAAATCATAAGAGATACTTTCAGTGTGAATTAGTTAGCCTAAAGTCAACCCAATTACTGTCTCTCCAGTGTTGATTCTAATTCCTTCTGGATATTTTTATTCATTTCCTTGAGCTTCCCTCAGGCTGATTTCTGAGTTTTTAAGCTAATTTTTAGGTATGGAGTTGTTTGTTTTGGAAACTTCCGAATATTTGTAGTTTTCATGTAGCAGATATCATCACTTAATGGACTAAACCCACGGTTCTCCATTTCACACAAAATGAAAGGAAAAGAAAAATGTAAAAAATGACTTATTTTATAAGAACTGCCAAATTATCAATTATATTTTTGGGTAAAAATAGAAAGGTTTTTAAAACCAAACAAAAGAAGCAATATGTTGTGTTAAGGATCTCTATTTTGTGTTAAGGTTCTCTATTTTGGGGTTTTTCTCAATGTTGTTAAAGCTTTCAAAGAAGATGCATGTAAAATAACCCAATATTCCATTTAAAATCTGGTGAGTTTTATGAAAAGTTGATGGCGTTTATTGGAAATAAGCTTGGTACAAAACCAAATGCTTATTTCAGTGTGCGAAGGTACTAACCTAGATAGTAAGAAGAGTTTCTTCTAAGATCTACAGACAGAAGGGAGTGGTAAAAGAATATATCCCACAGTCTCTGGATAATGGACATGAAAAGCAAAAGAGGGAGTAATGGAAGGATGGAAATGATAGTAAATTAAAAACCTTACTGTCCTAACAGTCAGCTTTGAAGAAATTCAAAGAAACATACGAACTTTAAAGTGAAAAGGAAGAAAAATGATCATTCTAAAATTGCTGGAATATTCACTTGTGGTACTATTATCCCAGCAAGACACCCACATTTTCCCTTCATGCCAAATGCAGTTGTATACAGGCATCAGCAGACTGACAAGACAAACTAACAACGTTTTATGTAGAGAGCTGTATTTGTCATTGCTCAGTACAGACTTCTATAGTTCTGTAAATCTCCTGTTGCCGTCTTTCAAAATCACCACTACCAAACCTACTTTCTCCATTTGCACATTCTCATATTCTCCAGAAAAGCACTAAAAATAAATGCATGCTCATAAGTTCCTTTTTCTACTTGAAAATTTAACATGATTCTACCAATAGAATCCCATTGTCTGGGGATAGTCTTGATATTCAGACTTGCAAGAATTTGTTGTTACTATTAATGGATGACAACTGAAAGGTCTGTAGAAGAAAGACCTTGCATTAATTGGAAATATGTCAATAAAATTGAATCCATACTAATGAAGTAATAATTTGTTACCATTTTCAGGTTCTTCTACAGAGCAATGACAAACTTTAGTTATGACCATATATCTCTATTACAGTCTTATTATGTTCCTTTAAACAAATTTGAGCTACACGAGTCAAGATGAGATTGTATCAGAGATGGGATGGAAGGAGCAGCAGCAGCTATTTTTCTGCAGCATAATCTCTTACAATATATTCTTGCTGATGACTTGGGGGGCGGGGAAGTTCTTTTTGAGCCAATGCACACAGTTTAAGCTCTCACCTTGAAGTTAATTTTATACCACAGTGGGCAGAGAAGTTGTTATGTAGGAGCAGAATGAAATTCTGAGAAACTGGTTTTACATGCAAACACATATGATCTGCAAATGCTGAATGATGTGGTACTACTGACTCATCTACAGACCAAAATAATGGTTTCTAGAGCTGCACTAAGGAGCTGTGAACTCCCCTTCCCCTGTGTCCTCCAGGTCCCCTGTTGAATTGAATCCAGTCACTGCTTGTACTTGCCAGAGGATTAAGAGTGGGGAGGAACATGATATTCTAATTTTAACTTTCAGGGCTCTCAGCTGGTATGAAAAAGAGCTGGTTCCATACATTGTTCACATACTTCTTATTGTTTGTAGTATAAATATTTACCAGACATATGTGAAAGAACTCTGATTAATAGAGCGCAGCAGAGATGAAGGAGAACATCACAATAAGAAACAAAAATATATAAAACAAAGACAGCATTTTGAGATGTTTGGAAGCCTTGTTTTCTTCACAAATACTTGGCTAGAGTAAGGCAAGTCTATTACTTCTGCACAAATGGAATAACTGCTGCCAGAAAATATTCTGCAGCACAAAATAAACAGCATAAAAACATGAGGAATTCTGATTTGAATAAACATTACTTTTTTTTCTTTGTTTATATCTATATATGTATGTATGCTTGCATATAGATGTCAAGGCGTTTAGGGGAGGAGAGAGATGTGACTGTACTAACTGTTCTTTACCTGGTATTTCCCAGGTGTTGGAAATTGATCACAGCTCCCATGCAAAGGCAGTAGTTTAACTTCAAACTAAACCACTTTTCCCAATACACTAACTCACGTTGCTTCCTTTGACCAATCCAATTCCAGATCAAGTAATTCTTAGCCAATCATGTCCAAACAAACATACCAAAATGATTTTGACATACATAGAGATGAACCATTATACTGGAGCGTGGATCAAAGCTTTGACTACAGAGGCTGTGAATGGGATGTTCTTGATGGCATTCATGATGGGTAGAATGCAGAAACGAGTCTTTATGTGTAGGTGCTTTCTGCCTGTCTTCCCCAGCCCATAGGCTTGCACATACGTTATTGCTTTTCCTGGTATAGGAGTGGAGCGTATTGCTGGGTTGCTGCCAAGCTGAGGACGCTATTAAAACTGCATTTCAAGGTTTATATTTTGAGTGCTCTTTTATGCAACTTTAGATTTTGGCAGAAATGTAATGCTGGAGAAATGTCTAAAAATAATACTTTATAATTGCAATGCATAAATCTTTGATAGTGTTACCTTTCAGCTGAGACAGGTACATTTGCACAGGGAAACTAAAGCCCTTGGTGCTTCTGGCTACAGCACAGACTCAAATGTAAGCAGAAAAGGAAAACACCTTGTTCTCTCCTGTATATTGTTGTTCTTTATTACTGTCGGTATTCATGCCTATTCTTAATGGCATCTCAAGACCACCTGAAGAAGATGCTAACTCTAAGATGGCATAAAGTACAAGAACTTAGACAAGGAGGAATCAGACAGGATTGAATAAGGTGTCAGAAAAACTGTTAGGGGTACAATCTTTGTCTCTAGACAAAGTCTAGAGTTTGCACATTAAATTATAGATTAAATTACAGATTAAAGTTTGCACATCTGAGCTATAAGCAATCAGTGCAGAGCTGCACGCTCAGCTTTGGATATCAGGATTTCCTTTACTTGCTTTTCTATTCACTTAGAATCAATTCCTCTGAAAGTTCAAACACAAAAGAGAGAAAATTATCTGATGTTTATTCCAAGCAAAACAGGAATCATTAGACCCAAAGAAGGTAAGCATTTTCTGTAAGAAGCACAAAAAATAAACCAAGTATATCCTTGAATATAAAATTTCTTTCAAAACAGAGCTAAGATTTTAGCATCTTTACACTCCAATCAGTAGCAACACTCTTGCCTAATTTGGGTGAGATGTGAGATATTTTTTTTTTTCTTCTGGATCCATTCTCTTTGCATACTTAATTGTTTCATTTGCTAAAGAAAAAAAAACAAAAACAAAAACACAATTTTGCTAAGTATGCCTATGTTCTTTTGTAATTTAAAGATCAAAATATTCAAATTCTATCTTGAAAATCATGCACATTTTAATCTTCTCATCTAATGCCGTCTGTATGCTATTGTAAAGGTGTGTTCTGACTTCCTAACAGGGTCCAACATGCAAATCCCTCTCAGTAAGCCTATTTTTATTCAGTTGAGAAGCAAAACTAATAATTAAACCATTTTTTCTTCACCATCATTAGGTGGGAGATGAGAGAATACTGGGCAGAATAAGACACCTGCTTATTACGTTGGAAGATATTTTCATATTCCCTTGCTGAGCATATTATGAATAAAGGCTTTTGATAAATTTCTCCAGCCTTATTCAAGTAAAAATTGTTGTCTTCATCCACAGAGTCAAAAGAATCTCTCTTTTTTTCCTTTTGTCCAGACCTCATATTTCTGTGGTTGCTATAGAAAGCTATTACTGGAACTCCTTCCCCATCACCAAATAACTCTCTAATACCCAGTATTCCTAGGTATTTATTTTAAGTATTGTCCTGCATGATCTTTTTTTTTTTCTTTCTTCTTTTAACTTGTAAAAGCACCAAGATTTTCTTTTCTCTCTAGGCATGTTTTAACTTCAAAATTTCCAAATTTCATGCAATTCTTCTGCTGTCAACAGTCACCAAACCACTCTTACTGATCTTACAACTATTCTGTTGGGAAGACAGAGTTTCAGACAAATGCTGAACGTTGACAGTTCCTGACAAATAACTGCTGACAAGGAGCAGCTTTGTTTGTCTGATTATGTTGGGTGGATGGCAAACCTTCGCATCCTTCTTTCCTGGTAACAGGGAAGCTGGTGGCCTCTCTGCTAGTCCTGCAGGAGCTGGGAAGGAACAGAAACTGGGGTAGGTAGGAAAGGTCAAGAAGAATTAAGAGAGGAAGAGCACTAAACTAATGTTATTTCGATGTTCAGATAACATTCAGCAGCAGTAGCCTTGCTGCTGGAAAGCAGAAGTAATGTGGATGGCAAGGAAAGGGTGAACTCTAAGGTCTTGAGAGTAGCTCTCGTAAAACATATAGCAGCTGTTTATGGGTGACTGGTAAAAATGGAGATTTGCCTGGGGCATAGAGCCCTCCAGCCTGGCCGTGTGAAGGCATTATGCAGGAAAGCTGCTTTTCATTCAGTGTCAGGTACAAGCAGCAGATGAAGCATAACGTGACGATGCATCATTTATGCTATTGTCCTGTGAGGGTTATGAATTCCAAAATGTAAAAAGCACTGTATGACACAAATTGACTTTTTCCACTCCCTTCGATGAAATATGGGACATAGATGTACTAGAAGCTGAAACGTTAGCTGAGAGACTCATGATCACAAGAGTTTTGAATATCAAACTAAACAGATCCACACTTTTTAATTACGCAGAGTAAAAAGCAATAATAAAGTCAAAGATCTTTCTTTTAACTTAATGTCTAAATGTTAAGTTAGATATAAAAAGGAGGCATAAATAAATGATAAATCGTTGATTACTTGCAAAGTTTATTTGACATTTGTGTATTGTGCTGTCAACGGTGAATGTCCTGAATTGGCCTAATGGATGCAACTTAATGTAGAAAATATCACAGCAGTGTGTATATTGTTCTGAGAGTGAGGTGGAATGGGGAGTTCAGCATAAAGTGATTCTGTTCACACGAAAGTAAAACCATTACGTAATCTGTTACAAGTTTGTGAGACTTCTAACTCAGGAATGGTAAAGGACAGAAAGTAACTCTAAATTAAATCAGTAAATCTGGACTCAGTTTGAAGAATACATACATAAAATATGACCTTGATTTCCTGATGTTTACTATTTCAGTTTCATGTAAACCCACGTTTAGCTAATGCCTCACTCCTTGCCTTCCCTTCTGCCATACATTGTACTCATATGGATGTATATCCACATTTCACACACATACACTTAGTCAGGCCATGGCATTTTTTAAGACACCTGAAATTGGCATAGCGAGCAGCAGAGCACATACTTAGCAGCCTGAATTCAGAACTGTGCCTATTCCTCATGCACCGTGCACACTCCCACTTCAAACAGAGATGTATGTTCCTTATTCAGTCCTTTTCTTCAGGTTGTCATCGTATCTCCTTCTTCAATCTGTCCTGGTGCTCTTGCTCAGGTGCCAGCATTTATAGCTCCTGGCAAGCTCACAAACCCTTTAAGAGCCAGCAGGATGAGATCTGTCTTCTGAGACAATTGGAAGTCAGCACGAATATTGGCGTTTGGTGCCATTATGGGGTATTGATATTTGGTAATACGAAAAAAGTCTGTTGTGCACTGCATGGAAAAGCCAGAGGAATATACTGTCCCATCATTGTTGCCCTTCCCTTATCCTCTGCAGGCACTTGATAGAGCCACATAGGCTCAGACATCATCTGCTCTTATAAACAGACAACTGGAGAATATTTTATCCAGAGACACCTACTTCTCATGTTATTTATTCCTCTCTTGGAGGAACTTGTAAACAAATTGAGCAACACAAGGCAATGTTTGATGACATTACATCTACTGGATGCTCCATATGCCTCTCCCCATTCCCTTACATTACCCTAATGCTGGTGGACCAGTCCCATCTTTGCTCCAGCCTCAGTGGAATGCATGCTTTCCCATCACTGCTCTGCAAAATTACTTCTGCCTCAAATATCAATAATTAAGCTGCTTTTTGCATCTGATGCTTCTCTGCACGCAGAGAACAGATCATATTTCCTGGATCATCACCCCACTTCTTCCCTGCCATCTCCCCCCACCTCTCTTTGAGCTGGCTGCCTTCTGTACTGCACAACATATGCTCCCTAATCAGGAGCATCTCCCCTCCAAAATTTGGGATGGATGTGTGGCCAGCCACAGTGTGACAGGTGACAGACAGAACATAGCTCATACGTGGGACCTAAGGTAAGGAGAAGAGCGTGTGCCAAAAATCACCAAAGTCTGGGAGTTCTCCTTGTGGGTTTTGGTGCTGGGCCAGATTGGCTATCCCAGCTCCATGGACGCTCTATGGGAAAATGCAGTGGGGTTGCCTCTCTGAGGGTTTGACCTTGTGCTATCCATATCCTTGGAGAGGAGCAGATGCTCCTTCTCGATGTAGTAATGAGGACCCAGGAAGCAGGCTCGTAGTGCTGAATGCCAGGGCTGACATCCCACAGCCCTGGGAAGGAGTCCAGAGTGTCTCTTGAATGCGAATAGAAGGCCCTAGGCTGCCAGGGTTTTGTTAAATAGATCTCGTTCTCTATTCACCAGACCAGATCTTGCACTTGGAGCATATCCTTCAGGCTGACAACAGGGTTCAGCAAGCTGAACCTGGAGGATCAAACTGCCCAGGATGCACAGTCAGAGCTCAGGCAGCAGGCTGTGCTTTGAAGGAAGGAAATCTCATCTTTATTCATGATTTAATTAAGAGAGATCAGCCTTTTCAGCCTGTTTTGAATATACATGAAAACAATTATATATATAAGGCTATCATTCCTCATATCAGCCCTGCGCTTCTGAGCAAAAAGTCACAGTTCCCAATATCCTTGATGGAATGATTTAATCCATCACAAGGGTCAGACTCCTCTATTCCCCTGTGAGGATTTGGAGCCTGGTACGACTGGTCTGAATCCTGAACACCAAACAAAAGACACATAAAAAGCCAAAATCCCTCAAATAATTTTGCTCAAGCTTTGTTTGAACGCAAACCTCTCTACGCTCCGGGTTTTATTCATTAAAATAAAGCACACAAAATAACTCTCCCCTACTATTATTAATCATACGGATTTGCTCGGGAAAACAAATATACCTGGGCTTTCAGAACAAATCAATTCAGAGGAAGGGAATATTTTGGCTGCCAGAAGAGGGTAAAAACAAACATCTTTGCTGCTGATAGTTTGCAAGTGACTTCGCCACGGACCAGTGCTGATGTACAATGCTATTTTTAAGCAGCAATTGTTTAATCACTTCTGTTCCCCTGGGCTGAGGCTAAAAATGATGTCTCTGGAGCACTTTGTCTACAAGCAGGTAGAAGTAATTTGATCTTGTCCCTCATGGCTGCAGAGGAGATGGAGTTGTATGAGGCACTGGCAGCACACTTCACAAAGAAACCAAATACTGAGCAAAAGTGAGAGTGTGTTGATCATGACATCAAAGGGGCATAATGTCATTGAGTGATCTGCCCTGAAACATATTGTCTACAGCAGAATAGGGAAAAGCTTCCTTAAAACTCTATATTCTTTTCTGGCTTCCTGCTTTTTGCTGCAGAGTTAACTCTTAGGGCTCATGTGCCCACTTCATGTGAAAGGGACGGATAGTTTTGAAGGGCATGTGTGATTGTATGTAAGTTTTGAGCATGGGTATTTCTGAAATTGTTTATTAGACTCGCTGCTGGTTTGTAATAGCTGACAGGTCTATTGCTGACTTCTGGAGAAATCAGAGTAAAATGCAGACAGGTTTGCCAGGAAGACAGCGTGCAGTGTCACACCAGCTAGATCTGAATTGCAGCCTCTTTACAATTCATTACAAAGAGCAACCATATCTCTAGATGTGAACTTTCACAGCGTACCCGGCCCTTGTAATACAGAAACAATTCCAGTTCTTAAGGCTAGAAGCAGTGAGTCTTTTGCAGAAAAGCCTTCATTTCAGCCATGTGAAGATATTTCCTACTCAAAAGTGAGAGCTGCTCTTTGTAAATCAGCAGTATTATGCAAGCAAGAAACTTGACCTGGGAGTTAGAGGGAACACTTAAACCACAAGCACACAGAGTAATAGCCCAGCTTCACAGATGTCAATGGGAATTTTGCTATTGACTTCCATAGGGCCAGGATCTCACCCATATCTGCATAGATGATTAATGGCTCCCCTGCCTTTCAATATCCTCTCTGGCTAATAATAAATTATCTCTGCCAGTGATTACTTTTAAGATGTAGCTCATAAAAATGCTTGTGAAAAGCAAATAGTTTTGCCTTTGGGACAGACAATATTAAAGAAAACGCTGGAGATTCTTGAAATCTTCCCCAGATGGATTGCCATAGGGTACTACATGATCCTCTTGCCTCCATTTCAAATAATCCTTTTGTTTGTCCTGCCGCAGTGTTAGCCTTGAAGATTTCTCAGAGAGAAAACCTTTCCATCAAAGTGCATTTAATATGTGTGTTAGCTAAGTGGTTTTGCCTCCTTCTTTGTTTATGGCTTTGCAGAGATACTTTTGTTTACTTAGAGAGGAGACATAAATAAATCGCTGGCGTCTGTTACTTCGTTTTGCAGGCACATGTACCCCTAAGAAATAATGAGAAGTACAAGCTGATGGGGGGAATCTGTTATTGTAATTTTATTTTCATCGTCTTAAAGACACACTGGCCAAGTGCCAGTCTGGGGATGCATGTTGTTAGAAAGAAAAAGCCCCACTGATCAACTAGCAAATGAGTCCTCATTTTGAAAGCTGCAGGACAGCTTCATTCAATAAGTTCCCTGTGGGTCACTTGTTATTTACCTCCTATTTCTGTCAGATAAGTGATTCCTGCCTTTCCCTCCTTGTTTTTGAATGGAATAAGCTTTTAACATAAACTGAAGTGAATTCCCACCTTCTCCAGCTGCTAGCAAGTTTCTCTTTTCTGTTCTTTTCTTAAGTTGCCATTTCTACATTTTCTTGCTTCCCGTACAGTTTACTCATTCTTTAAACTCTTGCATTCTTATTCAGAGAAAGGGCACAGGGTTACAAAGCTTCTGCAGATATTCTGACAGACAAAGTGTAAACTACAGTGTGAATGTTGTCTACCTGACTTGTACAGGATATTACAGGAATATTCAGACTCTTCTGGGATTCTAGTAGGGACTTCTATGTTCTTTAGTGAGAAAATCATTTCCAGCAATCTTTTGTTTCTCACCTGCTAATCATGTATCCACTATGAATATGCTTTCTCTCTCATCCTGCTGCAATTTTAAGTCTTTTAAGACTTCTTTGACAAGAATCATTGAAAGCTTTCCAAATTGAGAATTATAGAATCATTAAGATTGGAAAACACCACTAAGATCACTAAGTCCAACCACAGCCCATTCCCACTGTGCCCACTAAGCTCTGTCCTTCTGTGCCATGTATCCACGTTTCTTGAAAACCTCCAGAGACTGTAACTCCATCACCTCCCTGGGCATTAAGAGCAACTGAGCCCCATTATTCCTGCACTTGGAGAGAGGAGTTATCATGTTGTTAGTGAGGAAAAAAGACTGGAGATCAACAGGGCCATATTTATAACCTCTGGATAAAACCTCTAAGTGCAATCTCAGCACCTCAGGCAAGAACCCTCACAGCCACAGGTACACACCTCTGCCATCCTTTGATACTGTTCCAGTGTTGAAGAAAAATTCCAAAGCCCTTGAAGCTATTTTCCACACACACTTGATGTTAGACATTGCCTAATACTTGGTGCCTACTTCTGCCTGAGTGCATACCCCACTGCTGCTTTCTCTTCACATAGAGCCATAGAGAACTTCTCAGTTTAATGAAGTGAGGACCTGAATGAGCCAGTATCACTCCAACAAGGCATCAGTTTTATCATGAAGGACTTTCATCCCTGAAGCTTTCTCCTTTTTCTCCACTACCACTGCATGTGTCCTCATCCCTGGTTAAGAACAGAAATGAGTTGGACTTCAAACCAGGGAAAGTCAAAATCATTTTATGGAAAGAATCGTTCTGCAGTTTAGAATCGTTTCAATTGGAAGGGATCCTTAAAGATAATCTGGTCCAACTCCCCTGTAATTAATAGGGATACCTACAGCTCCACCAGATGCTCAGAGCCCAGTCCAGCCTGACCTTGAATGTCTCCAAGGATGGGATATCCACCACCTCTCTGGGCAATCTATTCCAGTGCCTCATTTTGAGGATGGACTGAATGCAATGCACTGAGCCACGCTGTTCCCGTCTGTGTGCTTACACAGACAGCAGTTCTATGTACTCTGCTATAAGGAATAAGGGGATGTATAAAGACATACGTGACCTTTGCTTAGAGGGTGAATTTGAATTTTCAGCATTTTATTGTTTCATTCAACATCATTCACTGTGTTTTCTCATTTCTAGCTCCTCCATGTAGCAATTTTTAAGTTTCATTGTTATTCCATCAACTGACACAAAAGAGTAAATGCTGCAGTTCTCTAACAACATTAGCAGAAGAAGCCTGGGGCAGTTAACCCCTCAGAGGGTTTGTGTTCCATTGTGAAGCATGCTGTAATCTAACTACACCTCTTGAACTTTTTTTTAATGTCACAGATGACTTTTTCCCAGCACTTTCCTTTACCCCTTCTGCCATCCATCCACCTTCTTTCCTCACGCTCCACAAACACACTTATGCAGACATAAGATGCTCCTTAAGCACATGCATATGTACTGTGCTGCAGGACGTCCCGTCCCACAGCGTTTGCAGCACAACATGGGTTTAAAAATGTTTGACGCTCATAAAACTTCCCTTTTTTCACCCTCCATTTAAAGGACAGTGCATGTTTTACAATGTATGAGTGCATGCCTGAATAGTAATGTTAATTCCATCAGCTCAGTGGGTATTTGACACCTCAAAGGTTATAGGCATGAACTTTCATTAGCTGTGAAGTGCAGTGTTTACTGCAACAACTGAGAGCAGAAAAAGGGACAATATGTTTTACTCTCCGACCAATGATAAAAAGACAGAATGTTTGCATAACTTTACATTCTTATCCTTTAACCATGCACCACAACTGACTACTTTTTTTCTTTTCTAATAGTGTATAAGATAGATTTCAAGTGTTTTATTTGAGAACTAAGTCACTGCAAGTTACAGTCCCCAGCTATAGTTTCTATTTCTGTTAATTCAGTTGGAAAAGTAATATTCTGCTTTTAAAAACGCATTTTACCCAGGCAGTTTATCAATTTAAGTCGTCTAAAATAAAGTACATTGAGCACTCGCATCTCCTGGATCTCCCCATATACAAAGCTCTCAAAAAATAAACCATCGCTACCTAAAGACCGATGGGCACGACGTCATTCGCCATTGTGAGCTCTACTTCTATTAGGAGAGCTGTTTGTTTTTAAGGTATCAGCCTCCTTTTCCCCGAAGGATTTTCGGATTTACGCCGAAAACATGATTTGAGGAATAGCCTATGGGGGGCACTCACGTACTGCAGACAGATCCTCCTCGTCCCGAATCGCTCTGAACGTGCTTCGCTGAGATGGGGCGGATCCTGGGGCACATTTTCACGTTACCTTTTGTAGAGAGAACAAAAGTGAGCAAAATAAACCGAAACATATTTTGTCGCAGCCTTCCTATCCCCCGACGAAGGACTAAGTGATATTAAAAGGTGCGTTGAAGTGACATTCGGAGCCTGATTATGCTAAATGCATATGCATTTTTTTTATGTTCTAAACAATGCATCTTGTACATTAGGTTTCAATAGCAGGTACAGTTATTGTTTGCTCACCGAGTTCCTGGGATTGTTTAAACATTAATGGAAGTAACACATTCTGTTCACTCTTTTCTGGAGTGAAACAATTACTTATTCAGAACACTTGTGATTCTATTTATGTATCTGTTACTGTGAAGGAAACGTTGGTTGCAGTCATGGCTGTTTGCACTGGGACTTTTACCATAAAGCCTTTACCTGATGGCAAAACCCTTGTACCCAATGTTCCTTTGTTTAATCTCTTTTGTGATTAATAAGGTTTAGCCCAAAACCAGAATGAAGAACACGCTATGGCACCTGGCTGCCATCACCCAACAACGTGCTTTGAGGCAGCGAGGGAGGGCTCTTTTAATCCATAAGTTTTCAATCCGATACATTTTGGAGGAAAATGCTGTAACAGTGAGTATGATGGCTGTCAGCAGGATAACTTTCTCACACTGGCCAATACTGCTGCTTTCTCCTAAAGGAACTGCTAAAGAAAGTTTTGAGTAGTAAACTTTTCTGCACACAAACTCCCATGCTTGTCCAGGCAGCAGTGATGCTAATCCAATGCAATCGGACTGCAGAGGAAAACATGATGTACGAGCAGCCGTAGGGCTAAGCTCTGTGCAACTGGCAAATGTAGCTTCTTTGGAGAGGAAAACGTTATGCATGAAAGAAAGGAAGTATTCAAACAGTCTTTTCAATTGTGCAAATGTCCAGTATTGACCAAGATGGGGGAATTCTATCATCAGTTTGTAACACTGATGAATCGAAGGTTGTGCAAATATGTTTGGGATGCACAAACGCATTTCCCCTGGGAAATATATAATTTCATGTATAATCTAACCTTATAGCAAGACATGGAAAATTAAACTATGCAAAAATATTGAAAAAAATAACAAAAAAAATCTGAAATATGAAGTGATAGCAGTGCTTTGCTACATACAACTTCCCATTTTGATTTTAAAAAGAATAATAATAATATCATTATAATTAATCAGTTGTGGCCATGAGGAGAAGTAGTTTGTGCATTTCCAGGACAAGTTAGATAGCCATGAGCTTCCCAGATCTGTCAGTACAGACTGTATCACGTATCATCTTTTCCATCACGATACTCTGCACAATTGTGTGTTGTTGTATCTCATATCAGGACCCACTTTCAAGGCTTATTAAGGAGCTTGGTTTATCTCTGATTTCAAAAGGTGAGTCTTAAGGCTTGTTTCTAAAGTATTACTTCCAATTTCTGCACTTTTAGCAAATAGTAATGAGATGCTCCTGGAGAACAGTAAAATATGGAAAGCTAATAGAGACTGTGGAAATGGGTAATGACTTCTGTCGAATTACATTATGCATTATGTATTATTATTATTTAATCATTCTCTATCACTGTGAAACATTTCGCTAGTTTGTTCCTGACGCCGTGTTTAGGAAATAAAAGAGACAAATAAACCTGTGTACTTTACTTCCCAACACTTACATGATGAAATTGAAAATTTCACACATTAGTTGCACTGAGACATAATCAAAAAAAGAGGTGAATTGTCTCCTTAGGCAATTTTCCTGTATATTTCTGAATACATCTTGCATGAATGACATATGCTATTAAATTAATCCAAAGTTACTGCTGGTTGGAGTTGTTACCTCTGCCACCCCTTGGTAGTACCATGCAGGTACTTTGGTGTCCACACCTCAACCATTTCATTAACTGGATCTTCAGTACTAATGATGTAGAATATTTCCATTTTAATTTTAAGCATGTGCTCGTTGGGTATTTGGGAGAAGAAGTCAAACTGTACAATGCCTTGGAAACTCACATTTTACTAAACAAAGGTAATTTTGTTATGGCATTCATAACTATTTGGGGATAAACTGGAGAGAAATATAGCTTGTATTGGTTAATATGCCATGCAGTGTTGGCACAAGTCTGACCAGGCCACTCAGAAACACGTCTAACTAGATTAAGGAGATTCAGCTCTATTTATTGGAAATATTCTCGATACGTCCTTGCATGCTCATGGAGCACCTCTGAGTGCAGCAGGTAGGAAATCTGGCCCCATTTTTACATGAGACACTTAATTTATTGTGTCATAAAATGATGTGGAAGCACAGTTCTCTTCTGACAGAGATTCTCCTGTTTTTTTTTTTTTGCAAAATTGTCCTTTAAACAGACTTCAAAAGGTGATGAGTTCTTTTCTGTTCTGATAACTTTTACAAGCCTATTTTTTATGAGAAACAAACTTTGCAATCAGTATGAAGTTTGTAGAATCATGGAACAGAATTGTTTGAATCAGAAAGGATCTTTAAAAGTCATCTGGTCCAACCTCTCCTGCAATGAACAGGGACACCCACAGTTCCATCAGGTGCTCAGGGCCCCACTCAGTCTGACCTCCAGTGTCTCCAGGAATGGGACATCCACCATCTCCCTGGGCAAACTGTTCCAGTGCCTCATTACCCTTATTGTAAAAAACTTTCTCTTATATCCAATCTAAATCTTCTCTCTTTTAATTTGAAACCATTTCCCCTTGTCATATCACTTCCCTTTGTCTCATTTATGTCTTTGCTGAAGCCCACTGGCTAATGATGAAATATCCCTTGTCCCAAGCAGACCTCCATGTGCTGTCATCCATGAGCAGGGTTTTGTTGCCTTGTCTTTAGCCATCATTCATCAGCTCATTGCACCTCACCTGAAGTGCTCCATCGTCTTGTAATGCTCCGTGGACATTTACAAGCAGGATGGTACAACTGAACATCTTTACGAGATGGAGATCAGAGAAATACACAGATTGGAATACATAGACTGGGATCATGGTTTTGTGCTTATAAGGTTGGGTTTTTCTTGTTCCATTTTTTGTTGCATTTCTGTGGCAGGGCTCCATACTGATCTATTTTCATGTATTTTCCTTAATACCTCCCAATTTATGCATTAAAGCTATGCCAAAACCTCCTGAGCGCCAGGCAGCAATTTCCATCCACGGCACTCAGTGTGCAAATATACAGCAGCTCACACATGAAGAACTTTTCCAGCAGCAGCTGAAGATGCACATTCAGAAAGTCTTTAGCAATGAGACCACTGTTGCACTGCAGTAATGAAAAATTCCTTCAGGGATGTTTTCTCTGCTAGGGACGGCTTGTAACGCAAAGCTGTGAATTTGGGCAGGATAGTTTTGTGGGCTTTTTTTTTCATCTCAGGTTTTTCTTCCTTCTTTCTGCCCCTAGGTCAGCTGCTGCCTGGCAACTTTTCTCTGGCTGGTGGGCCAGGGCAGGACACCCGAGTGCCTCCAGTCTGGCTGCCAGCACCATTCCCTAGCAACCTCTGCAAAGGGCTGAGCATCGCAGCGACATTGGCACTGCAGGGACTGTTGGGTGACAGACACCACCTCCCCACCTGGTGATGGGGAATAAATTAGTAAAGCCATAAGGCAATTTGCAGTGAGGCAATTGAGGCAGCTTCATAGTGCCTAATGTCAGAATTACCTTTGGCTGATAATTAATATTCCCGTGTTGTGTTACGCCAGCGAGTGCGAACGATTGGTTCTACTTTGTTTAATTTATCTCAATAAGAGATTTCATAATATTCTATAGCTTGATGAATTCATTTATTTAACCTGTCAGTGTTAATTTCTCTGATTAGGAGGAAGGAGTTAGAAAGCACCGTAGGAGCAAACAGATCTCTGACAGCACTTCTAACTTCAGATTTTCTCTTCACCAGCATTTCATTCTTGTTTCCTATTTAATTACATTTTTGGGGTTGTACTGAGGAAAATCCATTCAATTCTTTTTCAGCTGGATATGCTGCAATTGCATCCAGCTCAAACCTCCTTTTTTTCTTCCTTTTTTCAGTTCTGAGCTATAGGCAGAACACACTGTAGACCAGGTTGTCATTTAAAGGGTTTGTATCATACATGCATATAGATACTGGGTTGGATTATTCCTCTGGTCACTTCATTAAACAGTTGCAGGTTTACTCACAGAAGCTATACATGACAGATTTGTTGCTTTATTTGATCTGAAAAGGAGACATCGGACATCCCCTGTTCCTGTGTATTTGCACTGCACATCAAGTCATCCAACTCAATCACACCAATGTGACTTCATAGCCAGTGACGTTCAGTGGAAATGAAACAGGGAATGATTTATCAAAGGTCAACATCTATTTGTTCAACAACCTGCATTTTAAAAGCAAGCTTCTGGGATAATTATTGCTTCAGTGCTGGCTTAAAGCATGCAGCATTTTTAGGCCACAATTTGACAAATGCTTACTTACAGGTAATTGCACTTTTTAATCATAATCCTGACTGTGTATGACACTTTATTTCCTGTAAACAAGGAAGCCATTGGATTTTATTACAAATGTTATTTAAATATTTTTATAAGTTTAGGTGCATGTGTGATCTGCAATACTGAAAGCAAGATCAATTAATTCTTGAAATGTTAATGTCTTAAATGAGTACCATTTTCTGAAAGAAAATTATTCAGTAGCCCTGAGAAATGTTGCTAGATAAAAGTGGAATAAGATCATGATATGGCTGAAAATAGGACTTTTGCTGAGGTGTTTTTAGGGCAAAATGTGGTAACCCATTGTGCTAATTAACAAGAAACATTTGGGGAAAAGCATAGCCACTTGTAACTGTGCAGACCTTCAGGCTTTTGCTGAAGATGCACGAAGTTGGGGTGGAAGGAGGATAGTTCACAGCCACAGGTTGTCCAGAGAGGTGGTGGATGCCCCATCCCTGGAGACACTCAAGGTCATGTTGGAAGGGGCTCTGAGCACCTGACTGAGCTGTAAGTGTCCCTGCTAACTGCAGGGGATTTGGACCAGATTTCTTTAAAAGGTCCCATTCACATCAAACCATTCTACTATCCTAAGATTTTGTAAAACCATAGCCCAAGAATAGGGCAACACAAAACTTTTCTGCATGTAACCATTTCCTTATACCCTGTGACAGACATGGTGTGTGGGAAACGTCACTAATTTTAAGCAGGAATTCCAGACAATTTGGAATTCCATGGTTCTCCTTTACATATTTTCTTACTTTGTTCTGACATCCGCCCTCTTTTCATATCTGGAATATAAGAAGTTGTTTGAAATTATACTTAATGCATAAAGCCTTAAAGGTGCCTCTGGTGGCTTACAGAAGGATCTCCCCTGTAAATGTCCTGGAGTATTATTTCAGTATGACATTCACTGTCATACTGAAAAGCCACTGATTCCCAAGACCACAGAGAATACCAGATTTTCCTTCTCTTTAATTTAGATCTTCTCATTACTACATTAGCAAAGGCCTTCTGCACTGAGATCTAGAACCCTGCTCAGTTATGGTCATATACATACTAATTGACTGCTAGGGAATTATACAAGCTCTGTGGACAGTAAACAAATGCAGGATTTGATCAGAGAGGATTTTTCCCCTCAGCTGTAAATTATTTGGAGTATTAAAGATACCCTGTGAATCCTGCCAGATTGACCCCATAGCAGTCACTGGGTCCAGCATGGGGGTTTTACCTTCTTGGGCAGCTGTACCATGGGGCCCTTCCTCCATTTCAGCAGAAATACTTACATTTTTTTGCGTTGCTCCTGGGTTGTGCACTGTTCCTTCCTCCATCACTTGTTCTTTCTGCCCCTTGGAGTTTCTTGGCTGTGTCACTTCATATGAAAGGCATTAGGTTCCATGTTGTGGAATATAAACGTGAAGTTAAAAGGACTGAGGCTTTACTCTTGAAATGTAAAAGTCTCAGCAGTCAATTTCAGCACCTTGCTGTCTTTGGAGAAAATTCATATCTGAGGGTGACGTGGAAGCTTTAGCACCTCTGATCTGGCAAAGGGATCGGATTAAATAAAATATTGCAGAACTGAGATAAGCAAAGCATGGTTACGTTGCGTGACGCTTTCAAGGTAATACACTTATATAAAGCAGAAGTTATGATTCTGCTGAGCCAACTGAGGAACAAACGGGAATTGCCAGACCAGGGGAGGGTCAGGTTGGATAGCAGAGCTGACGGATTCAACACGATTTGTTGGGCCCGGAGCAAAGGAGCTGAGGGGAGACCTCATGGCGGCTGCAGCGCCCCACAGGCAGCGGAGGGGCAGCGCTGAGCTCTGCTCTCTGTGGCGGTGAAAGGTTCTGCACCAGAGGGTACGGAACAGTTGCACAGGACAGTGGGCACGGCTCCGAGCTGCTGGAGCTCCGGGGAGACTGCTTTCACCTATTTCAGGGTTTCAGTACTGCTGTGGGTACACGAGTTGGATTCGATGATCCCTATGGGTCCGTTTCAACTCAGGATATTCCGTAATTCTATGATACTACGACTGTAGGATTCAATTCCCACCGGGATCTACTTCAAGGACCACCAATAACCAAGGTGAAGTTTGCTGAAGGTGCTTTGGGTGGCAACTGAAGCTCGCGCATGTACCAAGTTGCTTTCTCATGCTACTTTCTTTCATCTCTGCAGCTTGATAAGGCAGGCAGAACGCACATTTATATGTCTTTCGCCGAGTCACCGCTGACGAAGCTCGTCTGCGAATAATAACAATAATAATAATAAAAAAATCGTTCCAAACCCTCCAGAACCAAACCAGGCAGCAGCGCAGAGCCGCCTCCCCGCCTGCTCCACGCCGGGCGCTCCGCGGGCGCGGGGCGGGGCGCGAGGCGGGCCGAGGGCGGGAAGCGGAGGCGGAGCGCGGCTGTGCCGACCGGCGGCGCTCCGCGCTGCCCGCTCGCTGTGTGAGCCGAGCCCCGGTGCGCACCGCGTTGAAAAGTGCCGGCGTCGGCGTCGGCTCCCGCAGAGTCTCCCGGCACGGCGGCGCTGCCGCTCCGCTCCCGCAGCCCGACAGCTGGCAGAGCTCCGCCGCGATGTCCGCGTTCCTCCTGGTTCTCCTGGCAGCGCACTGGGGATTATCACCCGTCGCGGAGGTGCTGGCAGTGGGAGCCCGCGGAGGTGAGGGTGTGCGGAGCGCGTTTAACTTTCCTCTGGTGTTGGTATCGTCCTCGCGCACGGGAAGTTTGGAGACATAGAGCTGAATGGGTGCGGGGGAACTTGGGGGAGTTTCGCTGCGGAGAGTCAGCGAGCATCAGGAAGGGGAGAGCTGAGCTCTCCCGGGGTCGATGCTCCCGTGAGGAAGCGTTAATGTGGAGGTCCAGGTCCCGAAGCGCAGCCGAAGTTCCCTCCGGTAACGCTGCCCCTTTGCCGCCCGCATCGCATCCGAGAGTTCGGGCTGCAGGCAGCGCTGCGGGAGGGAGCGCGGGGCCGTGGGCAGCGCTAGAAGTTGCAACTCTGTCTCTCCTTAACGAGTCTCTGATCAAAGCCTCCGCCGGGGGTAGCGTTTTGTAGCGGTCTCGAAGCTCTCGTTTTTGAGGTTGAGTTGGGGTCGGCGTGGAATGGAGCGTTTTTCAAAGTAGCGGATCCTCTCCTGTCTCAGGTGTGCCGAGCTGCCTCGGGTTTCTTCCCTCCGTGCAAAACGCTGCTAATCAGAAGACAGCTGAGGGGCTGTTGGCAGCCCTTTCCCTTCCAAACTGAACGTGGCTGCGCTGAATGCTGTTGTGCCCAGCCTGTCGAACTTAGCTTCGTTTTAGCAGACGCACAGTTCTGCACAACGTTCAGTTCTCACTATTAGGCATCCAGCTTTTCTCCATCGCATCCACACCACCTACCAAAGTGTTTACGAACTGTTTGCAACTCGGTGGAGGGAGTGCAGGGGGCTCTGCTCTTCGGGGTACGCATTCGTGCTTCAGTTCAACTCCCGAACCTCTCCGGTCCTTCCCACCCAGCTATCAAAGCAGCTCAGGTGATTCGAGCAGCAGAAATGAGAAACAACCAGCTACGGGAGAGGGAAGCATTGCTGCAGCATCCCAAAGTTCCGTGTTGATAACGCTGCCTCGTAACTATGAGAATAGTACGAAGGAACGAGGGTGTAATGGCACCTGAGCTGTGTGCTCAGCCAGACGGGAGAGGTTCTTCAAAAACCTTTCAGTTTTGCTAAAGGTACCCATGCCTTACCTCTGTCTGGGAAGATTCGTAGCTGTGGCAGTGTTGTTTGATGGAAAACGTTTCAAGAACTTTCTGTGATATTCTCAGAATGGTCAGATTGTGCTCCAGTAGCTGTAGCCTGTGTCTGATTTCATGAATAAGAATCAAACTTGCAAACGTCTTGCAGAATTCTTCTGGAAACTGATTTATCATCCTATCTCCTTTCATGGACATAAGCAAATATTTCTGAATATTAATTTTTGTTGTGTAAATTTTACTTCATTTTCCTATATCTTGTTTTCATTACCTCGCTCTGACTTAATGTTTCACAAAAAAAAAAAAAAAGTGCTGTCAGCTTACATTAAGATCAATCCTATCTTAAAAGACAGCATCCTTGTAAACCATACCAGCCCCAAAAGTGGGATAAATCAAATTTACTTAGAATCAACTAGCTCATCATATCATAATGTCGTGTCTTATCAAAACCGAATGGAGTACAAATCAAGACTTAAAAGGCATTTTGTTAAAAAAGTCAAATGGTCTCAACATAAAAAGGTTGAGGCATCCAGATAGCAAATTGCTTTTGCACATCAGATAAACTTCATGATATACTGCTAAAATTATTGACCATACCAAGCTGATCCTCCTTCACAGGAGGAAATTCTGAGGCAATGAAGCATGCTAGGTTTAATGTATGTGAAAGGCACTGAAATTTGGAATGCACTGCAGTTCAACATTGGTAGGTAATAGAGAATTGGGAAAATGTCATGGATTGTGTTAATAGCACTGTTGTGGTAGCCATGGTAATGCTAAATATTAGTGAATGTTGTAGGGAGAGGTAATGCCTATTAGACTGGTGGATAATTTTTTAGGATTAAAAAAAGAGGAGGACGAAATAGGAACACTGAAGTTTGAAGTAATGAAACCTCTTCTCTAGTTTCCCAGTTGACTGGGAGAATATCCTTGGATCGGTTCTGCCTTTAACCAGGTTACAAATGCATTATTTTGATGTATGTATAAATGGAAGAAAAAAGATGGAGAAAGAGAAGGAAATGAGATGAAAGAAAATAGAAGCAAAATAGTTTGGGAAGGGGAATACATCAGGGGAGGTGATGAGATGAAGATAACATCTGGGTTCTGCCACCTCAGTCATGAAGTATAACTCGCTCCTTGGTGCTTCAGTCGATCTCCTTCTGAGGAAACTCGCAGCTCCCTGGCAAAGAAGCTGTAATGGTCTCACTAAGGAGCCTGAGAAACCTCAACGGATCTTCACAAGTCTCCATATTGTGAGAAATAGGGTTGGGAGTGCTGTAGGGCTTATTCCTAAAGGCTGTCAGATAGTGGTCCTCTACTGGGTGGACAAATGTTGTCTGGGAATTCGATGCTTGCTGAGTGATGGTATATCACACATTCAATTCATATTTTTAGGTAATTTTAAGCTTTTAAAGGAAAGGCAAATCTTCATGGAAGTGGCTTCTCTCTGAATTCGTAGTGTTCAAAATGTCTACCTTGGTTGCACTTAGCAGAGAATTTACCGTTTTCACACTGTCCTTTGACCATGTTTAAGTAAAGGCTGGAGATGAATTGCTTAGAAATGGAATTCTCAGGTTCAGGGTTCAGCTGATGTTAATTTGGATTACTCACCTGGTAACAGGGAGAAACCAGGTGAAATCTATCTGTCTTCTCCTGGTGGTGATTGCTGGTGGCCTTCCTTCTCCATCAAGGTGTCACAGCAAACAGCTGGATATGCTGGGTGGTTTTTCAGCAATCTCTTTATTAGTAGCAAAATGCTTGAAACCAAGGGTACCAAATGCTGCTGCACTTCACCAGCCTGAGCTCTGGCTTAGCAATCCATTGGGAAGTACTCTCTAAAAAAGACCAATTTCTGTGCTGTACTACAGACGTGCTTGTTCTCATTCTTAATGCCACTTGTGTGCTTTGAACATAGGTAATAAGTACTAGTATTGTATATGAAAAAGAAATACTTCCAAGGTCGCAGTGACATTCCTATTTATTTATTCCAAAGAACAATGCTGCAGGAAGCACGCTCTGCTATTAAGAACTTATCTGTCATGGGAGAGGCGAAATTACAGGGAAGGGTGGGAATATATCAAGGAATTTAGGACAGTAGTTAGAAGGATGTGCAATAAGAAGTAATTAAAGAAATCGTGAGAGATATCCACAAGTGCAATTTCAGTTTTATAGGGCGATCGGTGATGTATATTTGTCCTCCATTGGGTATGTGTGACTGCATGAACAAAATCCTGATGCTTCTGGAGACAAAGCTGTGTGGTTACCTCTGATGTGCTGTACATGTTCCCTTCTGCAGGTTATTTTCAGTTTAGCTCAATATTTTGGAACTCTAGCTTAATAAAAGTGTTGCAGATGTCACCCTTTTAAACTGTTTGTGCATTTTGCAGTTCAAAACAAGATGTTTTCTATGAGGACTGTGTGTAAACTTGTCCTGTAGCAAGCTTTTTACTAATTTATCTTAGAGCTTTAGCAGGTACTTTTGCATGTTGAAGTAGCTGATCTCCAAAGACGTGTGGAAAAACTCTTCTAACTTCATATAGTACCTTTTTTTTTTTTTTTTTAAGTGTTATGTGAAAACTTGAGCATATAAATCTGTACCTTTATGTTCACATGGACTTCATCTTATCTGTAGCATGTGGTGAAATTTGTGCTAACTTCAATGATATCAGACAGCAGCTTGAAAGTGTTTTTTCTCTACAGCTCTATGTCCATTTATCTGCTATCTGGAGTTGAGTAAAATAGGGTTCTCTTTATTCTATTGATTGTAAAGGTAGTAGGTATCTTCATTTTAAGAATTTAGAGTCATGGCTATCTCTAGAGATGCTTGTAAGCTCGATGGTAGAACGCTGGTTGTATTACTATAGCATACTTTCAATCATGTCATTTCATAGTTTTAATATATTAATCTGAATTTAGTAATCATGATTTTTCAAATGTAATATTTAAAAAAATACTTGAAGTCATTTTAGTGGCACTTAATACATTTTTAATCATAAACAGTGAGGATAAAAATATCAGAACTTGATTATTTTTATGCAAGTCATGATGACTATTGTACTTAGTGTGAGCTGGAGCTAAGTATGTGTATTGCAGCACTAAATCCTGAACTTGTGAGTGCAATTAATTCCTAATTGGGACTTTTTTAATATTATTACTCAGTGACTACATGCTTTCTGTTCAACCCAGTAGTGTGTTGTAGTTACACAAGTTGTTTTTGGTCTGATTTTTGTCATTTTCTACAAATAAGTTCAATTTACTGAATAGCCAGTCTCCAGCAGTTTGGTTGGTGACCATAATGGTAAAAATGCCCAAGCTGAATTGAATTTGCAAATGCAGTACATTTTTATATATATTTTTAATCTATCTGGTTTTATTTTGTTACTCTTTGTGTCAGTGCTTCCCACCTATCATCACAGAATGACTTGGGATGGAAGGGAGCTGCAGGATCAAGTTCCAACCCGATAACATTAACATGGAACTTGACTGGGGCTCTCTGTATTTCTCAGGCAATCTTCAAATGTGGTATATAGTATAGAATCTGACCCTTAAGAAGATGACTGTATGTCCCTTTGTCAGTCACGTTTTTCTCCACCAGTTTGTAATAAATTGTGGTTGTGTGTTAATACCCAAACATTGCAGTATATAGAATACTGCTAAGTAATGGGGATTCTAAAAGATGATGTAATGCCTGTCTTGAAGTGAGTTACACTCTAAGACTTTTATTTCTATTCAATTAGAAGTAGAGTTGAGTTCTCTGAGTTGGAAAAGTAGAGATTACAGTATTAAGAGTTCTAGATACAGTACATCATGTTCTGAAATGTGCTTCAGTATCAGCCCATGTTCCTAGACATTTCACGTGTGGCTTTCTGTTGAATAACATGGCCTTCCAGAGGAGCCGAGTTGTTGAAACACAGCTTTGCTTCAGAAGTAGTGTACTTTCTTTTTCTTGGTAAGATTGATGCATTTAGAATTATCTATTGCCTTATTGTCAGTAGCACATTTCGTGGTAGCTTCTGTGTGTGACTCTACTGAATGACTTATGCTTCAAATATGACTGGATAAGTGCTTTAGCGACAAATCTTGAACTCTGAGAATAAAGAAGAAGTATAATTCCTCAAGGTTTCCACCAACACTGTTTTATTTAGGAGTAGTTCAGAAGCTTCACTATTTTTTTTTTTCCTTTGAATGAACAAAGGAATCTTGGAGAATGAGAACGTGCAGTTTTGTTTTCTCAAATAGTCGTACGATGATATATTGGAGGGGGAATAGACCATGTGTGAGACAAATGCTGATGCAATGCTTTGCAAATGCAGTATTTCTCCTGTGGGCTGTTTTGTCAAGGATGAATTCTTCTGCTCACACGAACGCATGCTCCAGCAAAACAAAACAAAACAAAAAAAATACCCAGTCAGTTTTTAATATAATGCTTTGTGATTTCAATTTGCCTGTCTGCAAACTGGCAAAAATCTTTTTTGTCAACAGTTTTTAAAATGCAATTTTGATATTATCAGATAGTTTAGGCAGCCACTTATTCTACTGCAATTGGTGGAGAGCACTTGGGTTTGCACCTGTTGCTTTTGTAACATGCAGCCAAGCATTTTCCTCAAACGTGGTCTTTTAGAATAATTTTTCAGGCACTGGAAGATGTACCCAAATAGTACTATCTGATCTATCCTTCCAGCATACCTCATTAGAGAGATGCTGTGGCGATGTGTAGACATGAAAATGCATATAAAAGAGTTACTAATGCAAGGAGATGACGAGAAAAATCACAGCAATTTTCTGGCTGGTAGGTAGGTTTCCCCAAAACGCCTGCCTCTTTCTGCTTGCAAATGCTATGGAGATGAAAGAGGAAAGAGCAAGGTAAGTTCATTGCCATTCTTTTGCATATGCAAACACACTGATTTATCTGAAGTGTGTTGATATTTGTGTAAAACTGTGTGCTTATGAAAGGGAAGCATGCTGTTCAGCAGTGCAACTTCTCCAGAAAAGAATGGTTTTACTTAATTTGTTTTACTATGCTATCAAATACACCACACACCTGAGTTAACACAGCTGAAATCAATGTATTCTGTGTTTTTGTCTTTACTGATAACAGGGCCAGGATTTAGGAGTGCAGGGAACTTGGTCATTTTATTTAGAATACAACTGAAAAATCTTGGTTGGAAGACAAGTTACTTTTTTCTCTTTTGTATTAGAGACTTTGTTCAAAAAAACTTATTTTTATTTTAAAGATAGCATCGCTTTTGCCTGGGTTTCTTTTATTGAGCCCACTTTATATTTCCCAGATCTATTTTTTTAAAATATTTGGATAAAATCATCACTGCTTTTCTAGAGGACCATTACAAACTGAGAAACTGAGTCACTTGTTTTGGGGAGATCAGTTTTTCCTGAGAAACAGGCAAAATTCCAGATAGATCAGTGTGTTGACATGTATGATCTTCTACTTGGAAGCAGTCAGGTTACAGCTGAACTTAGTTCTGTGTGAGGCAGACAAGACTGGCTCATTTTCTAGATGAAGCACTGTACTTATCATTCAAGATGTTTAGTTATGGCTAGTTTTCACTCATTCCAAGTACCTAAGACTCATTAAAAGAAGCTTAGAACACAAAATCTGATGAATTAGAGTAATGAAGTACAGTGACAGGGATGTTTAACAGAGCTTTAGAATTGAGGTTCATCCTACTTCCTACTGCATGAACAGGGTAAGTAAAAGTAATGAGATGGCACCTGGGTCAGAAGTGAGTAGTACTTTACTCTGAAATCATGAAGGAAGTTTTCAAGTAAACAAAAATCTGATGGTGATCCAGAAATCATGGAAGTCTGTTCTTCACTACTGATGCTGATGTACCACCCAGCTTCCCAATTTCTGACGATGTGCAGAGGTGATGAAATAATCAGTGTTGCTGGAAAACCAGCAGTTATGATTTAGAAACTACTGCAGTTTCACTAAGTTAGACTCCTTGAAGTTCGTGTTATCTGTAGTTTCTCAGCACTTCTGATTTCAAAGAGTCTTTTATAAGTTGTGTGTGAAAATGTTGGGATGCTGCTCTCAGCCATAGGGTTTGGGTGATCCTGTGTGGAGCTGAGGTTTGGACATTGTGATCCTTATGGATCCCTGCCACCTTGGAATATTCTAGATCTCCTATTCTAATACTTGGTGAACTGCTACTCTATTCAGTTGAGGAGTCCTGGAAAACATGAAACCTCACCTCACTAGAAATAATGAAAAATCATTTATTTTGAGTAATTTCATTGAGTTTGGTGGTTTTTTTTTTTTGGTTTTTTTTTTTTTTTTTTTTTTTGAGGGATATCTTCAAGCACAGTGTAGGCTCAGGACTGAAAGCAAAACAAGGAGACTGGAAAACTGAATTCATTCCTTCTTGGGTCCCCTGAGCCAAATGGTTCTTTATATTTAAGATACGGAAAGAACAGTGAAGAACAAATGCTTTCTTTCTGGTAATGTCACATTATGATATTCTTAGGAAAATATTTTAGGCTACCTTGTTAAATTGTGTACAATGGAGATGAAGCAAGTTGAGACTATGTGAGTGTGGGAAAAGCTAAGGCACTATTCTGTGCCTGCAGCTGGTCATGTTGGATTGCTTTTATTGCTTCTGTGGACAACCTAGCAAGGCTACACCAGAGCAAGCATCTACCTTGCAGGTGTTGTGTGAGGCTTGCCTGGCTTGTAGCAGCAATTAGCCATATAGAGCTGATATGAGCCACTTCTTTGAGGATATTTTGCTTGTATATACATGGATAAATGAAATATTAGATAGGGAGAGGTATGACTGCAAGGTGTGGGCTAGAGTGCCAGAGGGCCAAGCAAACAAGGTCTTGCACCCTGACCCCAATGGCCCTGTTACTGCAGTGCTAAAAATTGGAGCTTGTATCTGGATCAGCGTGTGTGTACAGAGCCATCAGAGTGAGGTCCTACTCTTGGCTTGTTATATTTCTTTTTCTGGGTTTCGAGGGACTGTGACTTAAACAGAACTGACAGTACACAATATTACCCATTTACTCTGTAGATAATACTCCACTGGAAAATTGGTGTCAGCTGATCTGCCACTTTGATTTTTTTCAGAGACCTGCAAACTGTGTATGCCATAATAGTGCAGGAGGGTATCAGATGTAAGCTTTTGTAACTTGATTTCCCCAAAATTCTAGGTAGGTTTGCTCAGATCTCCAGCCTTTGTTGCTTACTTTGTTCTACAGAGTAGCTTTTTCTTCTGTGCAGAAATCTGGTCTGTCATACCAAACTTTGACTGATCTTTGGGCGATAAGAAGAGGGTTGGAAGCAGATGGCTGTCAACACAATGACAAAATTCTGTAATGCTGCTCAGATGCAAACTGTGGGGCTCCATATTTAAAACACATTCAAGCAAATAAAACTGCTTGTATTTCTGATGCAGTTCAACAGTTGCTGTGGATTGTTCTTAATACAATTCGTGCATTTCTGTGATAAATTCTCTTTTGCTGCAAAAAGCTGAATTCTAACTACTAACCAATTAGTAGTATTCAGCAATGAGTAAAGCACTCTGAACCATGCTATGATTTTGTCAGTGAGAATCGTTAAATGCTCTTCAGTGAAACCGCACTGATTTGCGTTAATTGGTGGCCTGTCTTTTCACAAAGGTATCAAGCTGTGACAAATGTGCCTTGCAAAGACGAGGTAATGCAGCTAAACGTGCAGTGACTGCTCTTGCGGTGTTGGCTGGGCTCAGGAGGCAGCCGGTGACTGCAGGAGTGCTTAATGTGCGGCCATGGAGAGTTAAGAGCAGTACAACTAAAAGCATTTACGTGAAATAAGGGCTAAAGAAGGGACAGGGCAACTTGAGTTCTGTATCACGTTTATAAGTTGGTAGTTGGGTCAGAGTTCTTTAGAAAGGCTTTTTTATAAAGCTAACATGGGATGTGAGAAGCATGATGGAAGTATGCAAAATTAATAGAATATCTCCTAAAGTTTTATTTATTTTAATGAAATAACGTGAGAGTGCAACTGATCAGTGGTCTCTTTAGCCTCACAGTGGGCATTTTCTTGCCAAAGATAGCATGGCGTATCCTTGGTGGTCCTAGGAGCAAAGCAACACTATGGAGAGCTGTTTTTTGAAGCCAGCCATTGGGGCTGCGTTAGTTTTGGGGAGAATACCAATATGTTGAGCATGGTTATCTCAAAGCAGCCACTACTGGCTGATCATGCATGCATAAAGCTAACAAGGGAAAACTAATTCTAAGTACTTCTAAATTTGCATTTAATTCCACTCTTCTATTCTGTTTTATGCTTAACAGAAAAAGCTGCTGCATCTAAGTGGGGAATCTTTGAATAACACTGTTTAACGTGACACCTGGTAAGCATCCACTGGCCAGGAGCTTTACGTTTATACTGAGCAAATGGAGTGGTTAACTTGTTCACCTTGAATTGCATGCTGGCACCTTGAGTAGAATATCTCACTTATCAAATTTCCAAAACCTCATGCCTGGGAAAACCTCTTATGACTTCAGGAGTCCAGGTGCTGCAGAGCTTATTAGATAGTAACAGCTTTTGTGGATACAAGTGCCTGTTGAATGTTGCTTTCATTTGGAATTGCAGCCTGAGGGAAACAAACAGCCTAGAAGTAGGTAATGGAAACAGGCGAGGAGGGCTACTTGTTAAATTACTGGATTATTTTATTAGGTAGAGAGCAAGAAGGCCATGTCCATTACACACACAAAAAAAAAAAAAGCCCTCCAACTTTTAGCAAGTTTCACTGTATTTCTGTACCCTAAAATTTGCTTTTGTGTGAGTGGGGATAAGATAAGCAGCAATGTTTGGCATATGTGAGTATTGTTTTGTGTAAGCTACAGGGAAATCTAGCATCTTTTCTTCATGATATTGCAGGATTCCTTGAAGTTGTTGGAAACGAATGTATTAGTGAAGAGCTCATAGATGAGCTATATCTAATTGATTATAGAAATGAATGGCAGTGCCCTCTGGGACTTCAGGTACATATAGATGTATTTAATATTCAACTGTCTTGAAGATTTCAAGAATAACTTTTTCTTTGTGACTGATAACTAAAGCTTAAAACTGCTCATCTCAATAGAAATAGCTGCCACTGTTAGGCACAAATGTCAGTGGTGTTGCAGTGATGTTTTAATAACACAAAGTGATCTGCCCATACTTCAGTAATAAAGTTGCACAGGCTCCAGTTTGCTTTCTTGTCATCTTTCTATTGACACCTTTCTGTCAAGAAGATGAAGTGAAGAATTGAAATCTAGTTTTTTCTCTCATGTTAAATGTATTCTGCAAAGCTTTTGTGAAATGCAATGACTGTGAACTTTGTAGATAGTGTTTGCATTTGGGACTTGCAGGGAGATTTACGTGAACTTTGTGCTGTGGAAGTGGTTGCCCTTTAAAGCAACCAGATTTACATGCAATAAGCACATTTCTAAAACTGTATTTTGTAGATTAGTTTAGTCTTTGTGTTTTTTTTTTTTCTAGAGCAGCAGAATACAATTATCAGTATAAACTGAGATTTCAAAACAGGTGAGTTTGAGTGTATGGATAAACTACATGTATTTTTCTGGGGAACCTGTTATGTTTAAAACAGAATAGAAAGATAATCAAGGAAACTGTCAGGGAATTTTCTAGCTGTGGGTTGAATCTGTCCAATGCTATAGTTCAAAAACTCACTGTTAATTAATCATCTTAATCCTCATGATAGCATGCATGTTGCTTCCAGTGATAAAAAGAAAACTAATATCTTTAGAGACATCGGTCTGCTGAGCCACCAAACATCCAGAAGGATATAATTCAAAAGCAATAAGTAGGAGATACACATATGAATTTCAGTAGCTAGTAACAATATGTGTCCCCATACTTGGGAAGGAACACCACTTAAAGCCTGTGCTTTCTGCTGGCCTGGTGGGGCTCGTGTAACTCATAGAGTTGCACCTTTTCCATCATCTTTGCAGACTTTTGTGTAGAAGTGGCTGGGGTAAGGTTTTCCAGAAACTCCCCAAATCTCTTAAACAAAACACATTTTTCTTTAAAAGCAAAATATCTGAAGAGCTGGGATGAGGTAAAGTGCTGCAATAGAAGTTTGAATTAGGATTTTGCTGTGTGCTGATGGCAGACATGGAGCAGGATGCCTGTGGAAGGACTGCTCATGTATGTAACTCATCAAGAGGGGGAAATTCTGTTTTTCAGGGCAGTGATACCGGAATCAAGGTTAGACTGGGAGAAGAACCTTTCCTTTTTTGCCCTTAGTGACCTTTTGCTTGCTAGAATGCCTTCTGTGCTGGAGGTAGCAGCTCGCCATGCTTTTGTTTAAACGAAATGACCATGAAAGACTTGAGCGGATCTTGGCCATGGCAGTATAGCCCTAGGGGTTGAAGTTGCACCAGTTGAGCGATGCTAGTGCTTGAGCTCACCCAGTAGCAGAGATTTGGAGAGGAGAATTTGTATCCCAGAAAAAGGTGAAATGTTGCTGAAGAGGGAAAAACTGAGGGGTTACTTTCTCCAAGTTCTTGCAGTTGGACCCTAACCCGTACAGAGCAACAAAAAAAGAAAGGCTCCATCAATCTTTCCCTTATTAAATGTGTTCTGCTAAAGTGTGTTCATCACGCTGTTTAAAAGAACCAGGTTAGAAATCTACTGACAATAAATGAAGATTTATTATATTTGGTGTCATCGTATACCTAATACAGGATTGGAATGCGAACTGAAGTTTGTGAAAGAAGTAAAAAAAAAAAAAAAAAAAAAGTTCTGGTGCCATTTAATTAACTGTTGGGCAAATATTTCTCCCCTTTTTTTTTTTTTTTTTTTAATTGAAAAATCTGTACATTGCAACTGGCTTCAAGTATGCTCTTGGACAGCTCTGCTAGCAGCCAGAGAATAAATACACTAAAGTACAGACAGCCTTGCACAGCTCCACACATACCAAATGAAATCATACCTTGAGCTGCAAAACAATATTTTTTTTTTGGTTTCAAAACAGAATGCAATAATTGCATATGTTTAATGAAAATAATTTGTTAGGAAAGGATTAACTTTTTTTCTCATAGATGGAATATCTCTTAAAGTGTGCTGTGGGGCAATAAAGAGCAGTGCAAACAGGAGCAGGGCTTTTATCTAAACTTAGGATCCACTTGTTTTTGAAATGGAGTTTTTCCTTTAACCACCTGCACGTTTAGAGGAAAGCTTTAATAAATTACTCTTCTTTAAATTATGGGAAGTTATATAGGCATTATTACTTCACTTTGCATATTAAAATGAGGTGTTTCCTGCTAATTCGGTTTCCAATTGAAGTTCTGCAGTTTAAATCTCACTCATGGGATTTAACTAGTTACCTTGCCACTGGATTAAGGCATACTGGAGGACAGATGTAAATATCTATTTTATGCAGCTGATACTGCGTAGATATTTTATAACATTTTCCTCTGTTGTTCTAAGTGATGCTGCAAACTTCGTTCAAAAATATGGGAGCTGGAGAACTCAATTTCTGGAGTAAACTTAATTCTGGATTTGTCACTTAGCTGAAAGTGTTGGTGTCCAAAGGGTAGCTTATGTGTTTATTTTTATTTTTTTACCTTAAAAAGCTGAGGACGTGTTTGTAGATATAATATATATATGGCCTAGTGTGTTAGCGACCTGCAGAGTGATCATATTTTGGGGGAGGTGGAGACAAACTCTTCCAGACTTGAAGACAGCTGAAAGAAATCAGTCTCAAGTATTGAATTGCCTCAATAACTGCAGTCCTGCTGGTCCAGATTCCAGCGGTAGCTCTTGAGTTGAAAGGTTAATGACTCATTTTCTGAGCAGTGCAGTTTTCTTTCATTTTTCATTTACAATTATCTGCACTGCTTTAAAAACTGAAAGGCACTTCCAAAATGCGTTGTACTCAGGCATTATTGCTGTCAATTAAAGTTATTAAATCATACATCTTTAAAAATGAAATCCAAATACTCATTAATATGTTTCCATTGCTCTATTGCCACTTCATTACGGAATTGACAAGTATGGTATTGAAACAGCTCTGGAAGTTAGTGGCTACCTTTGTCTAATGACAAAGATATTCATTTGGATACCCACATTTTTTGGGAATACCTACTTTTTTTGTTGTTGTTTTCTTGAAAGCAAGAGCCTTAAACATGGAAAAAAAACCTGAGAGCAGAGCATCTAAAGTCTCTGGCTGTGGGTTGTTAGCTGCTGGGGCAGTGCATGGTGTTAGAATGGATGAGCAAACGTGTTGGTCATACTTGGCGTGTAGGGGCAATAAAAGAAGAAACAGGCACCTTCAAAACCCCTGACAGAGAGATAAGGATGTCACAGAGAAGGTGCAAAGTGTATGCCTAAGAGGCTGAGATACTGGTGGTGGTTCTGGGGAATGGAGGATGGTGAGGACAGAAGCCAAGCTTTTTATTTTTGCAGCCATTTGATATGGTATTCGTGCTCCTCTGTCAATTCTTTAAATTAGCAATTTCACTTTTTCTGTAAGTCTACTGTACTTTGACTCTTAACTGAATTAAGTCCCATTATAAATGACATCTTTCCAACAGTTGGGATACAGGTTAGCACTCCCATGAGGGACAATTTAATGAGGTTGTTGCTATGACAGCTCAGCTCCAGGCAGCACATGTGCTACCTCAAAACACCCTCTCTCCCCTCAAATATCACGGCAACTTTTGTGCTGGCTTTTTAGAACTTTGCTCTTAGTGGGATTCAAATGCAGCACTTTGTATTTATATTTTCTCTATAACACAGCTGAGGATTTGACAGTCCACGCTGTTCATTTCTTTTATTTCTGAAATGCTATTAGTAGTACATGGTTTGACAAGCAAAAGAACAACAAGGTGTTAACTGCAGTTATTTCAAAAGATGCTCTGAGGACGAAGTCAACAGATTTACAGAAAGAATAGACACATATATTGCACTGTTTATAGTGAAAAATATTAGGCCTGTCTTTCTTAAATTCACATCAGAGAACATTTCAATGGATGAAATGAGTTGTATGCTTACCAGGTACAGTGTAAACAAGCATTCCCACTATGCTGCAGACATGCAAGATGGAACAGCTATCTGCATTCAGCAGGAGCTGCCTGTGGTCTGTGGTGTAATATGATGTCTCAATTTCCTGAAGCTGTTAAAGCAAGAAGTTATGTTTCTCAGGAAGGCTTTCAGTGCAAGTCTGAAGCAGGTTGCTGAAGGGATGACATGACTATGGGAGGCAGCAGCTGAGTGGCAGCAGCTCCTTCCTGATCCCCTCTGTAGAGTTGGGAGTAGTGTTGGCCATGGAGAATTCTTGGGCTGGAGCTGTGGCTATATTTGTTCTACCGTTGCTGCCTGCCTTTGTCATGTATCTTCCTGGGCAAGAGAGAAGGGAATGTCTTCCCTAGAAGTAATTCCCCTCATCTGCCTCCTCCTCTTCTCTAATACAAACTCTTATAAGGTTAAATTTGAGTAAGGGAGTTCCAAGCCTAAGACTTTGAACTCTGATTCACAACGTGATTGTGGGGTTCACAACATGATCCTGCTACTTGTAGCTTAAAAGTAAGTTTGAATTTTATTTTACAATGTAATCCCATGAAAATATTCCAGGTTATGAAAGTTCAAAGAGGCATGCTGGCAAAGGAAGCAGTTGCTATTGCAAATATTCCTCTGCTGTGTATCTATGAAATAAGGTGTCATGTTGAAGCTCAAATGAGCAGCTCTTAAATGCGTTTCTGCTACTTCACTGTTTTCTGGTTGCTTTGCAAACTTGAGTTACTCCATGCCTTTTTGCCTCCTCTTCACTCAGCCTTGAAAGTGACTTTTTTTTTTCTTTTTAATTCTAAATAAGCATGTGAGTTCATCACACAGAAAGGAGTCCTACTCAAATCTGACATGACCTATATACATTGCCTTAAACGTTGGCCTGGAGCTCACCAGTTCAGTTAAAAATGAAGTTTATTCCCATTCCATCTGTGTTCACTGTTGTTGTCTGCTTACTTGTGAATTACTGCCACTCTCCTGCCATGTGGCTGTACCCACCATGGTGCCAGGCCATCTCACTAGCTGTTGGGAACAAATTCTTTTTGTCACTCCTAATCTCAGTGAAATGAAACCTAGGGAGATGCTGAGGAACTGATTATTCAACCCCCAAAAGCTTTGCCTTTTTGATGTTAATGGGCTTAAGAGATTTTAGTTTGCTGCTGTTTTAGAAACAGCCTGCTGTAAAGATCTGGGCTTCTTTTTATTTTGTTTGTAAGTAAAATACCTTGGTGCTGAAGAGTATAAAGGGCTTCATTGTGTTTATTATGCTGCATACTAGGTCTGCAAGTATATACTGAAATCTTCTGTAAATGCAAAATCATTGAGCTATATCCAAATTGGTTCAAAAGATGGTGATGAGAACATTTGTTACAGTTCTCTGCAGGTTTTAATAATTGCGTTTGCTATAAGGGTGTTCCATTCTGTGACTGAAGGGGAGAAGTGCAAATGCCATACGTTTTTAATGATGTGTAATAGGTTTGGATATCTGACATGATATTATTTCCTGTTCTTTGGCTGATTTTGGTCTTATGCCATCCAGTTTTGTCCCCTTTGCAAGAAGGGAAGTGTGGTAAAGATTAACAGGTGTGTCCATTCCTCTCCTCCCCCCAAGAAGCCCAACTTCACAATGCTGCTTCAGCCCAATAATAACAATCAAAAGCACAATCCAACAGAACTCAGCACTTGGGATGTTCACTGACAAAATGAGACCAGATGCAGGCAGGAAGGCACATGGTACAAATTCCAGCTTCTCACTATGAAGATCGCTGAAAGAAGAGAAAATGTGCTGTGATTTATTCTCACAGCAAAAAACTGCAAGTGGAACAAGGAGTACAGAAATCTGTTAATACAGTTTACACTTAGAACAACGTGTCCTCCTTCACCACGACTCTTGGTTTAAACACAACCAAATAAAACTGGTCTACAGGCAGCGTTTCTTGAGCTGCGGTCCGAACCCTCGCTAAATGAACATCTAACACTTAATTTAATGGTAATCATGCAGCTTCTTGAAAAAATTTTTTCACTTATTATATTTGTTCAGTAGTTATCTCAATGTGTAATAATATCAAATTACTATGCTGTCTCTCAAAGTCTTAAATCGTATCATTCTTGCACAGACCAGAAAATTACTTGTACTTAAAGATATGTTTATCTGTACGTATGTGGTGGATTTTAAATTGAACAGTTCCAGACATAATTTTCCTAATATTGGTTAATCCATCTTTAATTAAAATGTTAATTGCTAATCCCCATATTACACATAGAAAAACCAGCCTACAGTAAACTGTGTCTTATTTGCACAAGGATGAAAAACGTGAAATTACAGGGCAATCTGCTCTTCAGAATGGCAACATGAGCATCTTTATGATAGCCAACTAAAAATATATTGAAATTGCTTGAATTGTTTCCCGCCAAGAAAGGAGGGGAGGTAAATTGGTGCCAGCTGAAAACTTCCACTTCAGACAAAGTATGGACTGGAATACCTTTTTTATTTTTTTTATAATATTTTTTCTTCAAGGGAATTTGTCCAGAAAGGATTACTCTAGTGCTGCAGCTGTACTCGTTTCTTAGCTAGAATACTCTGCTGAAATCCTGTCTATGTTTTTCAGAACAAAACTCCCTCTGTCTAAGCTGCATTTCAGAAGTCAACCCAGACAATCTTGCTTTCTAGCCAAGGGTTACAGAAGGTGGTTAGCTAGGTGGGGGTTATGCTTGCTGTGTGGGTTGCTAATGTCTTTTCTCACACAGCTTTTTCAGAGCTGTTATATTCAAATCAGACTCTTGAAATCATACCGGATTGCAATCCGAGTCATATTAAATTAAGAAAATAGAGACTTGCCTATAGAATGCCATCTATTGATTTTCTATTTAATTAGAGAAATGGTTTTCATAAATCTGTTTCACTTACTCAAAGTATGTATTAGTAGGTAGGCTTCTAAAAACATCTGTACTTTTTTTCTAAAACAGGAAAGGAGAAACAACCCCCAAAAACCCAACCATGTAAACATTTTGAATGCTGCTAAATGCTGCTTAGCAAAAATCATGCCTACTAATTCTACAGATCTTCACAATCTGTTCCTATTTGGGGTTTGTCTCAATACCACTGGAAGGGTTTGAACTTTTGGATTTCGGATGTGCTTTTTTCATATATTTTTTTTAACCTGTTCATTTTCCATCAAAGGAGGTCACCTCTTCACCTTTCTTTTAATCTTTCCTCCCTTTCAGACCCTGCATTCCAGTGTTCTTTCCCACTTGTGAAAGTCACTTAATCTCTGTTTGAACCTGTTCCTGCTCTGCTCCAGCAGCACGGCTTCTCTTAGCGGGTTCATCCAAATGGATCAAGAGGAAGATGCCTTTGACACTTCTGTACCAGGAGGATGCAGAAGCTCCTTGGCTGAGAGCTATGAAAGAGGTTATTTTGGGAGCAATATGGATTTGTATGTATTGCTTTGGCTTGGTTTACAGTCATTCTGTCTTTGAAACGTGTTTGAATATATGCTCTTGATGCATGAATAATACTGCTATTTATAACTTGTTTTCAGGCAGGAGAACTGGCCACTGCCACCAGGAGGGTCACCCTACCTGCATGGAAATTGTGTTTGTTTCAGTTCCTTACAAGGCCAGAACAAGAATTTAAAAATCAATAGATGTAATAAAAAAAAATAAGCGAACTCAACCAATTTTCAAGGTAGGGTGGTGGTTATGAGCTGTGCCACTTGATCAGGTGGAGCCGACCCGCTCCGCTGAGCCCACAGCTCCCCGGGAGTCTCATCTTTTCCTCTTCTGAGTCTTTAAATAGTGACAGAATGTTGTGCTCCCTGGTGCCGCTGAGCTGCCCTACCTCCTGGTATCCTAATGTTTGTGACTGTGCTGAGAACAGCTCTTCCCCGTGGTCTCTTCAATTTCTGGTCTGTGGGCTGCAGGCAAGTGGCTGGGGCTCTAAAGCAAGCTCGTTGTGTCTGAATTATATTACTTCCTCTTCTTAGCTAGGCAAAGTAGATTAAGAATTATTTCTTCTTTGTCTTGTGCTGTAAGCTAGGAATAAAAGCTATCGAAGACAAATCTGCTCTTACGGGGATTGTCTATGGGAGAGCAGGCTGAGTGACAAGGTCTGCGATCACTGTGAGTGCAGAAACTAATGCACGTGTAAAACTGATCTGCACGAGAGATTCCTGAAGTCATTATGCGGTGCATAATCTTGTAAGTGAGGGGTTATATAACAAATGCGTTCTCAAGAATTGTACATCTTTCTTTTCCATTGCCTTTGCAAATTTTTTAACCACCTCTTCTAGAGGGGATCAATTTTATCCGGTATAAATTTTGAGAACTTCTTTTGTATGTTGAGAACTTCTTTCGTATGTTGAGCCAGGGGTCATCACATGGTGTAGGAACAGGGGTGCAATTAAGAATAGAAACAGCAGGTGAATTGTGGTTTGTCCTCAGACAAAAGGAATTGCCGTGCTTCTAATACCACCTCTTATTTTAACTGGGCAAAGCATTAAGGAGGGGGACACAGAGGTGAACTGATGACAAAGCAGCTGGAGTAGATGCTTAAGAAGAGTTAAACCTTTTGTTATGGGATAGAAGTGAAGGATGTGGGCATTTGGGAAGTGCTTAGTGGGCAATAGGAGTCCTTAAGTTGAAGCGAAAACTGAGGTGGTTCTGTGGAAGAAAAGAATGAATAGAAAGTGGGAGTTGTCCTGAATATCTCTGGAGCGTTTTCTTTCTTTCCTTGTTCTACGTAGGCAGACTGTCTGGATCTGCAAAGCTTTCACACCGTTCAGTAACTGTTCCTACAATGTCAATTTTTTTATTTTTTTATTTTTTTACTGAACTGCCTTAAACAAATAAACAAGCTCTAAGCAAAAGTTCAGCAAGCTCTCTCCTCCAGTAAAGATTGTTCAATCAAATCACAACCGTGTATTTCTAGGTCGTGAGCCATCTATCTGACTTTCCTGGAGATGCAGGGTGAAACCTGCTTGAAAAAATGAGGACATCCAGTGGATGTGATCTAGCTGGTGTTTTTTCTCTGCATCTTTTATTTGCCCCCCTCTTCCCCAATACTTTCAGTATGTGCACTTACTGATGAAGCACAAGTTTCAGAGATGCTCAGTGTGTCTCTAGTGCATGAGCCTTCGCTTTGTATCATGTCCTTGCCATGCCTATTTTTTAAGAGAACCTTTATAAAGCTGGTTTCTAATGCCACACCAGTAACTGCATTATTTGAAAGCTCATTCTGACTTGAAAACCCAGGTTATGTACTCAGTCTACCATGGGTGTGTGTTGATGCAGTTGTTCTAGCCCAGGGCTTTCTTTTCAGTTCCCTGATTATCCATTTTCTACTTGTTATTGTCCTAAAATTCCTACTACCTTTGTATTTAATATATTCCATTTGTTGCAAGGAAGTCCTAAATTAATGGAAATGTAAGCACAACTCTTGGAAACCCTCAAGACTTGAAACTGTGTGTGGCTGTAGAAGTGTATATGGAAGCAGTTTCTTTCTTCTTCTGGAAATCTAATAATTTTGTTCTAATCTCTTCAGTGGTGCAGTGGTACCCTATAAATGCCTTCCCACTGTGGTGACTTCCAGTTTGCTTTCAAAAACTCAGCTAATTTTAAATGTCACTATTAATAGCTTTCTGTTGACAAAATAAAAGATAACTCTGTCGGATATCCCAGTTAAGCAGGGTACCATGTTTACATTGGGTTTCTGCCCAGCAGCTGCTTATGCTGAAGTGCTACAAAGAATCAATGAATTAATCACCATGTAACCATGGGGAACACGTTGTGTTGATATTCACCCCAAGCAAGTGTCATCACCATGATGTGATCTGTAGATACAAGTGACATCATTCTTCTGCAGTTCATTGTGATCCATTGGTAATAAGGTCCCAATCTCTTGACTGCTTTGGAGACACTCAAATGCTGCTGTTGCTGTCTTTCTCTGGAAGAGGTAAAGAAAATGCAGAAGTGGTGTTTAATGAATTACAGCTCCTAAAGGTGTGTCTGAAGCGCAAAATTAGCTTCCAAATGTGTATACATGCATAATGGCAGTACTGTGCTTTAAGGTACAAATTAAATGGTGACACGTGCACATTTTCTGAGTAAAAGGTGCAAGAGAAAAAAAAAAAAGGGTCAGCATTACAATAAAATAATTTAATTGGATTTTTTCATATTTATCTTGCGAGATAATTGCCTCATTATGGGCAGTAGATTCTGATTTTTACTATATCAGTGTTTATCAGAACTACATGCAGTTTCCCAGAAAGCTGTAACCAGTCATAAAAGCCCTTTAGATGCTCAGAAATAGCTATTAAGGAAGGAATAGTTGAAATACAGAAGTGTATGGGATATTGAGAGAAACAGCCATTTTAGGAGGGGCAAGGACCATTTGGTGGTTAGGTTAAGTTAATAGCACAACTTCAGTTAACTTGGTCCTACACTTAGAGCTCATAAAGACCCCCTTGGGAATGTATGAATTAGTTTCTCTTAATTGCATTATTTAATTTAAATGTTTAAATTGCTTTTCTGATTTTAATGGAGGTTTTTTTTATTAAGAAAACACTTTCTATTTGGGATTTGTGTGTGTGCTCACTGCTTTGGTTTTCCTCCAAAGATCTTTTTCCTTAGAAAAATAGTGAGAATTAATGTGTTGGCAAAATCCGGCCATGACTTCAGAGAGAGTTGTGAATAATGAATGCAGGGTCTTTCTCTTGCTGCAATGGCATTAAAACATCGGCCAGCATTGTGTTAAAAATGCTGCATGTGTGTGTACATCTCTAAAACTGAAGTGTAGAGATCTCCAACTTTGATCAGCCAATGTATTTTGAGAATGGACAGATGGGACTTAATGCGAAGAGTTTTGCATTGTCTCAAACAGCTCCGTGTGTGCTACTGGATCAGGGCTTCAGTGCTCCTGGGGAAGAAACAAAGTTGGCTCTTGAGCAGAGCTAGCTAAAAGATAAATACCTAGGGAGGGAGAAGAAAAAAGCAGGTTTGTCTGCTTCCTTACTGTCTCAGCATGAGGTCGTGTAATTCTCGATGCCCCTTTTGGTCTGGAAGACAAATCTATTGGATGTGGCTAATGGTTGCTTTAACGTGATTCTGGCAGGAACAGACAGGAGTTTGGTTTGCTCAGCCTAAGGGAATCTTCCTGTAGCATTCTCTTTGAGTCAATGGGAGCTCTGTCATTGACTTAAAGATTAAAGGGTTCAGTAAGGTGAATTGACTTAATACGAAGTGATTTAGATGTGATTTAAACCAACGAACAGAAAACTTTGATTTAAATAATTGATTTCAGTCTTATTGTGAAATTTATAGTTTTAGCTGTTTTCAAAGAAGCCGATTCCTTGACTGGGGATTCAGTTCAAATGTAGTGATTTGGGACCAAATAGTAATGTAGCTGATGTATTTTATGATAAGTAGTGACACATTGCTCTCTCTCCAGTTCTGTGTCTTTTCCTGACCAGGAATTATTCAAGTTCTAGCAAATTTAGGTGATGTTTTAAGTCCTATGATTTACTTACGTGTTGATTTATTGCTAAGTCACATTAGTTCTTCTATGCCTTTGTAAAACTGGACACGATTCAACTCTGATTCTGTGCACAGTTTACTTGCCAGTTGGATTTGATTTCTGTGGACACTAGAGGGAGCACATATTGCTCTAAGAAGGGACAAATATTTTGTCCCATCAAAGCATGATCTAATCTGGGAACAATACACAACAGCATGCAGGAGGATGTGTGATATGAAGGCACGTTTGTGTTTCTCAGGTAACTGATCAAGGGGGGAAAGCATGCAAAAGGTAAAGGTTGCTTTATGGGAAATCTATTCCAGGTAATGATAATTTTAGAGATTGCTGCCACTATTAGTGGGGCTTTTCTCCCAGTCTCCCTCTATTTAACTCAAGTTGACATTTAACTGAGTTCCAATTATTTCATTAATGCTATATATATCTTAGGGAATACTTACTGGTTAAAATATTTCCATCTCTTATGATTTTATTGACTTGTGTTAAAATGCATTGATTTTTGGCTGATGTACTTGTTTCAGAGTAGATGCAATTGTTCTTGTAGGAGTGCTTTGGAGTCAGAGTTCTTGTTTTTTCAACAGATGCATTTCCATTGAAAAATGAATTGAACATCTGAAAAGATTAAATGGATGTTAGTCAAGCATCCTGTTTTCAAACATGCCATTCTTTCTTCTAATGTGTGAAACATGACACTTGAAAGCATTCTTTTCTAATCTTACTCCATTAATCTTATGCTTAATGTACATAATAGCACATCAGTTGTCATGTGTTTGCTTTGTTAAAATGTTTGAATTGGTGATTTCTGTCTGTCTTAACTCAGGGATAATGAGGTTGATTGAGTAATACCTATTTAATTCCTCTTACCTGTGCAATGTAATTGGAGTGAGATGTGAATGCAGCATGTTTAACCTGCCAGCAAACAAGAGCCCTCAAGCTTCTGGTCTGAAGCGGTGCTATCGACATCATCAGTGATAGCAGGCAATCACTTGCACCTATTGATCTGACATGGGATTCTATCACTTCTGCCAGGTATAGTGTAACCCCTTCGAAGCCATCAGTGGCCAAAGTTACTGTCTTCAATTCTGTCTCCTTGTTCTGCGTTTAAATTATTTTTTCATGTCATTCATGGCATAGAATAGGGAGTAGCATTCTTTGTCATTAGCTCACTGTGAATTTGATAGCCAGTACTGGAAGCCAATACCCCTTGCATAAGAGATGCTCTCACCTTTGAACCAGAATCAAGACCAAATACATGTACTGATGTCTATATAGCTTTTTTTTTCCCAGCATTTTAATCTTCATGTCCAACTGTATTGAGTTTTTTTTTTTAAACTGTGGTACTCTGCAAATACATGATAACAATGTGCATATATTCAAATGGATATTTTCCCTCTCATGTTGAAATCTATAGAAAAGACTGTGACAGAAAATCTGCAGTTACTTTCTGTACTGCTCCCCCCCAAGTTTTCCACCAGTCTATTCCCATAGGAGGAGCTGCTCTTGCCCCCTTCTCCATGACAATTCTGTAGTTCAGTTTTCTGACGGGTTTATGTCAGTGATAACAGATCTGTGGGAATTACAGATGTGATCATTCTGGCTGAGCTGAGTGCCCTGTGTCAGCAGATAGAGCTCTCCTGGACCTCAGTCCTGTTGCCAACCCCAAACTGGCCTTGCTGGCCGAGCCCTGCTGCCAACCTTCTCCCACACCTATAAATAAAATGTGCTGTTTGTGCTCCTCTGTGTGTGTGTGTTCCTCTGCTCAGCAGTGGGTTGGCCAGGCTATAACACAAGTGAAGCAAGCAGGTTTATAGAGCCGTTACTTTTGTAAGGGAAGCGCTGCGGCTCTGGGCTGCTGCAGTTAGTGATGCTTGGCAATGTGATGGAGGATGGAAAAGCCCTCGTCTTGCTGCCTTCCTCTTGCTAAGTCTGCCCAGAGTGCCACGGAGTCCAAAGACTGCCCAAAATACGTGTTATTAAGCCAGCCTCATTTTTTTATCAAATTGTTTGATGCTACTTCTAATTTCCTGTAAATGAGAGATGTGTCATATATATGTTGTGGAAATGTTGCTTTACAGACATCTTTCTTGTGAAACTAGCAATTTTCTTCTCTGCATTTTGGTGCTCAGATATCCCTAAATCTCATGATTAATTGGTTAATGTTCAAATTCTATTATGACTGTTCATGTAAGCATAGGATTCATTTTCCTGCAGGAGTGTCTGGGCATATAGAAGTCCTGCTAATTCTTAGTGCTTGTTATCCAAAATTAAAGACAAATAGACCTTTATATATTTAAATTCAACCAGTATGGCTAATCAGCAAATTAATGACTTACAAACCAAAAGCAATTCTGCTACATCTAATATTCTGCAACTGCAAACCAACATATTATATACATTAATCAATTTGTCATAAATGAATCTTTATTTTGTTTGCAAGTATATAAAACAGTCATGCCACAGTGTACTTTATTTATAAACCAATATATAACAAATAAATGGATTTTGATGTAAGCATATTTTATATCAGAAGTGAGAAATTAAATCTATATGCTTGTTACACAAATTCATGTAACCTGTATGAATCAATATATGATATATATGACCTATTTTAAACTCTGACATGTTTGGGACTTGATAATTACCTCAATTTTATGAAAAGTTCCTGGTTTTAAGACAGTTCTAGAAGCAATTCAGACTTTAATTAAAAATTTTACCTTGGCTTTAAAAAGGTCATTTTAGCCAAGGGGAGATAATGTCCTTTTATAGCAGCACATCTTGGTTCTGCTCCTAACTGATGTTATTTGGTAGCTGTGGGAGAATAATGCATGGTGCTGTTCAGGATAGCAAAAAAATGGAATTTTTAGTCTTATTGCAGATTTCTTTTGGTGTAATACTTGCAGTGTCAAGGTGTTCATGTCTTGTTTGTACTAGTAGGTGAGTGTTTGAGTCTACAGCAGTTATTATTAATTAGTAGAAAAATGTGATATTCTACTAATGAAGTACAGATGACTGCTAGGTATGTTTACTCACAAGACATTAGACACTGAGGCCCACTGGAGAAGTAAATGCTGAAGCACATACCTATCTATCAGCTTCCAAACCAGCCCTGGCATTTCTGATCTTGTTTCATTTTAGTTAAGTGCACTCTCTGCAACATTCACTGCAGTTTGCTCCAGCTCTGAGAATGGAAGATTACAGGAAGGCTGCTGGTGCCTTTTAAAACTGCAGATTCTTTGAACTGTTGTATTGTTCATTTTTAGTTTAAATAGAATATGTAAACCAAGAGCATCTTTCAAAAAATCACAAAAAGTCTTTAAATCTAAGAAAACTTCCTGTGAAAATTTCCCTTCTGTGAGGATATTCGTTATGGAGATCAAATCAAACCAATAGGAGGAACAATAACTTGATGTAAGGAATCAAGGGAACAGAATGCAATATGAGAAAAATAAGAGGAACCCTTTAAAGTCCTAATTTTTAAGGAAGTCTCTTCCCAGTTCTTTTTGCCTTTCTAGGAGCAGTCCTGCAACTGTGGTGTGGTGACCCTTAAACTTAAGGGAGGTCCAGACTGGGAATAACAGGGTCATGAACGAGATGTCTGATACTGAGACACATCTCCAGTAACCAGATCATAGCCTACAAAGACTAGAGGACAACTGAGATAACACGCATGAGGCAAATCAAAGATAGCAGTTTGATGCCCAGCCCAAAGTCAGTGAGTGAAATATACTTTGCTATAATTCAAAGAACTCATACACACGGCTGAATTTAATTTGACTCCATCTACCAGCATACAAATAACCTTTGTGCTCAGACCACTTTTTGGTCCTGAGATCGTAACAGGAATTACTTCCAGTATCATCAAACAAATTTGTGATTCCCTTGTGGTTATTTTCATAGCACTGTTAACCACAAGCATCAAAAACCAGCAGTGCCTGCTGTATGTTCAGCTTTATGATATTTTCAAGGAGATAAATTTGGTTTTAAAAAAACAAAACAAAACAAAACTCGGTCACCTTTTATTAAGGCACTTAGCAAGTAGGAGATTTACAAATGTTCACAATCTGTCAGATTGCTCTGAGAATCAAGGATCCTGCTGAGCACTGAGAATTATTGAAAATCAATGAATCCTTAGTATACAGAAGGTCAGATATGTTTCTAAAATACAGAGGTATACAATTAAAGTATTACAGTGCATATGTGCCTTGTTTAAAAATCTCTTTACGACAGATTGCTTCTTCCCCTCAATCTATCAACCTATTAGTTTTAAAGCCTAAGGAAGCACGTATCTATATGCAGGTTACTCTGGAAACTCATTATGTTGCTTTGAACACAACAGTGCATATTTTATTACTGTTCTTTGTGCTTCTGTTTTCATATCAAATGGCTTTCGGGGCCACTGCTGTCTTTAGTGCTCACTGCAAAGTTATATCTTTGTTTTACTGCACATCTTGTGGAGTTTTAAAATTCTTTTCCCCCAGACAGAACATATCTCTTTCTCTGTGCCCCAAGCTTGTCTGACTTGTCCTCTATTAACCTAGATTACTAGATTTACTACCTGATTCAGTTTTAAAGTAATCTTATCAACACTGCAGAGCTTCCTGTGCTTCCCACAAAGGTGGATGAGAACTTAATATTTAGGCATGTTGGATTTCACAGTCTGAAGTCTTCTGTTGTCTCACTTCTGCCAGCCCAGTAGAGTACCTCAGAAGGTATCTGTTTGGCATGGTATGATAATATACCACGATTTTTGTTTGTACAAATATATCAACAATTATCTGTACCAATTATTTGAATTCTTGGATAATGGATAGATTTTTGCTTTTTGAGTTGAAAGTCTGCTTAAAAACGGGGAAGGGCTTCCCCAGTCTTCCTTAACCAGCAGCAGGGCAGAGATGGTCCATCAGAAAGCTGATAGCATCTCAACATAATTGGTAACCCATGCCTTGTATGGTTAAATAAAGCAGTAAAGGCTTGCATGCACTAAACATCTTGTCTGCAGTTCTAAGTAGTGTGATCCTTCATATGTTGATGTGAAAAATGAAATTTAGTTGTTTGAATGCTTCCTCAAAGTGGTTAGGGACTGGATAGAGAAGAGGGGCATTTCTTCACAGGGGATGGAGAAGACTAATTCTGGTTTTAGAGGTGAACCATGTTTAAAGACAGTCCTGTGTTGCAGAAAGGCAAGCTCCTACAAATAAAAGTGCATAACATATTAATTGTGATGTTTAGCAGTGAGACAGGTGCCCATCTAGGCTGTGGTATCTCCATCTTTAGAAATACTCTTCCTAGATAAGCTGAGTGCAACCTGAACCATGTCTGATTTTCTTTTTTTGTCTGCTTTGAATGAAAGTTGTTCTCCAGGAATTGCTTCCAACTTTCATGAGTGTATAATTTCCAAATGAGGAGAGTCCAAGCAGTAAAATGGATTTAAGAATTTCAGACCTTCTATCCAGTGAGTACTTAAAACATAAGATGCGTATATCAGCACTTGAAAAAAATATAGATGCTGTGAAAGAACCTCCTAAGTCTTATCTGAAAACTGCACCAAAATAATAGGCTTGTTGTGGAGCCAGTTACTTAGTTAAGGTGAGGTGTTTTCATTTAACTTGCATCATGGCTTATTCCTAAAAAGACTTGTAAAAGCAGAGGTATTTGAGGGAATCATTGTTGTTATACAGCACAAAATATCAGAAGTTAAAGAGGAGCCATTATGTAAATCTGCAACAGAATTTTTCAGCATATGAAAGATTTTTATTTTGAGAAGCTATTCTGTTGATGGAAATGTTTCTAGTCGGTGCTGTAAATGCTATGGTACATACGTGGGGTAGCTACTGATGCGGGGAGGGTGTTGTGAGCAATATTGATCTTAGAGTTGAGTTTCCACTGGAAACTAACTTTGGGGTTGCAGAGCTGTCTAAGATAAATGTGATGAGCAGCTTGACAAAGTGGAGACTGACAGGTTTAGCTGTGCGCAGTGGCATTGATCATCTTTGTAAAAAAAGACTGAAAAAAGATGGGCAGAAAAATTTCAGCTTCAGAAATTTTACTTCAGCCTAAGCCAGACAAGTAGTGTTGATCCTCAGGTGAAGGTAGACTTGATGTTAGCTTCATGAAGACTATAAATGTGAAGCAGAGGAGATGAAGTGCTGGCTATGCATTAAATAATGCATGGCAACATAAACTTCTTGCACTTGAACAACTATATAATAGTTGAGCCAATGCAATGGAAGTGGTATTTCAGAATGTACCTTCAGCTCTTCCTTCATGAGGGGTCCAAGAATTAATATTGTTTGCTGTAATTTATCTTCAGAATTTCAACTAGTTCAGCGGTCTCTGATACCCTTTTGTGCTGGAAAAGCATCCCTCAGTGAAAAGAGCAACTTGAATGGCAGTGCTGGATTTGGGGGAGCAGTCCCAGAAACCTGGGTATAACAATTTACAGGGGTAACATTGGAAAGCATAGAGAAAGCTATTCTTGTTTGAGAAGGCAGCAGTGGAAAGGGGAGCTAAGTGGTTTCTCTCATCTCTTAGTTGCACCAGTACTATTAATTAACTTGAGGTTTAATTGCGGAAGTAGTGGGGACTGAGAGTAAAACAAATGATCCTGAAATAGTGCTCAGCGGGGCCAGCAAATTGCTGTAAGGTACTCAAAAGCTGAAAGATTACAGTGCTGTTTAGTTACAGGGACTGCTTTGGGGACCACAGGATTTGAAAAGAGAAAATGCTGCTCTGGGGACTGAAATAACATGGGTAAATCTCTGTAAGCGATAACGTCACTTTTAGCAGGCTCCTTCCAGAGTGGAGGAGTTGCTGATAGACAAATTCTAATAAGTGCTTTTCTGAAAATTAATAGAAATGAAATAGCAGCTCTATGTGCTTCAGAGTAGCCTGGCTTTAGCAGTGACTTTGTTTTATATGATTGATCAAATTTGTATCTTATGATTTTTGGATGATCAGGCAAATTATTTACATGAAATTATGCTGTTTTATCAGTGATGGCATGAAGTCACTTGTATCAAAACTGCTTCCACTGGTTTTCTCCGTTTAGACCTGTGATCTCATATAGCAATTTTTCTTTTTGGTTAGGAATGCAATACGGAAGTTCAGAAGGATGCAGTTTTTTATTAAAGTGATGTGTTCATCTAAACTATTCAAGTATTTCAGGTTTTAAGTTTTTGACAGCACTTTGGGTTAGTTTCTCTTCTTGCTAAATTGGCTTCATCTTCCCAAGCTCCTCTAATACAAGTTCCTCCATGTCTAAGAAAGCTTTGTGAAGCATAACGTGTCTATGAGCATTTCCATAAATGTAGCAAGAAAATCAGACAAGATGGATATATCAAGGGGAAAAGTCCTGCTTAGCCAGACATCTTGCAATAAAAATAAGCAAAGCTGAGGCTGTAGACTGACTGGTGAAATAGCTCAAGTATTCTTCTTGAGGATGTAGAGAAGTGTGAAGGACAGGAGTGTCTCAGCTGAGACTTACAGATCTCAAACTTCAGACACTCAGTTTCTTTTCAAATTCTGACACTTATACCAATCCCAACCAAACTGCTGATTTGGTATTTGTGAATGAGAAGTCATGTTTTTAAGTCTGCTTCAGAGAAAATGCTCCCAATACTGAGAGCAGCTTTTGGAAGTTGAAGGTATTGGATGAATAGGTGAATTTTGAGATGGTAAAGTAACAGAAATAAGCATTATCACCAAGCAGAAGTGAAGGAAAGTTTCCAGAGGAACACAGATGTGCAACATCCGTGCATGTCATATTTAGCAACTTGATGACATGTTTGTTCTGACCTTACAATTGAAAAAAGCCCATTTGAGCTGAGAATTCTAACAGTTGAGGATTCTAACAAGGGATCATTATGCTAATGGCTCCTGAAATACCCTAAACTCCTGTGTTAAAGTTCAGAGCTTTAAATGGCTCACATAGAACCTGAAGTATACATCATTAAATGGCTGAGTTCCACTTTACCCTCAGCAAAGTACTCCACTGTCTGCTGGTACAAAGAAAGAGTTCATGAAAACGTTCTTTAATGTACATCATGTTGATCTTGAAAGCCAAAGTAGAAGCAACATTGAGCGCTAACCTTTTTCCAGTAAGTGCTGTGCTCCTGTTGGTCACCATTAGGGTAAATTTACCCTGGGGCTCATTCAGTGGCAGCCTGCAGTCTGTGCCTGACATGTGCAGCCCCTCCCACCTCTGATGCTTGTCTTGTCTTCTTGCTGAGCTACACTTATATATTGAAAAATAAATAACAGGCTTTCAAGGCAAAATTTGTGTTTGTAGAGATGCGTGCCTCTGAACTCTGGAGATCTTTGGAAATAAAGAGCTGTGGATAGCTTGTTGGTTGGTGTGAAGTATTTCAGTGTCCAGCAACTGTGCTGGTTAAGGTGAGCTTTGTGGTTCTTGCAGAATGAATGGTGTCTGAAATATTCTAATTCATAGAATGGCCTGGGTTGGAAGGGACCTCAAGGATCGTCAAGCTCCAACCCCCTCCCCCCCTGCTACAGGCAGGGCTGTCAACTTCCACATTTAATACTAATTGCTGACCAGTTGCTAATTCTTAACATCTGCTGATTTGACTGTGGAGAAATGTTCACATTGATAAGAAGCTCTGTGCATGCTAGCTCCTGTGGCTTGGCTTTTTCTTCTCCAAAGTCACAACCTGTGCTGCAGCTGCTGATCCTCGATGGGTGATGATGGCACCTCATGTCCTTGGCAGCACCATGCCATAGCTTGCTCACTGTGAGAGCCTCTCCTTTCTGCTATAGTTGTAAAGGGAGCCTAAATTGGACTATAAATTCTCTCCAGTTAATTATTTCATCAAATGAGTAACGTGGACTGCTGAACGTTGTTATTCCCATTTTACAACTAGTGAAATGCATCTCTCAGACTTCACAAACTTTGGATGTGAATGTGTTGCTGCATATCTGAATTCTCATCAGTGTCATAAATAAAGACCAAAATCTGGCTTGTTTCAACTGTTCTGGCCATTGAAAACAGACTGGTAATGAAGATAAATTTGTGCATACGCTGTACTTGTTCTGAATGTACAATTTTGACTCATCTCTGCAGGAATCAAATGCGAGCTCTGAACTCTGGCTGCTGAATGCTCTGGGATAATTAACAAGCCCAAAAAATGAATCCCAGAATAGGATGTAATAATGCTGCTTATCTCTTTGTTGTAGTAAATTCAGGTGCTGTAGCAGACATCTGTGTTTCAGTTCTCTCTTTCATCTGTCACGTGTTATTTTTGTGGAGATGAGGATATGCATTATAATCTGGTTATGTTTTCCACAGTTTTTTACATGGTAAAAACACTTTTTGAAGAAAATGTGCTTTTTGTTTCAAATCACTTCTCAAAATAGTGTAAGGATATGATGTGGCTGGATACTTGTCACTATTTCCTTACATTTCTGAGCGTTTCTTTTTAAAATCTTGACGCTACTTGGGTTTTAGCATTTATTCCAGTTAATCAGAAATGCCTGAATCAAGCATCGAGGACTCTTCAGGTGAGTCGGTGACTGCTTTGGGAGTCCTTGAGTTGTGAAAGGAAAAAATTGGATTTCAACAGCTTTAGCTTTCATGCAATAACTTATTAAAATACTGTATTTTGGCTCATGAAGTCACTTTGCCGTGTAAAAACAGAATGGAAATTATGGCTGCAAGATGAGACTGGTGTCAGCATATTTTTTCCCCTCCGGTAGGCAATGTTTGTCTGAATCCAAGTCTTTTTTGGTCATGCCAAGCTTCGCTGGAGTGGTGTTGCTGGAATGCCTCTATGGGATGTGCTTATCGTTCCCTTCCATAGCTCAAGTGACATGAGCGCAAGGTGTCATCTAGGCTAAGATGAATGCTTCCCCTCAGAGGTGACTGTCCTTTTAATATGGTAGTAGTCACATAGTTTTGTTATTGAAACACTCAAGAGGCATATGTGCTCATTCACTTCAGGTTTATTTTTTTCTTGCTGTGCCTTACCAGCAGCACTGGGGTGCTTGCGGACCCTTGTAGGCAGTGCCACATATGTGCCATAGAACTGACTCTCAGGTGAGATGTTTCACATCTCACAGAACGGTCTGGGTTGGAAGGGACCTCAAGGATCATGAATCTCCAACCTCCCCCTCCACAGGCAGGGCCACCAACTTCCCCATTTAATACTAGACCAGGCTGCCCAGGCACCTATCCAACCTGGCTTTAATGTTTGTGAGATTCTAGAAGGAGCTGAGGAAATCCATGCTTTGGATGCATGGTGCCCCACAGCGAGCTTTCCCAGAGGTACTCACATCTCAGAGAAAATGCTGAATCCCATGGTACTCTGCTCTGTGCATTTCATCTGGCCCAAAGGAAATCATTGTGATGTGGTTATAAAATGCAGTCTTGCCGTCAGCATGCAGGAAGGTATGGGAAAAATGGGATCCTGTCCTACAGCAGCCATGCTTGTTGTCGAAAAAAAAAAAAAACCCAAACAAACAAAAAAACAAAACAAAACAACTAGAAAGGCTTTGTGTGATGCATAGTAACTAGAAAGCGGCCATGTCTATAGGCTTGTTGTGGTATGAATGATATTTATTTTTTTGATTGCTTTGTCAATCCTTTTAAAGCCATTCCTGAAGAAGAGTGGCTCATTGCTGGGAATCTGTACAGCTTTTCTGCTGTCACTTACCATGAATATAGGATGTTATTTTCACATTATTGAAGTGTTTGTCTCTTTACCTTCTAATCATAGAGCAGGCATATTAAAATGACTTCTATATAAAATATGGTAATGATTTTTTGGAAGTGTGTCACGTTTGGCTGCAAAGCTCTGTCAGCACTTTGTGACCATGAGATGTTTTTGCTTTAGGGTGGCTGTGTTGCATGGGGCTGATACTAATGAAAGGTCTCATTTAGCTGTAATTTGAAGGCACCGAATAAAGATGCCAGCCCTAAATTTTAACCTGAAATGCAGGAGCAAGTAGCTAGAGGCTTGACCTGCATCGTGTTGTGCTGAGTTGAGTGAAGTGCATAGCTTTGATCTCAGCTGTTCCTACATTTTGCGTTTAAGAGCCTGTTTCTGTACAGTCCTCACGAGCCCTGCTTCTTCCAGGTCTCATGTGTAATTAGGGGTAGCTCAAGGAAATAGGAAGCCTTCACTGATGCAAAATGAGTGGTTCTTTCCTTTAGAATCATTGGAGTTTACAACTTGAGTAAAATTTCTCATGTAGTGATAATCGTTGCTCTTCACATTCCTGAAATAGAAACGATCACTTTGTTGCCATAAGACCAGCTCTGCTGACCATGCTGAGAGCAGTTGTTAATCACTGTGGGAAGGATGCATCTCAGAGGAGAACAGAAAATGTTTGTCTGCCCATTTTTAGAAAGCCTCTCAAGAAAGCCTTCTTTCTTTAGGGTACGTAGTCTTGGATAGCGTTAAACATCAGATGGATCCAGAAAGGGTATTGAGTGGTACCAAGAGTAGCTGCACCCTCTGAACATCTGGGAGGCTTCTGTATCTGAAACATGCAGATCCCCCGCTATCAGCCACAATCTGTGCTGTGGAAGCAAGATTTCTAACGCAGAGTAAAAACAAACTTAGAAGCAAATCTACGACGCTCAGATTCCTGCTTTCAGCCTGGTATCTTGTTTCTAGCCTAAATCAGTGATTTGCCCCCCTGGCCCTTGTTCTTCTTCCTCAGCTTTATGAACTTCTAATTTTGTAGTGGATGCTTTACTGCTAGGCTTTGTACTAGTGGTGTTTCAAAGCACTGATAACAACAAAGGAAGAGTTACAACAATACACAAACTTGAAGGTTTGTTTAATCAGTTTGTTTAATCATAGCCTTAAGCCTTGATGCAAGTCACAGATCCAAATGTGTTTCTTCCTCTTTGTATATAATTGGGGGGGGAGGGACGGGACAAATCTTCATATAACGTTGTGCGTCAGTCTGGAAATGGAGGCAGATGTAGACATTTTGCAGATTCATCAGGGTTTAAAGAATGCATGTTTGGCAGTCAGAATATTATCAATCAAGTGCTTATTTTGGAGTTGTTGCTATCATCTGAGTCTAGGCTTAAAGATGAAATTAGAAGGTCAAAATTTCAGACGCTTCCCTCCTTGGACCTCTTCTGGGCATATGGTTTTTTTGATGCGAAGATGGATGGCTGGATTTCTGAAACTGTTGAATGCATAGCAACAGCAAATGATCTCCAAGGGAAGGTTTTTAAAGCTCTAAAAGGGCACAGAGCAGCTGTACCCTTTAGCAACTTGAGGAAACTTCATTAAGTGAATGGGAACAACTGTCTGCTCCGATAACCTGCTACCCTGTGTAGGTGCCTGGCTCTCAGCTAATGTTTTTTTAATGTGTTGGCTGGAATAATGCTTCTGAAGCTGGCAAAACTCTTTGAGCTAATTTGGAGTTGTGAACATACGATCATCATAAACACTCATGTCATAGAAGAGCCTTCTTTGAAGAGAGAGTGAGGCATATGTTTTGAAAAAATGTTTAATGGGTACGTTGCTGTGATGCTGTTTATCCATTGGGACATCTAGTTAAAATATTTTCTAACCACTTTGTTATATTTTGTTCTTTATTTTTTAAGATGGCTTTTAGATCACTGGTACTTTGGTTACGTTTTTCTGTCTTAGTAAATCTTGTAGCAGTGTATTCTAAATTAATAATATAGCATTGGGTTGGTCTAGAATAGGAAAAAAATACCAACATCAAATACTGTCAGTTCAGTGTTCTCTTATACAAAGTACAGCATCATCCCAGGGGAATGGTTAGAACACATGGTAAAACAAACAAAAAACATGGATGTTGTGCTATGCTATAAATTGTTTAGCTTTAAACTAAGTTTTTTGTTTTTTTTTTGTTTTTTTTTTTTTCAAATGAAATGCATGTCCATATGCTGCATGAAGGCTGCTGATCTTTTCCTGCAGTCCTTCTCATAACACTGCAGTGTAAAACTCGATATCAGCTAACATGCAAAGCAGCTGGCAAAGAATTCAAGCTACCACGAATGAAATGAAAACAGTTTCCTATCAGAAGCATCTCAGAAGTACAGTTTCCTTTGAACAGTGACAACCAGCATTTAAATTACATAACAGACCTGAACAAAACCACAGAGCATAAGAGGAAAATATGTTAACACTTAGGTCAGCCAAGCTCCTCTGAACTTTCCTTGTCTAAAAGGAAGGCAACGGCAGATGAATGCACACAGGCACGGTCAAAGTAGTCATATTTTCTGGTACTGAATGTCTTTGTGGAAGGGCTTTTTCTTTAAATAATAATTGCTCATTGCCACTAATTTTAATATCCTATTCAGCGAGGCGTGATTTTGTCCCTTTGTAAGTGCTAGGAATGAGGTTGTGTTTTGATTTAATGCACCTTAGGAATATGGTGAATGGTAAATATAGGAATAAAACCAAGTGCGGTTAGCAAAATAATTGAATGCTTTCACTCCAGTATGTCAAAGCAGGAGAAATTCATTTCCTTTCCTTTGAAGTTCAAAAGTCATAGCCATGTCAGTCTATCTGATTTTAGATATCTGATTTTAGCTTTAACTTGTTATTTCACAAAAAGTCTATTTCCCTTTCTGGCAGGGGGGTGGTTATGCTGTTCTGCCCTTTCTTTCTGGAGCAGTATTTTCATTTTGTAGGAGCCTGCATCTCCCAATGAAGAACTGTACTTAAATTTACCAGAATGCATAAATCAGTGAGTTGTTAAATAGCCTTAGTCTGGGATATTTTAACTCATTAAATCATAGAGGTCTTTTCCAACCTTAATGATTCTATGACTATTCAGTCCAACAGTCCTCCACTATTGCTCATTAACCCATGTCCCTAAGAACCACTAATAATCTACACTTTCCTTAAAATCCACCAGGAATGGTGACTCCACCAACTCCCTGGGCAGTCTGCTTGACCACTTTTTAAAGGGAAGAAATTCTTCCAAATATCTGATCTGAACCTCCCATGGTGCAATTAGAGGCCATCACCTCCCATCCTATCGCAACTTATTTGGGAGTAGAGGCTGACTCCCATCACACTAATCCTCCTTTTAGGGAGTTGTAGAGAGCAATGAGGTCTCCCCTAAGCCTCCTCTTCTCCAGATGAAACTTAGCTGCTCCTCGTAAGACTTCTGCTCCAGACCTTTTGCAGCTTTGTTGCAGTGTAATAGGTCAAAGGAGATAGGAGCAGAGCAAATTTGAAGTGAGGAAACTAGGTATCTTTCCTGTTCTGATTATAAGAGGTGAATTTAATGGAAGATCAATAGTGCTGGTTGGGATCAGCTTTACTCGAGGCAGACAATATTTGCAGTTCTCAACAGGGTCTTCTACAGCATCTCAGCCATGACCATCAATAGCCTTTAATGCCAGTAGCGCATCAGTTGAAAATAGTAAATGTCAATCATGCTGCCTTGTGTGCTGATGTATGAGATAATCAATAATAATAGAATTTAGTCATCAAAATGTGTAGCAAAGTACTGTGCAAGCATCAATTAACCTTTAAAAATAGATGTAAGTATTCATGTTCCAGCTTGTGATAACTGGAATACAAAGATGGGCGTAACTGGACATTTTGGAAAGTGATGGAGTCCTGTTGGACGTGAAGGAAAAGGATATCCTCAAATCCTAGGGTGCAGTTTTACATGCAAAATTTCTCTAGAAAAACTGGAATCGTTGCTTCAAGTACCACTTTCCACCCCATGCCTGGTAAACTATTGCAGTGGGGTAGCAGGAGTGGTAGATTGGTGCAGAACCGATTTTTGTTTGCCGGTTTGTTGTTAGACATAGATCACAGACTGTATCTATGGAAATGAATTTTAAAACAAATAATGGAAGAACTTTGGTAGATTATTTGATATCCATATTTACAACATGTATTTGTGCTAGTGTCCAATGAGAGCATAGAATGATTTACATCCTGGAACAGAAGCTTTGCATGCCCCACTACAATGTACCGTGTAATTTTGAAGATGCAGATGCAACTCCTGCCTGCCTAGAGCCAGAAATCCTCTGGCGCCGTGTGAACTTTTTGCTTTTTTCCTGGTGTGGATCTAACAGCGCATCCTTGTGACATATTGTGGGCTCTTCTGTTAGATTGAATTTTTTTCTCTTGTTTATTTTATTGCACAGACTTACAAAAAATACGATGCCATGCTTGTCACCGCCTTAGGGTTTTTTTCTATATAAATATTATCTTTTTGATGATTCCGAGAATTCAGAGGGAAAAAAAATATTGATTTGTCTATGTCAAAAAGCTCTTGTCTATCTCATAAATATTCTTTTTGTCAAGATTTAATAATTCGTTGTCCAAGCCAGTGCTTAAGTGGAATAGATTTATGTTAATACAAACTTTCTTTGGTATTATGATGATCAATTTTTCAAGTGAGGAAAAAAAGGAAGGTGTCAAGGGCAACAAATGATCACATATACTATGTTTTACTTGTAACCTCCAGTTCAAGTATGGTGATTTTGAGGAAGAGTTCATTGGGTAGATGTTAAAATGTGCTTAGGTGTTTTTTTGCATGGCTACCAGTAGGGGAAATACCAGTGGTGATGAGAGTCAATGCGCTGAATTGAGTGAGAAAGGCCAGTTTGGGGCCAAGGAGACAAATAAGATGGATACAGTGTGAACCTGACTAAATGCATGTTATATTCATGACAAACAGTCCAACTTTTAGAGGAAAATGAAGTAGAAAATGCTGTGCCCCTGGCCTCCCTTCTCTGAGCTGCTTTATTAGTGTGTTTTTCCACATGAGTGTTCTGTCCAATTGCAGGCCGAGTTTTGTTGCTGACTTTCTAACCATGAATGCAACTTAACTAAATGCATTTAATTACCCGAGCTTTGTTTTTAATTATGCTCTTCTACTTTTCAAATGGCAAATTATGTGAAATTGACAATGGAAAAATAAATGTGCAGGATATTTTTCTTTGCAGTCCTGGTAAGTAATTATGTGATTGAATCACACCTTGTCCACAGGCTGAGTAGGGGAAACAGTCTAGAATTTAGCTATAAATTGAAGGTGAATTGAAGTTTTGTTTTTTAATGTGACTTGAGGTTTGACTTACCTTCTGAGCTGTCATTTCTTTCTGCAGCAAAAGTTTCAGCCCAATGAGCATTCTGGCAGGATGAGTAAGGCTTAGTTTCAGCAACGACTGTACAGATTGCCAGATTATATTGTATACAATTAGCATATGTTGTTCAAAATCCTTCATGGTTATGCCAGTGTGAAGCCAGAAGTGCTCTCTTGAGATCAATGCATTTTCTCTGCTATTTACACTGCTGAAATCACAATTTATCTCATTGTGTGTTTTTATAATATGTTGTACACAACTGTGAATACATATTTGATTATAACAGAAATGTGATTAAATTTCAGCTTTGTTCACTTCACCTGCTTTAACTCACTGTATCTCTACTGAGATTTATTCCATCATTCAAAACTCTTCAATTGTTTCAGATAGCTGCCAGAAAAGGGAAAGTAGCAAACAACAAACAAAATCCCTTCTGCCAAGACTGTGATTCCTTTTCCTCCTCCAAACACGTGTTCCATCTCTGCTGCTGTGGCACACTCGTACAGTGAGTGTTTCCATTCCTTCTAATGATGGAAATAGCGGCTCTAAGCCAAGCCAGAAGCAGCAGCTAGACTTTCAAATACAAACCTTAAATACTGCTCTCTTTATGTAGAGAATAGCTATGGTTTCATCTATGTCACCTGCAGTGGCTTGTTTTCCAAAAGGAAAAAACTATTCTGTCAATTCTAAAAGCTTTGTGGTGTCCTAGAAGAGGCTTTGTGCACCATGTATGGTGATGCTGGAATCCTTATCGACACGCTCGTGGGCTGCTCAGCATGAATCTTAGCTCTGTTGTTCAGCAGCTCTTCTGCAATCCCAAACACCAGGGAGGTCTGGAATAATAAACAGAACTGTGCAGTATAATTGTTACGTCTTCACCTGGAGGCAGGCTCTGGGGTACATCAGTGTGCTATTGTAATACCTGTTGATATGAGCTGAAGTTTTCTTGAAGCAGTTTTTCCTTTAGCGTTACATTTGGTTTTATGAAGTAAGCTTGTGTTTATTATCAACTTCTCTCACTACCTAAAGCAGAAAAATATAAGGTACACTTATTTTTTTTTTTTCTAAAAAAGAAGGCTGGATACAACTGTGGAACTTGCTTGTCTCTAGTGTCTTGAATTTGTATGACATAGTTTTCCCTTCCTTTGGGAACAATGTGCAAGCCACTGGCTGGATCAATAAAAAATTGATTTTAGAACAGTGAGTAGAAGCAAACAATTGCATAAAAGGGGAAATAATCTTATGCTGAAAGCAATTGAATAATACACAATTTTACCCATAACTGATGGGTTCATTGAGATAAAAATAAAGCAGGGCATTTATGACCTGGGGAAAAAAAAAAAAGAGGTTTTAATTCTGATTTGTGATATTTTTATGACTGATACAGAACAAAGTACCTAATTTTATTCTAAGCAGGGTGGATTTTTTTCATCTTTGCTGGCTTATTTCTGTTTAGTTGTGAAAGAAGTGTGCTAAGTAGCCCCAGAAGGGCTTTCAAAGGATAGATTGCTATTGCTTTTGGTTGTACAAAAAAGGTTAATTATGGAGGTTGGGAAAATGTTGCTGCTTTAATGATAAGGGACTACTATACAGAAATGACTAACTGAGCTAGTTTTCACGGTCATCTTAATTTTAAAATAAATGACAAAACATCAGGCTCCTTGATCATTCTGAGCATTAAAAATGAAAGGTCCGACATGCATGAGAAATACCTAATGACCAGAAAATCAGGGATAGGTAACGGAGAAAGAGATCAACCAAAAAGTAATTCATTAGAATTTCTGTGCAGCACAATCTTTTTAAAACTAATTGAAGTATTAAAAAATAAAAAAATAATAAACCAAAACACTGAAGTGGTAGAATTTTCTTGCCAGAGTTTATAGACTGTTAAATAAAACTGAATTTATAAGAAATCATATGGTAACTACCCTATTTTTTTATGCTTTTCTCTGTGGATTTTATTCTGCCATTCAAGTCCATTAGGTACCACAGCATTTCAAAGGAGAGCAGAATTTGAATTTTTATCCTTGACATACTGAAGTTGACATATTGGCCCCATTTTTATACTAAGTGACTGAATAAGGAAAAGACCTATTAAAGGTTTGTGCAACACATTCCTTTGCTAGGAATATGAAAACCTGTAAATTAAAGCATTTACTAGAATATACAATACAGGCACTGCCTATGAAATCAAAGAATGATTGCTTAAGAGCATTAGCCTTGTAGAGTGTTGAGACCAATGGTGAGTGAACCTCCATAGGTACCCGAAATTCACATTCTGCTTAAGGAATTGTCCTTATATGAATTATAAGAATATGAATTCTTATATGAATTCATTGAGTCCAAAGAAAATTGCTCTGGGCTATTAAACCTCTAAGAAGGCTTGCCTTAGCTGACTGTTGTTTGAGATCGTCTCAAACAAATGCCCTTGGGAATCTCCTCTGGCAGCACGTGTGGATGGATGTTGGGATCCAGAGATGCTGTGTTGGGAATGCTTGGTGCTGAGCTGCTGAGCCCTCCTGGCAGGCTGTGTAATAAAGGGTAATTCTCTGGGGCTAGATGCAATTTATTTTTTTGTTACCTTACAGCTTTTGACTTACCATCATTATTTTAAGTCATCTGTTAGACTCTAAATAATGTATGAAGACCAAGCTAATACAGCTGAGGTAACAAGGAGTTTGAGTGTTTTGTGCTCCACTCTTGTTGGAGTTGTGATAATTTCCCTTCAAACTTCAGTGCAAATCTTTAATCCTACTCTACTCTTTACTGACTTGAATGAATTTAAAAACACTTTCTATCCGCTTCCTATGCAAACTTCTGTTAGAAGTGACCAAGTAACAGCTTCAGCAGCATTCCCAAGATACTTCTTGGTTTTAATTCTCCAAAATCCTATAGCACGTTTTTTCAAAATTTATTATAAGGGCTTGTTGCTGTTGCAGTCAAAGAAAAAATGTACTCAAGTAATGGAAAATTGCTAAGCAATAGAAATTAGTGAAGATCTGAAGGTTATTACATTAATTTACAATTCAAAAATTAATGAATTTTAATAAATGTTAATATCTAGAGATACTTTTTGCTTTTCGTATTTTCTGTGTGTTTGTTTTGCTGTTTTGAAATACGTTGTCACAGTTTGTAAGACTAACACAGGATAAAGCTGGGGAATATTAGTAGTGTTGGGGAAAGTGGTGAAGTTTGGGATGTCAGTATAGCATTAATTATGAGAATTAGTAATATTTGTATACTATACTTCTCTGATTTCTATGGTTCTTTAAAATTTGTGAAAATGTGTTTTCCATAATGGAGAATAGGATTGGCCATCCCTTGGAATGTATGAGGTCTGCAGGAGGTTTTCAAGCCAGCAGTGTCTATGAGTATCACCCTGTTTCCCAGTGCAGGTACTGAGCTTTTGGCTACGGGAGATATTAGGAGGCTGCAGATGTTCCTTAAAGTTGTTTTTATATAAATAGGTATGTTTGTGTTTATATCTCTGACTTCTGTTCCGATTTTTTTGGCAAGGCTTGATTTATTCCTGAAATCTTGTAGAACACTATGAATAAAGCTGTTCTTTATTCCAAAGGGTCCTTACTGAGATCTTGGCAGTAACAAAGTGTTGAGATTATGTGGAGTTACAGGAAATCTGGTGAATAACATGGGAAAGCTGGTCTTAGAACTTCATCATTGTCATGATGGGACTTGGTTGTGGATGGGCAAAAGGCACTGAAAAGGAAATGATGAGGCACTGAAGGCTGAATGTAACAAAAAAGAGCCATAGACCCAAAGAAGGAAGGCATTTAGTAGGAAAATGTTGTGCCCATCACAGAATGGCCAGGGTTGGGAGGGACCTCAGGGATTGTGAATCTCCAACCCTACTGCCACACGCAAGGCCACCAACCTCCCCATTTAATACTAGACCAGGCTGCCCAGGCCCCCATCCGATCTGGCCTTGAACACCTCCAGGTGTTCCAGGCAATTCAGAAAGTAAAAAATGTTAAAAGGCAAGGAGATTATTATTCGTAGAAAGGATGTCATGAGTTGTTTTGCCATCTATTAACCCATGCTGCTCAACAGGGGAAATATGAAATCATTGTGGTAGGAAGTTGATGAACTGGAACAGTGACATTCAGCAAACAGGTTTAAGGCTTTTGTGGCGGATATGAAACGGAGAGTAAATATTCCTAGTGGACTGGCAAGTTTCTGCAATCAGCATCCCCAATTGCTCCAGTCAATCTGAATTCCCCCGAGACAGCCCTGGAATTGGCCTTGTGTTACGCAGGCTCATTGACTTTTATTGTGTACTGTATTTCATCCTCTGTGGGAGGAAGGCAGCGGGCAAACATCGGCTCTGCATTCAGTTTGCTTGTTGTAGCAAGGGAGGGAGTGCTGGAAAGGCAATCAGGGCAGCAACTTCCTCTAAGTGGAGGAGGAGTTGCTCTGACTATTTTAAGAGGCATCAAACTCAAATCCAATTAATTAATTGCAGCTTTGCAGCGCTCCAAATAAATTTCCAGGTGTTCTCTCTGGGATTTCGACAGTGTCACTTTCCTACTTCTCTCATTTTTCACTTCTACAGCTCCCTGAGTGTTCAACACATACAACATACAGCCAGAACTGAGACTGTGTCCCAGTTGGGAATAAGTGCACAGTGCCCATTAGAGTGAAAGGATTTTAGCACAGGAGCAGTTGTCTGCATGGACACAGCTGGAGAAACTGGAGCTTAAAAATATTATTTCAGAGCAGCAGCTGGGAAGCTGGTGACTTGCTGTAAAGTGCTGACAGTATGAACTCTTCCTACGTGTGTATTTTTAGTGTAGTAATACATTTATAAAGTGCAGTTAAAAACACAAAGTTTTGGATTAAAATTAAAAGAATGGCTGTGACTAATGACCATGAAGTTACTCAAAGAAAACTTCAGGTTTCACTGTAAAAACACCCAGTTCTGTGTCTGTGTGCCAAACAGGATGCAGACCTGCAAGGCCTGTTGGCAAAAGGATAGCATGTTTCCATCTAATGGAAATTAAATGATGTCACCTGTAAGAATTGGGGTGATGTTGGCCAAGAAAAGTAGAAGTAGTAAAAGATTATTTATTATTAAAGGCTGTAAATCATGATGGTCAGATCTCTTGAGCAGGGAGTAGTGCCTCAGCTGGCTGGATGTGAGCAATAACTGAATAATAGCATTCCTCTTAGGGCAAATGGAACCCAGGGAGAGTGTTGTAAATGTTCCCAGTTAATTAAGATATTACCAGTTCAGCAAAAATAATAAAAAAAATACCTTAAAAAATTGAATAAACGTAGATGCAATTAGTGTGTTTTAATGGATGAATTCTTTGGTCATTTATTTCCTGGCCAGCATTACTTTCAAATATAATAAAAATGGAAGGGATGCTGAATGCAACTGGAATGAGCATAGCTGTGAACTTCTCCCAGAGTGGTGCAGCTAATGCTGCTTCATCATTGCTCACACCTACATGCTGACACTTCAGCTGAAAGCATTTGCAATTAAAAAATGAATCCAGGTGCCTGTTGGTGTCAAGGAAAATAGAGATGTTATATTTTCAAAGTAACTGTAAACTTTAAGCAAGTAGAGAGACTCGCTGTTTGGATTGTAGGGAGCAAATTTTATTTATGTTGGCTTTCTTACGTCTCAGATGCTGTTAAAAAGGCTGAAATGTATAGCTGAAAGGAAAAAGTAGTGCCTGAAGCTAGAAAGAAGTCAGGCCTGTTCCTCTTTCATCTTGCTACAATTAAAATACAAGTGTAAACTAGATAACTCCAAAAACTGTTTATGAACCGACAGGTCTGAACTGAATAAGCATCTGTAGAGTTTTAAAAATTAAAATCCCTTTAGGAAATAGTGACCTTGCAGAGCTTATATTGCCAATGAAATTCTGAAGGTGGGATTAGGCTGGAATAGATATGAACTATATAAAAACATATGTTGAAAAAATACAGGTTGTTCCTCTGTCTGTCCAAAGGTCTTGGAAGGAAAACTTGACTTCTCCCCATTCTGTTGGTAGCAATGGAGTTGTTCATCTTGGTAGTGAGGAGGATCATGATTTACTCTTGCGGCAAAGGGGTTCAAGTAGAGAAGTTCCCAGTGGCCTCTGAGACATTTTATTAAATGGTAAATAAAAGATGTCATAGAAGGAAAACCATAAAGAAGCAAAGCTTGGCTAAAATGCCATGCTGCAAAACGGTCTATAAATTAACATGCTAGTTAGTTCAAACGCGACCAAAACGAAGCAGCTTATATTGGCCATTACGGGACACTTAGGGGTTTTTACAGCAGGCTGAACTTTCTGCCAGTTAACTTTTATGTTGTTTTTAAAATTGATCATATTCACTACTGTTGTCCAAATGACATTAATTTAAAGAACTGTCAGTCAGAGCTGATTATTAGGATGCTGGGATTGCAGAGTGCTGCATATATAGTAGAATGCATTGAAGGCTGAAGTGGTGCAGTCCATTTTTCTTGTGTATGGGTTGGAGATAAAATATGACAGCATCTGTTAAGAGGAAGATAGAGTCTCCAAGTGCATGATATAATTGAAACTGTGCTTTGAAGCTGGAGTATTAGAATTCCATTATTTAATGTACAACTACACAAAAGCTACTTTGTAAAGAGTAGGTTGCAGTGACGCAATCTAGTCATCTTTTAGGACACCTTTCCTTTCAGATAGAGCTTAGAAGTTGCCAGATTTAGAGCTAAAATATTAAATCAACAAAAATGTTGTGCAAGTGGTGCAAAAATATGGATGAAATAGGTGTACAAATGAGCATTTCTTTAAGTAAGGAATAAAATACTTGTCCTATAAAATAAGGAAATAAATCCTACAAAGCCAAGTACAAAATCATTTCACTAGTTGGAAATCTCTACTGGTTGGATATGAGAGATGTGATGGATGGCTGAGGCAGCTTGCTTGCATGTTGGGTTTGTTGACTTTCTCTTTTCTTCACAGGTAGAGTCAGAATTATACATAAAACAGAGCAGGAAAGAGTAGTAAACAGATAAACCATCAGAAAATCTCAGTAGTGTACAAAATGGCACTTAGGAGGCTCTTTGATCTTTGTGGAAATAAGGCATTAGCTTTATTTGTCAGTTCTTTGTTTTCATTCCTGTGCTCTTTGCTTCCTGAGAAAATCTTTTTCCATTTAATTAGAAAGAATAGCTAAGATTGGACTTGTTAATAGACTTAATTTGCAGTGCTATGCTAAAGGTTCTTTATAAGTCTCTCCTCTCTCCACACTCCCAACTGAGAATTTCATATTGTTCCTTCTAAGCTCTAAATGTTGAACCTATTACCTGATTCCATCCTTTTATTATAGCAGTGATGTATGCTGTAGTGCTTGGGACTTATTTTGTTGCAGTCCACCACAGCCGTGTTCCTACCTTCCACGTTCATTGCCTTTGGTGCAGGTTATGGAGTCTCTTTTGACGCTGGAAGACTGCAGGCCTGGATTTTCAGATCTTTATTATCAGCTAATGCTCTGTCTTTAAAGCAGAGTATACTTTTATATGAGGGCTGCTCCAAAAGTAATGCCTCCATTTTTATGGTGTTGACCCATGGTGACAGAGGTGGATGTCAGTGGTATGGGAGTAGGAAGTGAAGCTTCCCATCTTCATTTGGCTATGTTTTGTTGCCGTATGATGGCACAGAGGCATCAAGGAGGCAGCCTGAGGGGATGGAGTCTGACATGGAGGTGCATATGAAGCAAAGGTCATTGAATTACTCTATGTGGAAAAAATGGCACCCATTGGCATTCATTGATGATTGCTGAATGTTTATGGGGACCAAACAGTGGATGTGAGCACAGTGAGGAGTGGGTGGTGACTATGTTGAAAAATAACATTCTGTAATTGAGAACTTACTCTATCAAGTAGTGTTAGTGTGCTCTTTATATCTGTTGCAGTTTCCATGGAAATAGCTAACGAGCAAACATAAGGACCATAAAGAAAATTAACTTGCTGTACCTCAACTCTTAGTATGACTGTTTGCACTTAATTTCATTCCACTGTTGAAAGTGACTCCAAAAGCAGATTTTGTAGATTCTAGGAGTAGAGCAGTTTATTTCCCAATAACGCTTACACTGCAGCCTGGGTCACCATGAGCTTGGGTCACCCATTAAAGAGAGCTATTGTTTGGGTCCAGCCCTTGGTATCTTACATCTCAGATTCATTAGTTCCCATCTAATCTTGCCCAGCTGCAAAGTTTCACAATTTCACAAGTGAAGACTGGGAGTCTGGTTCTCAAATTGCAGATTTTTCTCAGTTTTGAATAAGAGAACCTGTTACTGTTTGGCAGGAGGCAGTGTGAGATGCCCTTATCTGGATTTGTGGAGGCTCGCTGTGCTCACGTCAGGTCTCAAGTGGCTTTGGCAAGGCTCCAGAAGGATGCTTGTGCCTTATTAACGTGCTGGGAACTACAGAGATTAGGTTAGGGGGCTATTTTGCATACCAGAGGAGTTGCCATGTGTTCCATGTAAATAGCTAATAGTGGTCTGCTTCTAGAAATAGCAGCTGAGCGTCACGCTGCAGCAGATAGCACTGGCTGTACTCAATCTGGTTTTGCAGTGCCCAGGAAAAAGTGAGAGAGTATTATGCTGAGATCTAGGGCAGGGGAAAGAGGCTGCAGATATCAGTCTGAGGATTGTCTAGCTGTATGAGGAGAAGCAAAAATGCTGAGGTGACATCCATGTCTCACCCCAGCGTGGACTTTGCAGAGGAGCAGCCAAATACCTCCATTGCATCCATTTGCCACCATTTCTGCTAATCTTATGTCAGGATGCTGATACCTCACTGAGTTTTTCTATGTGACAATACAGAAATATCCCATACAATCATTGTTGGGAATACTTTTGGCTCTCAATCTGAAATTATTTTTGTTCAATGCTTTATTTTGTATTTGCAAGATGATACAGTGCAACAAGGACAGACTTGATATAAAACAGAGCATTTGGACCCACGTAACTTTTTGTTTAAAACATTAATTTATGATGATGGGCATTTTGCATAGGGAGGGCTTGTCCAGAATTGGAACTAAAGGAAGGAAGGCTGTGTGTCTGTGCAATACAGGATGCTTTGCATCTTGTTTGACTAAAGCTAGGCTGCCCTGAATCTAAATGTTCTCACACATACACTGTGCAGGAAAAAGAGGAAGTTTAATAAAGTGCTGCAAGCATTATATAGTTCTAACATTTTACTGAATGTGCTATGTAAATTAAATTTTTCTGATGAAGAAGAGAAATCATCAGTCATGTCTGACATCTGCACTCATTGTAGCGTTTAGAGCTAGGACTGAATTACTACTTAATTTAAAAGCCAAAAGTATAAGAAATTGTACATCTAACTTGACATTTCAGAACCTTCCTTCGTTTGAGAATGGAATCAATTGTCTGCTTTAACAAGCAATATGGGGTTTTGATTTGTTATCCTTTCAACCCTTACGGTCATGAATTAGTCATGATTTATATTCATGTAGAATTACATGTATCATCATCACTAGCAATATATCTTATGCATAACATGAATACCATATACACAAAACCCTTAGCCATGTGTGTATGCACAAAGTTATTATAATGCATATGTAAGAAGGTATGGAACCAACTCCGTGTGGGAAAGAGTGACCTTCTGCTGCACCAAATGAATTACACCATCTTTTCCAACTGCTGCAGGTGTATAGATCACAGTCTTAGAGCACCCGTAAAAGTCATAGTTACTGTCAATTTGAGAAATTTTCATGTGGTACCTCTGTTTGTCTTTTGCTGTCACGGAAGGAAAGAAATCCTTCTTAGAAGGACAGGGTGTGTGGATGGATAGTGCCTAGACGAATGAACTTTTCCTGCTGTTAATAGCTCTAGGAATGGTCCTCCTGAAAACAGGCTAGTGATTGCATTTGCCATTTGAATAGCAGTGTTGCATGTTTTGCTTGGCGTCTTTGAGTAGCAGTGTTTAAAATCACCTTGTGACATATTTCTCCTACGCATTTCTCCCATGCTGAAGAGCAGCCTGGAGTTCCTCTTGCTGCTTTGCCTGTTGTACTGAGTGCCAGGGAGCTGATGACTTTACCTTAATGGGACAGGCTAGGGAGCTAATTTTACATTGTTGCAGGAAGGAGAAAAAAATTATTATTACAACTTTTCCCTAGGAAAGGACAAAATGTACCCCTCCTTATTCATTAGGCCAATTCAACTGAGATGACAGCAGGCCATCCTTCAAGCAGCGAACATGTCAACCCACTGCTGCTCAGCTGTCACTGCGGCATAGGGCATGTGGCAAGGAAAGAAAGGGGATGGTGGGGTGGGAACGTGAGTCTGTGCAGACAGAAGGATCACAGCCTGCTGATTGTGATCCTTATGCTCTGAAAAATACGAACTGGCCTTTATTAAAGCTTGCACAGCGGCCTCTTATTGCTCACATGTTAGGTGAGAGGGGTTATGCTGCTTTGGCTTCCCAGTGCAGAACACTTGTTCTCATGGCATTCATTGCTTGGTCACCCTCAAGACATGCTGTTTTATTTTTAATAAGACTACGGAGTGATCCTGTGGTCTCTGTAATAGGCATAGCTCTTAGCCCACTTGGTGCCATGGCTGAGCCATTGGGAAGCAGAGCTCCAGGAGCCCTAAGCGTGGCTGGAGAGGAGCTGCTGGGGCACAGACTGCAACAGAGCTTCCAGAGAGTGGCCCATCTTAGGGATTTGTCATCAGCACAGCTCAGGTTTAGGTGTGGGTGTAAATAATATGAAGCTGCTATATGAATACCTACAATAAAATAATGTAGGGAGAAATTTGTATCGTGCATAAAACTCACTACATCATACTTTGACCCAGACCATTTATGCAACTTCTCAGCTTATTTTAATAGCTATACAGCTACATAGAGAGAATGAAAATGACTGTGAAATCTGCACTTTGCATGGGCTATCTGGTACTCAAAGTGGCACTGAAAGCTGTTACAGCTGAAACCTGGTTTAGGATGGATTTTTCCTGGGCCAAAATCATACACTGAATATATTAAGTTATTTGAAAACACAAGGATAATGTGGCAGAAAAAAAAAAAGTCAATTTGAATGTGTTGACCTGTGTAGAAGATTAACTATTACAGTGAACTAAATCAGATGCAAGGCCTCTGATGGCCACATATACGAAGGGAACAACACCCAGAGAAAAGGAAGAACTGGAAGGATGTTAAAAATACTTACAGTTCTGAGTGGATGCTTTTTTGTCAGACTCACTAAGAAAAAAAAAAAACAAACACCCAATTCCTGAAACTTGGTGAGATTCACTAAGGATATGAAACTTCACTAGAGGACCAAAAGGGTACCTAAGAAGTAGGGGAAAAAAACATTTACAGTTTTCTGGCATAAACTTGAGCTCGTACATTTCGATAGTTGAGGATTATGGTAAGCTAATGGAGGTCTTCATTGTGGAGCCAGGAGGGAAACCTGAACTGCAGCCTCTACCACCTGTATGCCTTTGTTGGGGCCCTGAGAAAACCCACCCTCTTCAGTACTTTTCAACTTCCATAATGCATTTTTGTCCTAATCGCTCTCTCTATTAACCTACATACATCCATACTGGGAAACACGAGTGCAAACCCAGGATGCTGTTTGCTATTTCAGTCTGTCCTCAAAACTTCAAATAAATCAGACAGAATAAGACCAAACGTAGTAGTTTTCCACAGCAAACAAGTAGCAGGGCTCTGGCTGCAGTGACTCGAATGCAATTACAGAGGTTTTTATTAATTTTGTATTAAAATGTAATAGATGATAATGCGCTTCTGTGTAACTGTACTTTAGACAGTAACACATCTTTTGAATCACAGCATCATCATAGAATTAATTGAAGTATAAGCATTGCTGTACACAAAGCTCCATTTTTTTTCCTTAGGAAATAGAATCATGGAATATTTTAACTACGCCATGCTTTTAATATGCTGCACTCCACTGTCACTGGGCTTTAATAAGGGTGAACTTCATGCAATGAAAGAAAAGGTCATTTATGACAAGGATGTAAATACACATTAAATCCTTAGCAAAGATGTGCCTTTACATTTGCTAAGGGGTGGGGGTTATTCCAATTTAGGTTCTTAAAAAAAAAAAGTGTGGAGCTGCCAGTTTGCTTATAAACAAGCAGTATTATTCAGAAATGAAATATAATGCCTGAGCTTTCTTTCCTGTTTGCTTTGCTTGCAAGAGCACGTAGCTTGTAACTATCAAGCTGCCCGTATGTGGTGGCCAACATAAAAGAAGCTAATTCGGCTAGGAGTGGACTTTACTCATCAGGTCACTGTGAGCTATACACAAAACAAAACTAGAAGTTGTCCTAAATCTAACCATTCGGTGATTTGCTTTGTTTAATCTTCACTTCCTATAGGCCCCTCGAGAGGACTTTGATTTTTTTCCATGCATATTCCTAATGGAGATGCAGCAAAAGCCTGGGGGCGGAGGTGATGTTACTCCTTTAATTCATTTCCACCAAAAGTGGTTTTGATGCCTGCAAGTAACAAAATATTTTTTCTGCATGCTTTTTTCCTATTCCATTTTTTTTAAAGAAACTCTTATATCCAGGTCTCATTTTTCCCTTTTCTTCTCTCCTTGTTAAATACCAGAGGTGTTTAATTAAGGAGTGCAGGAGGGGCTGGGAGGGGCCATGGTGGAGCTGAAGGTCCAAATTGAAAAGACTTTTAAAGTTGGGTGTTATTAAGAGTGCATTTAATCAGAGAAAGTGATAAACAATTTGTTGTAAGACACATAAATACTAGTTGGAAACTAATTTCAGTGGCATAAAAGACAATCAACTTTTGCATATAAAGTAAATGGAAAAAGCACAGACCTCTGTGCTATTACTCATGCCGTGCACCACATTCATTTAGAACAATTACTTTCTTCTCTTGGCCAGAACAGCCTTTTTTTTATCTGCAGAGTAAAGCAAGAGAAGAAAACACAGCAATATGCAAAATTAGTCATTAGGTTTCCCCCTTTTTTTTGCTCATATTTAATAATCATGAACTGCCTTGTTGCTTAAGAGCCTGACCTTCTCTGTTAGCAAAGCTCACACCTAAAAATCCTGCAAAGTTTCAATTTCTAAATGTCACAAAATATCAAATAGGTGCAGAAGACAGGAAGCAAGTCAATAAATGTTTGTATTCTTCTCTTGATGCTCTTTTTTTTTTTTTTTCATTTTAGATGAGAAAAAAAAAATTAACCCCAAGTTTAATCTCTCCTCTGAAAAAGGAAAGCAAGGAAGCAGAGCCTGGGGTAGCAGTCAGTTAAAAGTATTGATTACAGTGCTTAGCAATTTATGGAAAAATAAATAAATAAGACTGAAATGCCTTCAGACTATTTAGGAGAAAGCATACTGTTTCCTGTGGTGAGAAGAAGCATAATTAAAAAGCTATCAACAGTCTGGGATTGTCAAAAGTACTTTGTCACCTGAAGCACATTCCTTGTAATTATCTTTTGGGCTTTAAGCTAGATCACCATTAACCTCCAAAGAAGAAGGGTTACTATGCTTTCTGGTGTGAGAAATTGTATCATCATGTAAATTAAACCCTGTTAGGTAGTCAAATTGGATTTGCAAAACGATTGACTATTAAACCTAGTCATGTATATTATCAAATGACACAAAGCATGACATGCTAAGAGGGAATGAAATAGAAAATATTTTTTTTTTCTATGCTTAAAAATGTCAGCATTTTTGTACAAAAAGTACTTTTTGGGAGAAAGGAAACAAGAAGAAAGAGAAATGGTATGTGGTTGTAGAGAATCTCTGAGGGCCACAGAGATACTCAGTGGGATGGAGGACCTCTCCTTTGAAGACAGGCTGAGGCAGCTGGGTTGTTCAGGCTGGAGGAGAGAAGGCTCCAGGGAGACCTCATGGGGGCCTTCTGATACTTGAGGGGACCTTATAAACAGGAGGGGGACCAACTTTTTACATGGTCTGATAGTTAATAGGACAAGGGGGAATGCTTTTAAACTAGATGAAAGGAGACTGAGGCTAGATGTGAGTAGGAAAGTCTTTATTCAGAGGGTGGTGAGGCACTGGCATTACTGTCCAGAGCTATGTGAGCCCCATCCCTGGAGGTGCTCAAGGTCAGGTTGGATGGGCACTGTGCAGCCTGAGCTGGTGGGTAGCAACCAGTCCATGGCAGGGGGTGGAAGTGGATGATCTTTGAGGACCCTTCCAACCCTAGCAATTCTGTCATTGCATAAATATTTTCTTAAAATTTTCGTTGAGTAGTAAATGAGAGAACCCATTTCAAACTCATTGCAATGGAGCAGTAGTTACATTTATTGTAATTCAGGGTCTCTCACTGTAACACGTAATTCTCCAAGTTGGTCAGCACAGGGCTCCCATTGGAATGCAGTTTCCCAAATTACCTGCTCAAAATGTGCAGCAATACAGTCTGGAAAAAAGTAAGGTAGCTTCATCTCTGCAACGGACTGCAACTGATATTGTAGGGCGCATCAAAATCTTTTACCCAAGTACTGGGGAAAAAAAAAATGTAGGAAGGGAGGGAGCAATATGGCTAAATTTTCTTTTAACTGGAGTCCTGAAAAAATCCTCTTTCGAATTCGAGCAGGACAAATGCCTTCCTGGTCTTCAGGTAATGGTGAGGGATGGATGTATCAGGTGTGTTTTCTCAGAAACACGAGTGAAACCCAGAGCTTTGCACATAGCTAGTTCTGTCATTAGGGAGCCCACATTTCTCTGTTATAATTAAACATAAAAAAAAATTGCCAGCAATACCCCAAGCTTTCAGAGAGTTTCTTTTCATTATTATTATTATTTTGAAGAAAACTTTATTTCACTTTATGTTTTGCTAAATTACTGCATGTTGACAAAGGGCTGTATCCAGTCTTTCTGCTTTCAAGTTGGGCGAAGTGGGTAATTGAGGTTGTGTGCACAATAAATGAGAACATCCATTGGTTCTGTATAAACCTTTTAAAAGCCTCTGAATGGTGAGTGAGGCAGGCTAATATGAATTGCAAAAGGACATAATTAATTTGTACATGAAAGAAGATTTTTAGTATACCATTAGCCTCTGTAACAGCCAAAAATAAAAAGGCAATCATGTATAACCTTGCCAAAAGTATGACAAATTTCTTGTCATAAAAAAAAAAAAAGTATTTTAAGCAAATGCCTCATGTTTTATAAAAATTATCCTGTAACTCTTACTTGCTGCCAATGAATTTAGGTTTACAAATGATATTAAATGAGATGCTCATTTCAGAGCAGTCAAAAAAAATCAACTACTAATCATCTACTAAAGCAAGTGGACGTGCTGGCATTGTAGCTGTTCAGTCAATCCCAAAAACGTTTGAATTTTTGGTGAGACAACTCAGTCTCGTTTCCTCAGTCCCTAATCCTTCTATATGCCTTATTAATGGAAGTCTCAGCAATAAAATCTTGTGAGGAAGTTATGGATTTCCGTTCTACCTCCCATACCTTTCAGAAGCTAATTTCTCCCTTCAACTTTTTCATTTAATTGAAGGTTCTTCTCTTTTATACCTCCTCCTTCTGCCTATGTTGCTTATTCATTTTCAGTATATAGAATATGCATTTTATATAGCAAATAATCTATTTTTAGAAGAAGTGTGTAAATTCTAACAAATTTACTTTTATTATTATTAAGAGGTTTTATTTTTATTTCTCATTCTAGCTAGCCAAGATCATAAACTGCTCTTGAAGAGTCCTGCTAACAGTGAAAGTTAAATTATGCTACAGATATTAAAATGACAAGATTGTGAGACTGATAAATTATTTTCTGCATACCATGAAGAAAATGAATCATAGGATTTGAGTAACCTGATTTAGTCAATAATTCTATAATTCCTACTCAATCATAGCTTACTTCTATCCATCACTGATGGAATGCAGTGCGTAACTTCCAGTCCTCTCTGAAAGCATCCGACAGTTAAATAATTCAGATAGGAGCACTCCTATGGAACAACAGGGAGCTGGTGTCTTGTCAGTGAACGTGAGCAATGATCATTTATGTTGCTAACACTTAAAATATCGTAGCAGCCAAAAGAGAGATCCTTGAATCTCACAGCAGTGACAGGGATTACGTATAATATTTAACTGGAAATATGAAAGGGAGTATTGCTGGCAAAATACATGTTTCAAATATGTATACGATCTCTTTGCAGTTTGTAATGTTTAATATGCATTCACCTGAGAAGAAAAAGTGTTACGATAATTTATGGTATAAGAAGCTGTAACATGAATGAATTCTATAAACCTATCTTGTTTGCCCACTTGGACTTACTGATTGTCAGTTTGATTTTGTCATGGGTGCAGCTGATTTGTAACTGTTGAAAATCAGTTGGTTAAGAGAGAAAGGACAATTTCTCCATTCCTGGGACATGCTGTCCCTGCCTGGAAGTCTTCACACCCTGCAACGCTTAATGAGGAGATGCCCTGCATAGTGACTGCAGGACTGAGTCATCACAGAATTATGGAATTACAGAACGGACCTCAAAGATCAGCCAGTTCCAACCTCCTGCATGGGCTGATTGCCTCCATCAGTTCAGGCTACCCAAGGCCCCCTCCAGCATGGACTTGAGCATCTCTCAAGTTGGGGCACCTACAGCTTTTCTGGGTAGCAGTGCCAGGGCCTCTCCAGTAAAAGTAAGAATTTCTGCCTACCATCAAACCTAAATCTCCCCTTTGGTACCTTTCTGCCTTGAATTCAGAGCACTCTAGAGTAGAATGCTTTTTAGTATTCATGTTGATACCTCTTGGCTATATATGACTGCTCAAATGACTTCCTAAAAAGATCCAGTTCATCTCTGTGTGTTGGGTGGAATCATGATTACCTGTAATACCACTTTAGTCTGGCATATTTTGCTTTATCTATATAAATATATAAATCTGGATTAGTTGTAATAGTAATTATGCTGTCCTGGATTTCTCTTATTGTCTTTTTGTCTTTGGTGCTGTGCATCAATAGAAAGTAGGACTGAAGAGAAGCCTGTGGTCAGTGCATCTGTAGTTCATGTTTTGTAAGTAATCTGTTTCTTCTGATTATACCCAGGTCTTTTATCTTCCCCTGCAATCATTCTTCACAACTTCTGACAATTTCCTCCACTCCACCACGTTGTATTTCCCAGTTTTTCCAGTCTGCCCTGTATTTCCCCCAGTTATGTTCCTCTCAGCATGTTCCCTTGATCTGCTGCTCTGTTGTGTTTCAACTTTACCAGAGCTCCTGTTTTCTGACACCTTTCCAGCTGTGGCAGTACCTCTCTTGATGAGGTAGCTCTTGCAAATAATGACAGTTACAACCCCATTAAAGGTTCCTGCTGTACTTTGGCTATCTGTAGTGCTAACCCAGGAGGGGGACTGAAGGGCAGGGACAGAGATCTGCAACCCAATGTAATGCTGAAGCCAGTGCGGACTGAGGTTAGACATCTTGAGTTCCTTCCAACTGAAATTATTGTGTGGCTCCAATTATAGCCTTTAAAAAATAAATAAATAACTTAGAGAGATGCAGAAGGCTCCCTAAGGATGTACGAACCATCTCCACTTCTTCCCCATCTGGACTTCTGTGCATTGTTTTGTCTTGCTAAGGAATCCATGCTTGAAAGCACAGCTGGGAATCAGGCTGCTTTCCAAAAGTGCTAAAGAAATGCCAGGTTCCAATCAATTTAAACAACTTCCTTTTTTTTTTTCTTTTTTTTTTTTTTTCTCCTCATTCTTTTTTTTGCCTTTACATCTTTCTGAGATACGGGAAATTAAAAATGACGGCTCCAGTATTGAAAGCTAGGAATGACATAGAAAAGTATAATAATAATCTTAGATTTTTCTTGGCTAATTCCTTCCAGGCCACTTAAGTTTTCTTGGATTATTTATCTAGAAAATGTTAGGTGAAGGATTGCATCATTCACACTGTAACTTCTGAGAAGAAATGTGAAAAGGCAAAGAGTCAGATTCACCCTGGCATAATTTGATTGGTTTCAGTGAAGTTGCACTAGGGACTCATTCAACCTGAGAAGTTGGTAATCATGTAACACAGATGTTAGTGTTTGAAGGCAATGGTCCATAATAGCAGAAGGAACAATACTGCACCCCAAAGGGCCTATTGAGTGAATGAGATGTTAGGTTTTTACACAAACACAGAATCAATGCTGGTTGCAAGACCTAAGAATGCCTAAGAAAATAGAATGCTTTACTCAATCTTAACATTTTAGATTAAACCTGCTGGTGTTCATTCTAAAACAATGAGAGGATGTTTTAGCATCATCCTCTGACTGCCTATATTGAAATGGACAGTTTCAATATGCAAATGGCATTTCTGTATCAATAGTCCTAAAAACGTTGTTATCTCCAAGTATTACTCATATTCTTGCAAGATATTTGAATAGGAAAGCTTAATGTAAGTTCATAAAAGATCTTCATATTTTTATGCAGGGAAATGTGGAATTTGATGAACATTTATGTATTTTGGAAATGAGTTACACAGTTTGTCAGCTGGAGGACAGAGGTCAGAGACTTATTAGAAGCAGAGCAGTTATGGTTTGTGCTCTGTGGTTAAATATCAGAATCATTAAATAGCCACACCATAACAGTCAAAATGCTAGAATAAAAATGACAGTTGTGTAAAAGACTGATGAGTGTCTGTGTGCATGTAGACCTTTTATAATTGAAAATCTGATGCTGACAGCACATGCTGATTCCTTCCCACTGCTCAAAAAGAGATGAGACCTCCCAGATTATTTGTTTGCCATTAGACAAACATCCAAACCCTTGCTGTAATCCTGTGTCTCCTTTCCTGCAAACCAGGCACCTCAGCAGCTCCCTCCTTTTGAATTCCCTTCCTTAGGAGAGCTGTAAGGGATGGAGATGACAAACCTCAAAAGAAACTTTGATTTCTCCAATATATCTTTAACTGTCAGTAGAAAGAATTAGGTAGCAACTCAGAGTGTCTGGTTTAATCCCTGTGGCTCTCCTGGTGACTGAATGACATGCTGCTCTACAGTCTGAGGAAATACCTCAGTGTGCTTTTTGGTTTCTTAGCAGCTTGGGGTTTTTGCTTGTTTTTTTTCAGGATGGCTCTTGAAAGGCTACATGTTTCCCAAATGCTGCTGGTTCGCTGTGTTTTATTTAGATTAAAAGGCAAAGTACATCCATTCCAGGCTTAGGCGATTTAGCATAATTAATTTTACAATACAAATAGTTTAATTAAATTCAAACATTGTTAAATTAAAGTCCTCAGGAACAACGTTCACTGTTTTTGTGCTGCCAGACATCCAGACTTATACTGTCAGTCTTCTCTAGAGATTACTTTTTCGTGGCACATTCAGTTCAAGTAAATGCCAGGGAATAGGAGCAGCAAAGAAAACCAACCTACCCAACAAACCCCACTGAGAGCCCCTTTCCCTTATAACAAAGGAGCCAAGTGCTCTTGCTGTAAAACAAACAAACAAACTTGTTCCCTTTAGCTGTTGTACAGCCATCACATTGACAAGGTTGAAATGATGCTCATCTATCTCTGCTCCTTCAATTGCTCTTCCATTGCCCAGTATAATAGTGCACATTGTAATACTGCATACATTTCTCAAGCCTGTCCTACAAAACAGGGATTGAATGCATCTGTCAGCCCCACACAGTCTCCAGACAACTATGATTTCTTCATTACTCTTTCCATGATTGGATGTCAATTAGTGACTTAAAAAATAAAGTCTTCATGTTAGCAATCCCCTGGGTTTGTGAGTCGCCCCACACCCCCAGCCATTTTATCTAATTCATTAGGGAGGTGGAAATAAAGTACTGCTGTCAGGTTGTGTTGGAGAGAGGTAGCAAATGAGCTCCTGTGGGCTTTGTAGTCTGGGAGGGCTGACCCCCATCCAGTGGGACCACGGCTGCCAAGGGGATCCAAGAGGCCCACTGCTTTCAGCTCTACTGCTGTTTTCACCTGCTTAATCCAGACCTTGCTACGTATGCCTACCGCTGCAGATTTCTTCTGTAAGCTTCTTGAGAGAAAGGTTAAGAATGAAAATATCTGCCAACTCGGGTCTTTTAAAGTCCAGACGAAAGGTTTTGTATTGACAGCTGGTGAAACGTTCATGGAGATGACATGTGCCCATTAAAAATATTCCTCATGCTTTTCCTTCTCCTCTGCGATTTCAAGACTGCAAGTCATTTTCAGGAGAGATGTAACCTTAGATCAAGTTATGTAAAAATACATCGCTTCCACCAAGTGAGATAATCACAGTGTGATGGAGGAATATTAAGCGACTGCCTTCTCATGGTGCACACAGGAATTTTCAGAGTTTTCCTCTAAGTGTCTTCGGTTGTTATTTCATATTATGACACCTGTAATTGTATATAGCAATCTAGATTTTAAAATTCTGACAAGGCTGCTATGGGTTCCACAGCACACATAAATCCATCATGGTGTCAGGGATAGATTTTAAATTGATGGTACCACACCAAGCAGGGAAATAAAAGCACTCGCAGCTCCTATCCTTGTCGTCTAATAGCTGCAAATGATTGTATGAATCATTAGCTCAGAACCTATAGTCCTACACATTTAAAACCATTTCTAGATTAATGCCCTTTTTGTCTGTGATACGATATTAGTAGTCGGCTGCAAAGCAAGTAGTTTCTAGCAGTAATGCAACAGGAATGGCAATTTACAATTCATTTATTTCAGTACTTCTCTGATCCCTTGTGGTAAATACCAGCAGTGGGGCAGTGTGGTGGGTCAGTTTTCCCTGACAGGAGCTGTATATATTGATGAGCTCTGAATGTTCAGCTGCTATTTTCTACCTGTTCATCTGTCAAAATGTGGTGAAATGTACTTGCTCTGAGTGGGTTTTCGCAGCTACTGTTTACTACCGATGGCATGCATAGGGATATGCTTTAAATAGAAAATCAGTAAAACTAGGGCTTTGCATTTGGGTATCATAGAATCACAGAATGTTGTGGGTTGGAAAGGACCTTAAGGATCATCCAGTTCCAACCCCTTGCTGTTGGCATGTTTGCCAAGGTCAGAGGTACAGTGCCCAGCTTTGTACTGGAGCTTTGGATGTGTTTCCTTCCAGTTCCTACTGCAAATAAAGGGTTAGACTGAGCATTTAAAGAAAATCGATGTACCTGCACTTTTTCTTCAGCTGGATAGAATTGCTTGGTTTCTTCCTTCTGTCCTCTCTAGGAATTTCCATTTCTCAATGACTGTTCCTAGTCACCTGTGTGGCTTTCTCATTCTCCCATTATCGTGAGCTTGTGGGCAATTGATGGATTGCTGTTAGCTGTATCACGATGGTTTTAAACACTGCTCTCTAAGAGTAATTAATTACGTGGAAGGATCAAAGCAATTTAAGAAGTTACTTTAAAGCAAATGTCTCAACTCCTGTCTTTCATTTTGATGGGTATTTAATATTAATGATGCTGAAAACGTGAAAGAGAATTGGGAAGGCAGGTAGGGACATTTCAGCATTTTCCACTTTTTTACCATACTCTGGGTAGAAATCAGGTCTGTTGTCCTTAGCAGCAACTTCTCTAATAGCTATTGGAGAGCCTAGGAGGTCAGGCTCTTCATTTCACATAGTTAAACAACGATGGCATGATGTCACATCTTCAACACGATGACAGAAAATATCTATGGGTCTGTTGTAACTTAACTGGTTTTATAGTGCTGCTGAATGCAGGAGGATCAGAGGTTAGCAACAACAACCTGATGTAAGTACCTGAAGAGCTGACACTTGAAAGGGATGCACTTTCTGTAATGATGAGTTCTTGGAAACTGTTGCAGTTTTAATACTGTTACTGCTGCATTTAATTTGCTGCTTCTTTTGCAGCGGGGAGTAAATGATGTTAAATATATTCTCCTCTGTATCCCAGCTGAGAAATTGACAGCTATTTATACCTTATTTGAAGTGAAAGTTGGTTTCATAACTTTTCTTCCTCCCTTCTCTTCTGCTCTATTCTAAATTCACAGGCTCTGGTTTACTGCACTAAAATAATAGCAGAGGGCTGTGTATTTTCCAGACGTGCCTGTAAATAAAATATGCAGGCCTGCCTACATTTTCAAGTAGCAGCCAGCATATAACATTATCATACATTAATAGGTGCAAAAGTCAGATTCTGCTATTGGCATGTTAATGCTGAACTCTCTGAGTAGGGAGACAGATAATTTCATATTTAGATGATGTTAGCAGACACATTACTCAATCACTGCAGCACAGACCTTGAACACACCCAGCCTTACATTGATAGCTACCGAATGTGCTGCGGAGGTTACCGGAGGGTTATCTCCATCCTTCTATGCCTCTAGCTATTTTTTTTTTTTTTTCTTTTAAAGAATCTGGAATAATAATAATAAAAAAGAGTGGATGTGCAAAAGCAAAATTTGTAGGGTACGGCTGTGTAAACCTGGGCAGGCAGCTGAGCAGTGCATCTGCTGGTGTAGGAGTGCTCCTTCAGTGCAATGTGACCTGCATCTTACTGTAGAAGCAGGGAATGCACTAAGTCAGTGCCATTCGCCCCTGTTCCTGAGGCTTTTGGGTGGTTTTTTGATTTTTTTTTTTTTTCTTTTTGTGGCAAATCGCCAAGGGAATCTCCTATGGTTTATGTTAGAATAACTTCAGGAGCGCTGCTGGGATTTCCAGCACCGAGGATGAGGCCTGCAGCCCTTGCAGGGTCAGCACAGGGGCTGCACACCTGAGTCAGCCCTCTCTGTCTGCTTGCCTTAATCAATTCCTCAGCACTCTGCTCCAACACATCATGATATTCTTCAATTCCCCTCTCCAAATAAGCAAAAAAAATTATCAAGGAAGGTTTTTCTGTCATTATTGATGTTCATATTATAGTGAGATGGATGGATTGCACTAAAATCCTCACTGTGGCAATGGCCCGTTTTAAACGCATTGGAAAAGAAAGTAGCTTTAGTGCAAAGGCATGCAAGAATATTTAAAGGTTTTTTGGTAAAATATGTCAGATGTAGAAGGGAAACTGGAATCAGAGAATGGCTTAGGTTGGAGGGGACCTTAACAATCATTGAGCTCCAACGCTTCTGCCTTACAAGGAAGAAACATGAATTTATGCATATGTATTAATTACCAGCTGAGAACTTGCTTATGAGTTATAAAAAGTGACATTTTTTCAGGTACATCCCTCTCATAGTTTAATTTTTGCCGTTTGTCATAAGAAATGTGGGCAGCCTTTAGGAATATCTCAGTGGTTCTCTAACATGCAAAAGCCTTTACAGCAGGTAGCAGCTAAAGGACCTGTTGGTACATTTAAAAGAGGAGGCTACTTTGAAGTACTTATAGTGAACATCAAACATACAGACGTTTTTCTAGAAGGAAAATTAGTTTTCATATGGACAGCGTATCTAAAATTGAGAAGGGAACAAAGCATAAAGATATATGAATATTTCAATCATGCTATGGCAAATGTAACTTTCCCAGATACTATTCAGCTGTCTGTATTAATTAGCACTGGAAAGTGTGCATATAACCATAAAGACAGATCTCTGTATATTATCTGTAAATGACCACAAGTCTCTGGTTTGTCTTAGTTAACCCATAATGCAGAATGTTTTCTTTTACTCTGGATAAAATAATGACTTTACAAGGATTGGAGACACAAATACTAAATGCCAGCAAACAACACCCCAAAAACTAATCTGCCACTTTAATCCTGGAAACATTTCGCCTAGAAAACCATTTCTTGATCTTGAGCATTGAGTGCTCGTTGCTGCAGTGGGACATGGCCAACAAGATGAAACTTCCAGGGTCATCCTTGTAAAAGGCCACACAGGGCTATCAAGTCATCTTGTACCCAAATCACAACAATCACAGCAAATCATACTCATGAGTCCTATATCAAAGATCACACCTGCCCTATGTTATTTTTCCCAAGAAGATAGCAGGCTTTCTTGCAAATCAATTTGCCTATACCAGCTTGTTTGGGAGGCCTGTAAATTGTCAGAAATCTCCTAAATTCCAATATAAATTTATTCATGAACAATTTATAGCCCCTCAATCTTGTTTGTCAGCCTTTAAAGTTAAATAATTCTTCTCCCTCCTTGCTGTTTACTTCCAAATGTACCTATAAGGAATGACTGTATCCCTTCTCAGACTTCATTTTGCTAGGCTAAACAGACCAAGCTCTTTCTAATTTCCTTCTCTTTCATCATCCAACCAAGGCTTAGCTGTATTTCTCAAACTGAGGTATGCAGGAGGATACACAGCGTTCTGCCTTCTGTGCTGTGAGTGCTTTGGGTGATGGTCGGTCTCTGCTGAACGCTTGCTTTTGTGAGTCTCTGAAGCGTGCAGTTAAGGGGAGTAGATCAGTGTTCACTCACACAGCTTTTTGTACCTTTGCTATAAAGAAATCTACCAGCAAATTAGGTTCAGAAAACTTATTTCTTATTGGAACCATCTGTTTGATGGCTGTGGAGGTTACCTCCTAATTGCTTGGGTTGGACTCAGGCCTCTACCTTCAAACATGCAAAGACTTTGGGAAGCCTGGTTTTTCTAACGAGTTTTATTTTTGTGTGTTGAAGAAAGTGGCTTCTTCACTGTAAAGATGCAATTTTTAGATTGAATGTAACTGCTGTAAGACGATTTCAAGCAGGCTTTGATTTGCTATAAGCAGAATAAAAACTCATGTACTGCCCTCCCTAATTTCTTCACCCGTGGTGTAGGGTAAGTTCTTCAGCATGTGCTAAGATGCTTCCTCTTTCTTTTATATGCAGCTCATTTTGCACTTTAGCCTCCTTTTGTTGGCTTGCTGGTTCATCACATTAATTTAAATTCAGTTTTTTTGCTAATTGGGTGATCAGCCAATGTTCCCACTAGTCCTTTTTTTCTCTTCTGGGATTTTTACTTAGTGGAAAGAAACTCACTGTGTATGTTATTCTGGGTGGTGTTTGTGAACGAGTCTTAAAATCTTGGATGTCAAATACAGTACATAATATAAAATATATATAAAGCCAAAAAAACCAGACTGATAAATCTCCACCTGTGATCTCATTATGTGATCATTAGGTGATCTGCCAGCCAGACAGCCAGCCCTTCAACAGTCTTACTGTTTGCTGTCTGCTCATGAAAAAGCAAGGGGATGAGAGACAGCACACTCTCTCTCCAGGTCTGCCTGCAATGACCTGCCCAACCTCTCTGCCACCGTAGCTATACATTTGGTAAATTACAGTTATCTGTCCCCTGGCACGGACTGAAGACCTTGGTTATTAAGAATTATAAAGAGCAGAGAAATATTATGGGCAGTCAGCACAAGAGCCGAGATGATAACTCATGGTCTTCTTGCTTGGACCTCGGTGCTCTTTTCGTCAGAGTCGAGGGTATAGTGGCTCTGGGAGAAAAAAGCATGATGTTTCATCAATTTCTGCAGGAGTACATAGTGGAGCTGACAAAATTCATGAGACTCCCCCAAGATATGTGACAGGTCCATATATACGTGTCTTCACATCTCCCACCCCGTCTTTTAACCTCTGGCCCTCAGCTCTGCTGTCCTGGCTGATACAAGGGCTGGCAGCAGGGACTGCTGGAATAAAAGGGCTGTGCATGCACACAGGGTCACTCATGGGATGGAGATGACTGAGCAGAAGCAATGTAGAGACACAGCATCGTCATATTTAGTGAGTGAGGTTCTTCTTTTCTCCGTTAGAACTGGGCAGAGGCTTTGATTGCTATTCACACTGGTACAGATTGAAAAGGCTTGTGAAAAGTTACCTAATTTTTTTCCCAAAAGATTAGTTCTGCTTTGCAATACATGAAATCTGAGCCCTTATTTTTCCTTATTGGGCTGATAAATGCCAATTAATTCCTATAGCAGTGCAAGGTCACAGGAGGTTTTGCTCCCAGACTGCTTGATGTGAATGACAGCATCACTTCCAGCACCACCAACATTCTCCATCCGTTGGTTTGGACCCTCCTGTTGAGGCTGGTGGCTGCTCCTGTGTCTCCTCCTGCACTTTCTGTTCCGTGCTCAACATTGGTGCAAGGATTCTCATAATTTCAGCAGCCATCAGCCCTTGTCCTGAATGATTAGAAGGCAGCCAATTGATTGTAATCTCTTAGTAGTAGATCTCATGAGGAAATTGAATCCACTCTTGATTTTCTTGATTTTATGAAATTTGCCCCTTTAAGCTTCACAACTCACCAGCTGAGCAAAAGATGCCACTGAGATTGCTTTCAGAAACAGTCGGTTTCTGGTTTGGTTAAGTTAGTCATGCAGCAAGACCTCAAAATTCCCTGAGCTAGACATTTAAGGAGTGTGAACCCCATATATATAGAGAGAGAGATTGAAAGAGTAATAAAACTATTACTGGGAGTTGGTGGAATGCACACCTCAGTGAAATCACTCCTGGAAACTACTGGTGGGTTTTGCAGTTAGGAAATTTTTGCCCATGCACCAGAGGAGTGGTTCTGCTCACAGATTGGATCCAGTGGCCTGGCTGTAATAGCAGTAGATGAAAACCTTCTCTCTTTATCCCTCATCAGTGTGGTTGTGCTTCTTCCTCACGAGCACCTGCTTCTCCACAATATGCAGCAAACTTGATGTCTGAAGACATTAGAAGCCATCCCTTTTGCTGTAAGTGCAAGTTGGAGGGGTGTTAGGGAAACGTGCAGGAGTTGATTGAGCAAAGGCAATTAGAATGTAGAAATCAAGATGTGATAGTCAGGTATGTGAGAGATGAGAATCACCTCTTCCCATCCTACCTGAAAACAGTTCCAAGCTGGATTCTCTTGCTGGTGGTTCTCTTTTCTTCAGCACATCTAATGTGTGTGCAGGGTATGAGAATGGCTGTTATATGTAAAGGTTATTTTAGTTCTTTAAAAACAGTGAAATGTAGATTTCTTTTTTCCCCTAGATGATAATTGCAGTCTCTTGCAAAAGGCAGGCTGGAATCAAGCACAGATGCTTGTAGATAAATGCACTATTTGTACGTCTGAAGGGTGCATTGTGGAGCTGTGATTGGAGAAAATCTACAAAAAAGCATATACGTGTTAAGTGCTGAAGCCTTCAGTCAGAAAGCAGCCTTTGGAAATACTTTTTTGAAAGGGCATATCGACAGACTGAGTTTTAAGCATAGTTGCATTGATTACGCAGAATTATGGGCTCCTTTGGACTAAACTGTGCTGCTATTAGATGGATTTTTAGACAAGTGTTATGTGAGTCTCAGAGTGACAACCACTGCACCAGAGCAGTTAGGGCTATTTTCCTATGATTATTGGCAGCTTCTCCTGAATATTGAAAGAAACATGCATTTTCCACTTAAAACAAGGTGGATAAAAGACACCAGGTAGCAAGGGCTGGTGTGCCTGTAAGAACACATCCCGATAGCAGAGGAAAATGGGATCACCAAACAAAAACTATTCATCTTTACAGGTTCCCACGCTACCCATATGCTGTCGTTATCTTTATTTTGCTACCACCTATGTCTTCAGTCGTACATCACTGCCAGCAAGGCTTAGTCAATTTGTTTTAAAGCAATTCTCCGCTTCTTTCTGTGCTGCTCTATAGAACTGCTGTAACAATTAGACCTTCATGGGTAGGTCCTTTCCTCACACTTTCCTCTCATGCAATTTTACAGCCCTCCCCATAATAGCTATGCATTTGCACGCTGTAGCTGCTAGCTGTGGTGCTGATTATCATCATTTTACTGTCATTGCATGCTGCTTTAACCTTTTGTTAGACCTGACTGCTGCCTCTGTTCTGTTTTGGTTGGGCAATGTTTGTTGTGGGAACTCTCTGTCTGGGATTACTGTTTGTATAGCAGTTAGCATTTTCAAGTGCTGATCTTAAATTGTGGCTTTTAATTGCCACTGCAAAACAAATGCATTGACCAGGCCAGCTGTTATAATTTAAGCTACCTTTTGGCTGTCTTTCTCTGTGCCCATGACCTTCACTCACAGACAATAAGGCTATCTATTTTTGCGCCCTTTGATTGCTCTCCATTCTTTTTCCCACTCCATTCTCCCATTGAGGTTATTGCTGTTTATTTCTGGGGCCATGCATCATACAATGGTGGGCGTGAGATCTGGGGCAGCTTCCATGCATCTCAGGAGACTCAGGTTGCCCAAGGAGGTTGTGGATGCCCCATCCCTGGAGGCATTCAAGGCCAGGCTGGATGTGGCTCTGTGCAGGCTGGTCTGGTGGTTGGCAATGCTGCACATAGCAGGGGGGTTGGAACTAGATGAGCATTGTGGTTCTTTTCAACACAAGCCATTCTATGTCTCCTTGGTATCATTTTGGGGTCCTCAGCCCAGTATCTCCTCATCTCTGGGAAGCCCTATGGAGCAGTCTTGGACAGGCACAGCTATGTTGATGGATAGTCCTCAAGCCAGCATTAATGGGTAAAGGATTCCTCCCTCTTTGCGCATCTGTGAATGCCTAGTACATGTTTTCCCTGGGGTTTTGAAGAATACTTTGCAGGCTGTAGTAATTTAAGAGCTTAGGTGAAATGGCTGGCGAGTTTAAAACTGATAGCATTGTCTCGTGTAATTTCTTTGTGCTTGTTCATGATCCCTCATCTCCTTCTGTTCATAATAGGGGTGTAGAACTGTAGTGAAAGTTGAGATACATAGAAAGGCTTTGACAAAAGCCAGTCTTCCGTGAAATAGAAACTCAACTTTAAGGAAAAATGACCCGCTAATAAATTACATTTCAAAATGTGTCTTCAAATAACGCATGGAGTCTGATTTACATAAAAGCATTTCTGGGAGCCCTTAAGCTCCAGTTGCTCTGCTGCAAGCCAGGTTTTCATTTAGCAAAGCCAAAGAAGTGTCCCTGCTCCTGCAGTCTCACCATGAAAAACAGATCACTGTGTATGTCCACAGTTCTGCTGGCATCTAATGGCACCATGCTCCCCCTGTGTGGGGGCAGGATGTTCTCAAAGAAGGGAAGGACAGCAGTTTAAACCAGGAAATTCTGATGAAGCCTCAAGTAAATGAGCATTCAGTCTTAGTATTGGTGATTTTTAATCCTTCTTTAACCTAACATCTCCCCCAAACAGTCTCTTGAGAAAAGCAGGGGGAAAAAAAAAAAGAGTATATAATAGCAACTTACAGGCTTCCTCTAATGTGAATTAATTGCAGTTAATTGGAAAGTACTATAGCAATGAACAGTTTTGAATTTGATAGTGGGGGAGAAAAAGAAACAAGGGAAAACCCACATGGAGCAATCCTGATCTTCCTGATGTTTTTTTCCTTTCCCTCTCTGTAGGTTTGGTTTGCAAACCTAACTCAGACAATTTACAAATATAATTACAGTGGAGAATTAATTTAGTGGCTGTGCAGTATGGTGGAAAGAATAAAACGTTTTCATTAGGAAAGCTGAGACCAGCATATGTGAAAAGGGACCCATGTATTTCACCAAACTTGAAAGTCCCCTGATTTTAGTTCCTTCCTTTTGAGATTGAAATCAGCAATTAACCAGCAAATCTATTTGCATTAAAATCGGTAGTAAAACCTATGAATTTTTTTTTTATTTTATTATTATTTTTTTGCCTTTAGAAGGAGAATTTGCTTGGAAAATGAGATGCTGGTTTGGGTCCCTCCCCAAGCAAAGGCTGTGTGTTGAGTCAGCTCTGGAGTTGCAGCATTGCTTGGCCCCACAGTTGCACAGTGCAGCCCCTCAGCCTACCTTGGCCCCACACAAGTCTCACTGTGCTGGGGAATTCATTTCTCTCTCATTCTCATCTGCTGAAGTAATAGGGTCAGACCAGCGGGGAAAGCTAAAATTGCTTTCAAGTTTTCCAACTCCCTGTGAAGGCTGCTGTCTGTATATGATGTGGTTACAGTTCCCAAACTGATGGATTTATTTTACTGCTGTAGTTCTGAGTGCATGGAGCAAGGTTGCACAGGAGAAAAGTTTACCAACGAAGATACCTAGAAAACCTAAAGATAAAATAAGAGGATGTAGGCGCGTTTGGAGATGAACTATAGCCGATAATATTTGTTCATAACAGACTCATACTGTCATAATAAAGGATCCCTTGAGCCACCTCAAAGTCTTATTTTGAAATTTATTACGCTATTTAGCATATACAAGGTTAAGAAAATGGGTACCATAGCCAGATGGCTGGGGAATTGTATCATCCTTCTGCTCTCTTCCCTAGTGCCAATAAATTTGGTGGCCGAGGCAGGGCACCAGATGCAGGATGCTGCCAGTGGCGGCGCGGACTGCTTGCTCCCTGCAGACCTGTGGGATTGTGCTTTGAGGATGAGCTCCAGGCATGTGGGCTCAAGCACAGCCCAAGTGACTGAAGGAAAAGGAGAGCGCTGCAGAGATGGGAGCCGAGGAAATGCCACTTCAACCATCCATTAAAGGGAAGAAATATTACCAGTGTCATGAGGTTGTTAGGAAATGAATTAGATAAAGAAGAAAAGTCATATTCAATTAAATTGTGCCCGTCTTCTCTTCTGGACAATGTGACACTGAGGCTATGCTTCACAGTTTGTAGATTTGTATAGAAATTGGTGCTAATAGTTCAATTTTGTGTAATTATCATGCTAGTAACATTGAAAGTGAAGAATCTGGGTTGAGGAAGGAGGAGACAATGCTTCTATGAATAGTTAATATTCAGAGACAGATGGGGTGAAATTATATTTAGAGATTAAACTGACAGCAAAGAACCTCTGAGATCTAATGCCATCTCTGACCCGGTGCCCCTGTCCATCATGAGGTGTCAGGAAGGCTCTCCAGGTACGGGGTATTCTTTTTGATATCTTGTACATGAAGATAATACCTTGCTATCTCACTGGGGCATTGCGACAATTCACGTCTGTCTCACCCTTTGAAGCAGAGCTTGTAAAGTGCTAAGCATTATTAAGATGAGATGAGGAGAATCTCTTATCTGCAGCATCGGGTTCTTGAGGGATAGGGAAGGAGGCAGTGAGCTATTATCCACAGTGCTCTTCTTGAGCCAAAGTTTGATCAGCCTTAGTATGATTCAACGAAACCTTGTTCAGCTGTGGACAAATGGACATTTCTATTGTAAGCGGTGAAATGGAAAGTTGGATAAAGAGTGAAATTGCCCGACATCGCCTTTGATCATAATCTATCTATGCCTCAAAGGAGAACATAATAATACAAACATATTAGTGAGAATAAGTCAGTTTTGCCAAAAATAACTCATCCTGCTGTTCTGCCTGCACCAAGCCATCAGGAAACATACACAAGCAGTTGTTGTTTGGTTGTTGTCAGCACGGAGGGGTGTTTCTGTGCCAGTGTTAGGCTGCCAAGCAGCCCGTTGAGGGTCTGCATTCTGGTGATGCCATCCCAGGCTGCAAACTTTGTAAAGCACTTAAGAATCTTTCAACGTGTGAAGAATTATGGGAATCTGTCACTCGGTGAACTATGGTGGGTCTCTCTCTGGGTCAGTTTAAGACATAAATGAAGTCACATTTTTGGGCTAAAGCTTTGTGCAGAAGCAAACAAGAGGACAGGAGCAGCCACAGGGCAGATAGGCAGGTGAAGAGGTGTTCTGAGCAGGAGCACAAATTTGCAAAGAGTCTTTGAGGAGGGAAGAGTGTTCTCACCCATCAATATTTTTACCAGGAACGATGTTATGGAGCAGTCCATGGAGCGCTAACATTCAAAGTTTGTGCTTTGCTCTTTCAGCATTCTGAGCTTTCTGGACATTGTTTCAAGGTCACATATCACTATCTCCTCTGTGGTCAGTCAAACTGAAGCATCTCTCCTCACTCCTGCCTGGCATTCCTCCAGCATCCCCCTGCACAGGATTGGTCTTTGCAGTCCTAGTGTCTTTTACTTAAAGGATATGTTGGTTTAGAAAGCCAATAAGACTGTGAATTCTCCTGATTTGCAGATCTTTGATAGGTTGTGGTGTTTTCCTTTTTAGAAAGGGCTTTCTTTAAATAAAAGACTGGGGAATAAATGCAGATTCGTAAACTGTTATTCACTTGTTTTCCTTGTGGATCTGGAACAATTTTCTCTGAGACATCACACTTGATGAATATTAACACAGAAGTAGTGGCTGCCCATTGCCACAGTGCCTCTTGCATTATCTGTTGTCACCAAAGCCTTCATTACTTAATAAAAATAACTTAATAAAATATATCCATTTGTGAGAGGGCCTGAAATTGTACCATTACTTCTTATCTTAAATAATCATATGTACTTCAAAGAGTGACTGTGCTGATTGGAACTGAGGTTTTAGAATATCCATACTCCCTGAAGGACATATCTCAGCTTATTTTTATTAATAATAAATCATAATATACTCATTCCAGAAGGTTAACAAGAGCACAACAAACATAATATTCCCAGGATTTAAAGCTTTGGCTGACACGGAACAACGTGTTTGTATTCTTTGCTTGTTTTAATCTGCTGTGGCCTCTGCAGGAGATGGGAAAGATGATGAATAATGTCCCAGTTCTCTGTCCTTCTTAAAAAAAGACGGTTTTCCATTTCACTAATGATGGACTTGGTGCACATGTTCACGTGCGAATTCCTTTTTCTTGTATGGGCTTTTACGTATTAGAGAACCATCAATCTCTGTGAGAGAAGGATGTCTGTATCTCCTACCAGCATGGTACTCCAGGACCACTCTAATTGCAGTCATCAGGCTTTGTCATAAAGCCTTGTGACATGCTCCACGTTCACTAAGTAATCCTTTTGGGTTAGATAGGGTGCTCCTCTTTGTCAATGCATTGTTTTTTTCAGTATGCACTTTGGAAATTTCAACAAACTATGCAAAATTGCATTCCATGGAAGCTCTTAAAAGTCAGATTTTGCCAACCACAGACTTGTCAGAGGTAGGTATTTAAGTCTAATGACGGAAGAGTAATGGTATCCTGAATCTCCCAGTGCTTTTTATTAATTGCTTGCAAATGCTGACTGCTGGCAACCTTTCCACAGTCAAAGCGTAATGGACTCGAGAGGTCAAACTTGCATTCCTGCAATGTAGCAATTTTTCACAATGCAGTGAGAACAATTGCAGAGGATGCTGATGTACCTCTGCCTGCCCTGAGTGGTTTGGGAGGATGGCAGGAAGGGCAGCCTTCATCCAGGAGGATGAGGAGCAAGATGGCCAGGGTTGGTGGGGCTGCTCGAGGGATGGTTTTCCCCAGCCTACAGCTCACATCTGAGCTGCAAAACTCAGATGTGGGCAAGGACAAAACAGCCATGGCAATCCTGGAGAAATTTTTGGGTTTGAACTCTGAGGATTCAGAGTTCAGGTACTTCAGGATGGTGCTTACTGCAGCTGGGCAAAGCTAGATCCTGCAGTTACAGTGTCAGCTTGCTATTGGAAACTGAACGGTCATGCTTATTTTCATACAACTACTTCAGAAGTTCCAGTTGATAAAGCAAATATATTCTACCTCTTACCTTTTAGAGTGGAAATAGTGTTTCTATAAAGAAAAATGTTGTGTTATTAAAATAAGGTCTGTCTTACATTTATACAAATACAACAACTTCCTTCAAATGATGAATGATCATATCTAGAAAAGGACAATCAATAAGCACTGTTTCTGATTTAATAGTAATATAAAATAATGGCATTAAATGTATTAATAGAACTTACCTAGTGGGATATGGACATTTAAATTAGTTCTTGCCACATTTTCATATGAATTCTGCAGAGGTACAGGAAAAAAAAAAAGAAAGGCCCAATATCCCAATGCTTCTGTTTGACTGTTTAAGTAATTTGTCTCAATTTACCAACACAGTCATAGGTGATATTCATTCAAAATATATCAGTTCCAAACTAGAGCAGTTAAAAAACCAGAGCAGATGAATGGAGTTAAACTGCTAGCCTGTAGCTACTCCAAATATATTGTCTGCCTTTTTCAGAACAAAAAGAAAAAGATGCATTAAAGACAGGAAAACATCGGTTTTCTGCTCTAATGGATTAAAAAATGCTGGGAACACAAAGAGGTGGGAAAGAGCATGCCAAGTGTCTGGGAAAGCAGTGGTTTGGCTTTACCTTGCCTATTCTTCATGAGATAGTTTCCCAATTTTCATCAGTTTTATGCTAAGCTTGTTTTGTACATTACTGCTTTAATTCCCTCTTGCTGTTTAATTTTGCCTTGAAATGAACGTTGTCCCACCTATATAAATAAAGGAAATAAGCAGAACTGAAAAGGATGTGCATATGGTAACCTATCTCCTTTGCCTTCCTTTCTCTCAGCTCAAAGTGCTTTTATTTTTTGTTTATAGAGGAATGTGTTCAGGTTTTTGCATATGAAGCCTCAGGAGTTTTTAAGAACTGCTAATGGACAAGTTAAAAATAAAACAGCAACCATTAAGACTTCAGGGAGTATTCTGTTTGCAAAGCTTGTTTCCAGCATCTCACTATATTTACAGGGAAGCTTAGGATATTGTTGGGGCATAGTGAGTACATTTATTCCAAAAAGCTGGTATGTACTCATTGCCCTGTGCTGTGGAAGTGATAATGAATGAGCAATCATAACTTCCCATTCAAAGACATGAGGAGAAGCATCAGGAACAATCAGCTTCAAGAAACAAAACTCCCATTTTCTTCCACATTTCCATAGCAATGGGGAAAAAAAAAAGTAATTGCATTTCATTTTGTTAAAAAACTACTTTTCCCCATAAGCACAGTGCTGTCTGAGCCCATGGCATGGAGTGTTCTACAGGGGACCTTGAAGCGCTCTGCCGAGCATGGCAGAAGGTGCCACGGTGGCTCCTGCAGAGCTTGCCAAGATGGATCAGCACAGACCTGAGCAACTCACCTTGTCCCAGGAACCCAACCCTTAAATAATTGGAGTGTGCCGAAGGCTGACCTGAAATTTTAACTATCCCCATAAATAACAGAAACGTGTCACAATTTTTCTAAACATTGGGGAGGTTTCTTCTCTCCCCAAACACACAAAAGTTTTCAGAAAATGTGTTATCTAGTGTCTCGCTCCAATTTATAGGAGGGAGAGGAGGTTCTTTTATTATCTATATACCCGGCGTGAGATTAAGAAGCAACGGTTCAAATGTTGGTCCAACCAGTTTATTACAAGACCTGATCAGGGAAATGGGGAAGGGGAGGATGGACACTATTATGAATTAGGGTACTGGGGAAGGGAAGGAGGGGGATAGAAAAGATAGGAAAGAAGAGGCAAGGAGTCTTTATAGGCAGCAAGAGGGACATAGTCACCACCATGGATCCAGCGAGGTTCATAGTTCAGTCTTTGATCCTCAGTAGTGGTGGGTCGTCAGGCATTGTTGTTCTGTTGACAACGATGATGAAGCACAAGGAGAGACGACCATGGTGATGATGGCCCCTTTTCAATAGTTTCAGAGTGGTCGAGTCAGCTGTCTTTGGAGTGACAGCTCAAATCCAAAGTGGTTGAGTCAGCTCTCCTTTGAGTGGCAGCTTCTGGCTCTGGGGCCTCAACAGGAAACTCCTTTGTTCTTATCTTCCTGGCCTTGCCAGCAGATAAGAGGAAGCAGGGAGGCACCAACTTGCATCTTGCCTTCGCAGGATACAATGGTATCATCCCCCAGCCTCCCATAGCAAACAGGAGTTACTTGGTCACAGGCTAGTTCTTCCGCCAGTGAACACTCCTGAGCACTCTCATGCGCTCTTCTACAGAGCAAGCAGCTCTGGGGGAAGGGGCTTTCAAATGTTCCCAAAGCGATATCGATTGTCACACAGTTAGCACCCATTAGTTGCCTCCTCAACAAATCACTCAGAGTCTTATCATGAGAAATACCTCAGGAAGCAAGCTTTGAGCCAAAAAACAAAGAAGGATTCTCACATCTAGTTTCCCTTATGACAGTAAATCAGCTCATGCTCAAATTAACTTTGAGAAAATCTGACTGACCCTGGGATATCTGCTATTTTACCTCAAATACATACATGAATACATACAGAATGAACTGTCCTTCCATTTCTATTTCGATAGCAGCCAGGTAGGTTTACACATTAGACAGTGAAGTTATAATGCTAGCAAAGAAATGGAGATAAGCTCATTCAACCCAACTAAAGTATTGTCATTTTCAATATCTTCTTTTACTCTGCACGAAGAAAATTATGTTGAAGTCTCAGAAAAATTAAGTAAAATTACAGTTGCATAATGAAGCTAAGCTCTTTATGTCTGGCAATAGAGGAACGGGAATTTAGAGTTTAGTAAAATCACGGTGGCTCAGAAATGTTGTGACAGAAAGAGGGCAATGCAGATACAATAACAGAACTTTCCATTCCATGACTTCATGTTTCCTGTGAGCAGATTGCAAGTTCTGGCACAATCTGCAGCAGAAAACATATCTATTTTTTAGTTTGCAATTATCAGAAAGATCAACAGTTCCTATTTTTATAGATTTTGTTGGAGGAATTCGGCCAAGTTGTTCAGAAGCTGATGCCTGAGTGTTTTTATAAATCGTATGCGCATAGGCACATCTAGTCCTGGGCATCCTTTGCTCAGTAAGCAGCCTCATCCAAATTCTGACTGATGAGAAGACCCTCTCCAATAAGAAAGACTATCTCAATGCAGCATGCAGGAATTCCATTGCCAGTTTTGAGCTCCTCCACAAGCCGTGGGCTTCTCTCCACCTTGGCCACTATGTGAGCAACCTGTGCTGAAACCCAGACACAGAAACAAATGCTGAGATTTGTGAGGTGATTTCATTTCTTCTGATTCCACATGGATCTGGCAGGCCTAAATGGAGAGAGTAATGCTGGGCAACAAGATGTATGTAAGTTTGATACTGGAAAAGATCTGTGGGCTGTGAGTTTGCCTTGTGCGTAAGGTCGAAACACAATGGGGTGTGTGCTGAGTCATCTGCATGTAGCAGCTCTTTCATATACAAAGGGGAGAATGAAAACAAATGAAAGCATCCTTCAAAGGCGATATTTCTTCAACATCACTGACTGCGTGATGTGAGAAAGGGCTTCTGAGGTATATTCATGGAGAACAGCAAAAGCTTTGACACCAAGCTTACATAGGCTATGCTGATTTTAATGCTGCAAGCATAAGGGAAGCCATGTACTTTTATTGTTCTCTATTATTTTTTTTTTTTTTAATTAGTGATTCATTTTACAAATAAGCAAAATAGATGCATGGGAAAAGGTGTCCTGTAATGAATGCAGAAGTCTCTGCTATACATAACTTGGCAGAGCATTTGAAATGCTCTTTGGCTTTCCCTTTGCGTATTCTTGGCTCCTCAATGCCAGGCATTTTTGGACTCAAAAAACAATGCAAGTTCTCCTGAATTGCCTTGTTGCCACACAAGCAGTCTGATTGAAGGTTTTATATTCCTTACTTTTCCCTTAGCCTGTTCCTAGATGAACAATGGTTTTAGCAGTCTGGAGAATGCTTGGATTTGCATTGGATATGATCAATCCCTGTCCCGTATGCTGGGCCTGCAACCGTATCCCATTCCTGTCCTTTTTTTCTACGAGTGTTACAGAGATGACCTAGAAACTGTTTTATCCTCCCTCCAAGCAGAGGGAACAATCAGTTACCATGAGCATAAAGAGCACAGATGGTTCAGTTCTTAGCAACTTAAGAACTTTTATTTTTGATTTCATTTGGGCTAATGACAAAAAAGACAATTAACCTTTCATCACGAAAAGCTTTTCCCTAAATAGCTGTAGCACAGATAAAGTTCACGATGAGTAGGAGGAGGAAATCTGCTTCACCTCTTTTGGGCCAAAAAACACATGTATTTCTTCTAATGCCTGATTTAGTGATTGGCAACCCTGCCCATGTCAGTGGGTTGGCTCAAGATGGGCTTCGAAGTCCCTTCAACCCAAGCCATTGTATCATTCTATGAATGCCACTGCAGTCAATGCCTGCATTTTTTCTTGTGCTGAGGCCTTTAGATGGGCATAACCTTTGGGAATGTGCTGTGGGTTTTTTTTGCAAGGCATAGTGTGTTTCACATTACCCTGCCTTGACCAAAACACTGAGGTATCATAATGCTGGGTGTCATTACTCTTTGATTTCCTTCTTTGTGTTGGTTCAAACAATATTTGCTTCTTCTTAAAAACAAGCTTCCTGTAGGAAATCTAAAACTCTGCTTTGAATTTCTGCTGAGCGTAAGGTAATATTGGCAACAAATCAGCTTGGGGCTGGCAATACAATCTTTGCCCTATTCCTCCTTGTGATTCCTCTTTCTGTGTACCTCTGTCTGATCTCTGGCTGCAGCTGCTCTTAAGGATCTGCTTTGGAGGGTTAATTGTGGGCTCAGCTCAGCCTCTGCTACTTAAATGAAGGTACCAGAAGTTCACCAGTGGGAAAAATTAGGGATGTCGATATAAATACCAGTGCCATCCAAATATGACAAGATATTTAGGAAATAGATTACTTGAGAGCAGAAGGTGGTTAAGCCCTGCATTATGCAGATAAGAACTGCTGCTTGCACTGAGCCCACCTCAAAGCATGTGAACTGGGAGAAAGTTTTGTCTAATGGGGAAAAAAAGCTGAAGCAATCAGTGCTGCAAAGTGCTGACTGGAAGAATAAACATTAAAGAGAGAAACCAGACCAGAAGGCAAAAGCAATCAGATTTGTAAAAGAGAGCAGATTCTGATTTTATCTTATGGAAATAAATGCAATAAAAGCTTTCTAACTGGAGTTGTATAGAGTTGCAAATTTTTTTATGCAATAGGAAAGAAATTGATGCCAGTGGTTGTTTTAATATTTTATGGAAATGCTTCAGCAAATAAATTGAAGTGTTTTTTTATTTGCAAACAGAAGGTAAATGGGAGAAGTGAAGCTGGGTTTTTTTTCTTTTTTTTTTTTTTTCTCCCCCAAATATATTTATTCTATTAGACGACTTCACACTTCGGCTGCATAGTATTTGCAGATTGTTTTTTCAGATACCATTCTTAAATAGTATAACATGCTATGCTTGTCACTGAAAATCCAGGGCTGGAAGTGGTCCAGGCCAGAAGCCCCTCTTCCTTTTAACTCTGTTCTGGGCTCCATAGCCATCCAAACCTGTCCCAGCAGTCACCAAGAGGAGCCATGCCCATAGTGGAGCTATCAGTCTGAGTAATGGCTGCATTCTGTCCTGATGTTGCTAACATAAAGCCCATGAAATAATAAAAGTGATGGTGGAACAGCACGTGCAGACATATACAGCTTTTCCTTTGAGAAGTGAGGGAGCCAGTGCAATGCATTACAGCAGTCATTTCCTCTTATCTGAAGGGGAGGGGGAAATTAACCCAACTAAAAATAGTCAGGGCATTTTGCCCTATGGTCTCTCTTCATCCTATGGATCAATATGTCCTGAGCTTGCATCCCATACATAAATAGCTTTCATGGGCCAGATGACCTTGCTGAGGAATAGATGGATCCTTAATCAACAGACCCGTGGTACAGTAGTGTGAAGAGGGTGGAGGCCAATGTAGTTTATAAATATCTGAATTCAATTAAATTCAAACTAAGATAAATCAGAAAATACTCTCCTAAAACCGCAGCTAAGACCTAATGGTGATGGAGAACATCTTGGTGTCACAGGAAAACCTTGATGATAGTAGCAGCATTTTACCACAATTGAGCAGTTCTTCTATTCAGTGATTATTGTCTTTTTGTCAAGGGGAGCAGTAGAAATATCTCTTTCTTTCCTAATTTGCTTCTGGCTGCAGCCTCATATTTCTGTAATATGAAATATGAAATGCCTTTGTTATTTTAATGGGGAAGGAAGGCTTGCACAGTTTTTACCCTTAAAATAAGTAATAATTGAGGACATGGCTTTCTTTTTGGATAGTTGCAGTTCCTTCATCAGTAAAGCACTGGGCACAACGTGCCAGATGAGTCATCAGAGGGAAATTGAAACTTACCTGCATGATTTCGTACTTTGATCGTTTGGTCGTGTGCTAGGAGAACTGGATTTATTTTTAATGATAAAAAGAAGAGAGATATTTATTTAGGGATTATGTTTCAAAAATGCACACTGCATCCTAAATTAATATGAATAATAACCATTACATTATTTGTATTATTACTTTTTAAACATATTTCTTCGTATCTTGGAAAACATTTCATCAATAACTTAATTCCAGAAGCTCGCGAGAATGGTAATGCATGTGTGCAATGTGCAGTGTGTGTGTCCTGCAGGAAAAAAAAGGCTTTGTGCATTTTTCCTTCCTCTGCAATAGGGCACCAAGGTGACACAGCCAGCACTGAGGCAAGTAAAAGCATTTGAAGTGGAGAAGGCTTGAGTGCAATAAATGCAAAAACTATGCCACAAGTAATTTCAGGCAAGCTCAGTTCTAAACTGTATCTTGATTATGACAGGACTGCTTTGTGAGAAAATGGAACTGATTGAAAGAGGATGATACACTTCGCACATTCAGCCTGCACGAAAGCATTCTGCAGAAATGGTCCATGAATGCACAGTTCCATGGATGCTCCAGCATCCAGCTCTGCTCTGGATCATTCTGATTTCCATGCTGCTGGCAAGTCACTGGCTCTTTGTGATTCACAGTGCATGAGTCAGGCTGCCTGGGGAAACAGGGACTGGTAATTAACTCAGGACATGAGGACAGCCAAGCTCAGTCCGGTCTGATGGGCCTACTGTCACACTTGATTTATTTGATTTTTCGCTTTGATTAATATCAACTTTTATTAAAACTTCAATTTACAAATTTCATGTAAGTTTTAAGGAATGTTCAAGTTAACTGGATGAGGAATTAGAATTAGCTGAAATCCTTCCTGTCCTGAGTTATTCTGTTGACAGGAGAGTCACAAAGCTGAGGAAACATCCATGGAAGCAGAAAATGCAAATTGCTCAGCATGCAGCAAGTCCTGACACAAGCTGGGTGTTAATTTATTTAAAGCTCGTGATATTGTAATGAATTCAAGGTTTGCTTGGCTTTGAGGTGGAAATGGTGCATATATATCAGGGAGCAGTAGGATATAACATTTACCCAGTTAGCCTCACTGCACCACAAGGGATAAAAAGCCCAGGATATAGCCCATGCTGCTCCCTTTCACACTTGGAAAGCAACAGCACAGCTTCTCTGGGATAGAACCAAACCCTTGTAACACTGGAAGAGTCATTCTGCAGGTGAAACAGCAACCCTCCGATGTCAGACATCCTGTGTCTTTCCATTCAGGTGAATCACAAGTTCGGATGAGGACAGGTTGAGCCATTTAAGTTTTATAGCAATATAAACTATTGATAGAAATCACTTTTGGAATGGGGTGAATTACAATTGCCGTGTTCAAACTGAACATTCAAGTGGCAGCTGATGGTTAAGTTTTGTGAGATGGTGATCAGTAGTAATAGTCACCAGTAATAATTTTATTTAAATTTCAACAATGTCCAGAGACTTCAATTAAGCTCGGAGCCAGCAGGGAAGCCTGCACAAGCACATGACAAGAGACCTTCACAGCTTCTCAGAGCAGGAGATAAGAATTGTTATTATTCTATTTTAGAGATTTAGAGAGATCAAGCAATTTGGGAAATGGCTCCTGGGAAGTCTAAGGCAGAGCTCTGCAGTGCTGTTGGTAAGCGAAGAAATCCAGTCAGTACTTCAATCACTGCAGTTTAGCTCCTGTGCTTTTTTAAGCTATGCTCTGTGCCTTTGCTTCTTGGAAATACTTGGTGTTAGAGTTCAACTCATGAAACACTGCAGTTTAAATTCTTTCACATTTTATTTGTTATGGATGCAAAGTTCCATATGCATGAATATACTCATAACCACTTTTCAAAGATAACTTCCTCTTATTTAATATCCCTGTGTTATGGCTTTTCTTCCAGTGTAATCTTTTAGTTTAGTACATCAGTTTTGAATTTGTCTGCTCTCTGCTCATACAAGCAGAATTGGAAAATAATAAATATAGTATTAAATTATGCATAACACTGTAGTATGTTAACTGCTTTCGTGTTGATCAAGTAAAAGGAAGGAAAACAATTTGTATCTAAAGAAGGACAGTACTTTTACACTGGGGAGGTCACTGGACCACACTGTGCTCATTAGATACACAGCAGCCTCAGTGAGAAACACAAGCAATCCTCTAATGGTGAGGCTGAATATATCAGCTGATTTGTAAAATGTAAATGTTTCGTGAGTTATGGGTTTTAAAGCTGATTTTGATTAATGAAATTCATTCTGCTTATTCCTTCCGCAGTCAGCCTACAAGAATCTAACCAACTAATTATCTTGCTTAGGTAAAGTATTAAATCTGTCATTTGTTCAAAAATAGTGAAAAGAACAACAGCTCAGACCTGCTTAAGAAGGTAGGTGCAGGAAGAAACAAACTTTCCTGGGGTGAGTGACCCAGTTAGAAGAGCAGAATAAATTATATAAAATTCTGCAAATGATTTTTCTAAGGCTTTTTAGTTCTAAACTAATAATGGCTATTTCAATCTCAATTTTTTTTTTTTTAAATAGGGAAACAAAAATGACATCTTTATACCCTTCAGGTTGTTTGTGTGAAGTCAGGAGAGGTTATGAATCTTCAGGTCAGTTTAGCCATCCCTAGGGTGAATGAGTTCCAGAAGTCCGAGGATCTTTCCTTATTTATTATTTTTGCTTGCATCTGTGTTGCAGATGCTTTAGTTTGATCAGTTATGAATGTTGCACACATTATAACATTTGTAAATTGGGAGATAGTGCACTGGAGAAGACCTGGAAAAGACCCATCCAACCTAAACATACTGGGAGACATTAACAGAAATGTTACCACATGGTGACACTGTTTTGATGTTGATGATAGAATCATAGAATTGCCCAGGTTGGAAAAGAACTTCAAGATCAAGTCCAACCACAACCCAACCATACTATCCTAACTCACAATATCATGTCCCTGAGCACCACATCCAGACAGGTTTTAAGCACATATTCTCAAGGGAAAAGCACTGGAAAGGATATGATGGATGTGTGGCTTTTACCTTTCTGTTAAATTTTTTTCTTTCTTTCCTCACCCTTTCTTCAAAGGGTGGAGATCCCTTTGAAGGAGCTGCAAGATGACAAAACAGAGAGAACAGAGTGGCAGAGAGCATCTTGGGAAGAGAAATGAAGACTTATTGGGCTCCCTCCCAAGTTTAGTTTTCTAAAGGAGTGTACTGGTTGGATTCTTCATTTGTAAATTATGGCAGTGCCTTCTCAGCCAGAGCTTCTAATGAAGCCTGGGATGGCATGAGACCTAGCACATGCATGTTGCTGTCAATATGATCATTCCCAGAACAATGATGATGCTGTTACAGTTAATTCAGAAGGATTGCATTTCATCTCGTATTTATTTGGTCACTAATGATGAGTAATTGTTCACCTATTTCAGTCTATCACTCTTTGCTTAATTCTTTTGTAGTTTTACTTCCTATACTGACTGCTGCTATTGAGAGCCAATAACGTTCCCAAGGCAAGTTCTGGAATGATAGCAACTTTTCCTGAAGCCTCGGTGAAATTGTTCCTTCCTGGCCTTGCAAATTAAAATATTTGGAGACAACTTATCCAAATGTAAAAGCTCAGCTTACTGTGTTAAGTCCTCACATCTGAGTGTCTGCAGACATGAGGCTTCTGCCATTCATTAATCACAAGATTTTGTCTGTCAAGAAATTTCTCTGATTCCATTTTTCATCATCTGAAAAGTCACCCAGATTTTTTTGAAGCATATCTTTCCTCTTTGTTAATGTTTCCTTTCTTTCAGATGTATTTCAGGTTTCTTTTTTCCTCCTGACCTCCTATTTCCCATTAGTTCTCACAATAACATCCTTTGATAGTTCTTTACTGGTATCACCAATATCACCCTGGTAGTAGATTAGCTATTTCCCTGAGGAAATGCATTAATTCTTCCTGGAAGAAAAGGAACTAGGAAAAAGTTATATATGTCTGTTATATTTGTTCAGTAATCTAAATTATCTGCTTCAGTGCACACATAGACAATGCAGCAGAGCAGTCACAGGTATACCTGTTTTGTTTCAGATTTTTATTCCATTATTGCACATCTTGATCATCTCTCAGAGAGAAACTTTGGCAAAAATAAAAGCCACACAAAATCCCTTTATTTCTCCAGCTTGTGCAACCAGAAAGATTTGATACATAAACACCATTTCATCCTGAAATGGTGCTAATCCACATATTATTAATTTCAGTGTTTCCTCAATCCTACTTAAGATGACTTTGGTAAAGATCCTCTGGCTGTTATTCAACACATTTATCCTGCTAATATTTTCATGATTATCCCATTCTCTCTTTTTTGGATGCGAATTAGGATTTATTCTTCCACTGCTCTGGAACCTTCTCACCCTTTCAAATATCCCAGGAGGATCTCTCATAATTCAGCTACTGTTCCTTTGCAGCTCTGGCTGTGAAAGCTCAAGCAAAGCTGCTTAGCAAATAAGTGAGCTCACTTAGAAAAAATTGCTAGATTCACCAGGCTTTTATGTTTGACATATCAGTACCACATGTCGTTTTACTGGGGTTTCCAATTGCTTCACTCTCTCGTAGCATCTGCGTCAGCAAAAATGAGTTGTCAACCCAAAAGTGACATAAGCTGTATATCTTGCCTTGTGCTTTCTATCGATGTATTTGTGAAGTCTTTTAGCACGTTCCTTTTTTTATTTCCTGAGATGCTTTTAGCACTTATCCTGTTTAATACCCTCTGTGTATTCAGAACACAACCACTGTACATCAGAAAAGGTTTATAACTAGGCCCAATAAGTGAAACGTTGCCATCTTTCTGCAGTACAGTAGCAAACCCCTGGAGCAGGACAGTCCACAGTGGTCCATAGGAAGTCAAAAGCAAGGATGAGAGTGGGAGAAATTCTGCTCCTATTCCAACCTTTCCATAATGATATTGTAAAGCATTTGGCAATTGCCCCAATGACCTACAGCATTTTGGCTGTTCTTGTGGTCAAACAGTGCAACAGATGCTGTCTGCAGTATCTTCCAACGCAGATGCAAAAGTGAAGGAATCCCAGTTATGCCTATGGAGGCACAGAAAAATTAAGGTCGATGTAAAAATGGAATCCTAGCCATCGTGCCCCTGTTGGTGGAAGGCCCATCACAAATGTAGGAAAGAAAAAGCAGGGAGAGGCCATAATTAGTTCATGTTGCTGGTTCATCACTAAATTTGCTAACCACATTCATCATCGGGATACATTTATTTTAAAATATGGACAAATGCTTTTTGCTGTGATGCTGTTAGACCATTTACAAAAGTCAGAATGGCTGTACATTCTGTTAATGTGTTACTGGAATAAAATCATGCTGCACATTTAGTGCTGGATTACGTGGAGAGCAGCCAATATTTGTAGCATTGATTACAAGGTCTATGCCTAAGTAGTTCTCTTCCTGATTTATGAGCAATGCATTATCATTCATTGAGTGACAGAGTAAGCTACTAGATTTGTTAATTGGGCAGTAAACCACATTTTCATCCTCACGTTACAACATTTTTCATTGAAAAGAGACATATCTATCATTTAATGAAATGTTTAAATAAATAAATGAATGCATAATTGTTGAATGGAGAGCCTTTGCTTGTTTCAGCAGAAAGGAGTAGTGTATAGTGTGTTTATTAATTAGTCTATAGTGTGTTTATTAATTAGTCTGGCAAAACATAATTAAAGGGCTGTAAACTCTGAGGAAGTTAACCAGCCTTGTAATAAATACCAATTGATGAGAACAGGAGGTCAGGTAGTATTTGCTACAGAGATAACCTGTGTGCAGAACCTCATCTTTAGTGTGGGACAATAGTAATAAGTTATCATCATGACAAATACAGCTGACCTTGCAGATCCAAAGGCAGATTGCAATGTTTTCACAAGTTTATGTAGTTTTTTTATCTCCTAGCAACTGTATGCCATTTACATATTTTACCACATTGAACATCTTAAAAAGATTCTCTGATGACTGTTGTGAGAAAAAAGTCCTTGCAGTGTAGTTCCTGGAAGACTTGTTTTTATGACTGTGCCCAGTGTGCTTATGGGAAGCTCTGAAGCTACGTAAAGGATTTTGCTATAGCAATTTGATGTTGAAAGCACTTTTGAGTTATTTTGCAGTGCTTACAAAAACATTCGGATCGAAGTTCAAGAACTGGTGTGGCTTTCGTCTACATCAGTCTGAGATGCATTGGTATAAAAAGAGCAGAATTTTCTTCCTTAGGGATTTTCTTCATTAGTTTACCAGCAGAGATCTGCTCATTAATTATGTGATGGCTTGTGCAACAGTGGGGCCTTGCTCATCTCACAGGATTGCTTTCCTAATTTCCAACCTGGCACTCCTAGAGCAACTCCATGTGGTTCCCCTGTGGCTGTCACCATAGAGCAGATCTCCCTATGAGGCTCTGCACTGCCATGAGGCTTCCCATCAACCTGTCTTCTCTGGGCCCCACAAACCCAGGGACCTCAGCTGCTTCTTGTACACCTCACCCTCTCTCTGGACCCTTCCTCATCTTCATAGCCTTCCTTCAGACACTCCTGAATAGTTTTATGTGTTTCTGATATTACAGTGCTCCAAATTGCACCCAGAGATCAATGGTATCAATTCAGAAGATCAAGGAAAAAAAAATACAAATAGAGGATCTAGGTGAAGATTTGATCCAAAACACACAAAGGAACTGAAAGTTTGTTGCTGTGTCATCCTTCCCTGTAGCTGGAAAGCAGAAAGCTTCCTTACGTGACTTGAGCTTCTGTGGTGAAATAATAAGGGCAGAATAGGCCCTCTTCAACTGCAGCATATGGAAAATCATTTGAGCTCATTTGAGCCTCATCAGCTGAGCCTGCAAAATCAAAAGCACTCAGCTCAGTTAGAGATAAATCTGACAGGAGCTGAACTCACTGGCTAAAGATCTCATTCAGTCACAAAGTGCAGCATTAGGGAACTTAGCAACAGATCTTAAGTTTGCGGAAGTTTGAAAACACAAGAGTAGAGATGCTGATAGCAAAACTTATCTCCAGCTGGCACTGCTTGCAGACAGCCAAGAGAACCACACTCTGAGTTCAGCTTCACATTTGAACTCTCTGCTTTTCAAGTTGGTAAAGACTTTCAAGATCATCCAGTCCAACCATTAACCATTCATGATGTAAAGCCATGCAGACCTGAGGAAAAATGCCCCATGAGAAACCACTGGTACAACCCAACCAGGGATCTCTGCCCTGTAACTTAACCATGAGCCTAGGACAGTAGTATTGTACCCATCTCTGCTGTTAGGAATTTAGTTGTGGTTGCTGCAGATCACTGTTTGGTCCCACTCATTTTCTATCAGTGTAATTGATGGTGTGCTCATCTCTCCTTCCCAGCAATTTTGTGTAATCATGTGTAACACCCATTCAGAGCAGTGGCTTTCTTCGTGAAATTTGTGTGATGAGACAGAATTCATGCAAGCCGTACAAAATTACCACTTATGGAACTGCACAATCTTTTCTAGGATGCCATAAAGTGTCATTATTTACCCTAGAAAGAGAATGCCTAAACAGATCGGTCTCTCATCAGATGCCATTGCTCAGGGATCTGAAAAATGTGGAGATGCCTGAGATTAAATCATCCATGTGCCTGAAACGGCATAAGAAATTAGTTTCTTGAGCTATTTTTATGTTTTCCTAGCTTACAGCTAAATCATGTATTATGGTGAATCATTAACTACTGACTTTTATAGCCAATCCTTATATGGCCCGTTTTTAGCTCAGATGATATTTTTGAAATACAAATTTTCATAGGCTACAAACATGCATCAAACATAGCAATTATTTCGTTTCCACATGTCTTCAAGTTCAGCCTTTCTCTGCTGAAAATACAGAGACTGACCTTTATTTATTGCGTGCTTTCTACTGTTCCTTAATTCCTTCAATGACCTCACCTTCATGGGGAGTGATTTTCCATTCATTTGGGAGAGATGCACAAGTCAATTCTTGATACGCATAAAATCCCAGCTGATTTGCTGCACAGACCTGAAATAGCCTACATCTGCAATAGCAAGCACTCCACATTCACTCTGTCACCAGGGAGGGGACAAATCAGTTCAAGCTGATTCCAGTCAGGATAAGATTTGGAGATACATTCCTGTTTGCTTGTTATATTTCAATTGGAAACAAGTCAGGCCTTTAAACTTGAATGTAGGTTCTCCTGCAATTTCTTTGTACAGAAATGTGGATAATCAAATCTTTTTCTTACCAGAGACAATGTAATTTTATGCTTTGGTTTATTCTAAAGCATTCGATTTGTAGTTCTCCCAAGTCGTGACGAGTCCTCCTGGAATTCAGTAAGGCAGTGGCCAAATCCCGATTAGAGTTTTCTGTAGGGAAAAAAAAAAAAAAAAAAAGTTAAAAAATGAAAGAAATTCAGCCAGCAAGAGCTGCTTGTGGAAACCTGGGGCTCCTAGATGTTTTAGCACCTGATGGCAGTGACATAATATGGATAAAACTGAGGCTGTAAATAGACAAGTATGTGAATTAAGCTACATCTGTGTGTAAACTGAAAATGTGGGGAGCTGCAGGAGTCACCACATTAGGTCCATGAGAGATGGAATCTGCTTGTGCTGCCAGCTGGGGAGGTGAAAGACTGGAGATGGAGCATCCTGCTGAGAGCTGTTCTTCTGCACAGTGCACTGAAATGATTAGTTAAAGAAAATAGGAAAGCAGTGATGGAGCATAGAAGGAACAAGACCCAGAGAGGTTGCATCTTTCCCCAGGTGTAAACCACGAGTGCCCTCCTCCCATTTATCTTGCAAAATCCTAACATCCAAGAGTTTTAAAGAACCATTGCTCCAAAAATAACGTCTCCTATGTATTCCCATGGAAATGACAGAAAGGTTTAACTTCTACTGCCATTCCACCAACATCCACCTCGGACACTGTGGGCCAGCATCGGAAAATAAAAGGCATTACTTTCGGAGCAGCCCTCCTAATTTTGATGTAGCACACTTCAGACAGATATCCGTATCCTGCTTAAATTTCTCTTTTTAATCCACTTTCCAGGCAGAAAAGGATCAATACAAGTATGCTGAAGTACAGTTGGTTTTTATCACTGCGTACTCAAGGATCTCTCAGCAATAATCACAACTTAGTTTATTCGACACTGTATTAAGAAATGCTTCACAGTGTTTTACTTTTAACAACATTGAAAAGACCCCGTGACAGTTCAGACAGGTACGCTTTCATATTGAATGACTTGATTTAGATTGACAAATTGAGACGCTTTGGTTAAACTTCAGCAGTCTGAAATGAAATTACTTGTTTCAAATTTTCAAGGAAACGGTGGCATAAAATCAAACTCTACTTAAACTTTATTTACCTGGAAACTTTACGAGCAGAGCATTCAAATGAATTGCTAGGGTTTGCTTGTAGGGATCGTTTAGGATTAGCTTACATCTGTATGTAGGCGATATTCTTTGTACCTTTTTGTCTGTGCTACAGGCTGCTGCCAGGTGTCCAGGGAACCAAGGGTTGGATGCAGCTGAACTGCAGAACCCCTATAAAACAAAGGAAAAGATTTCATCTGGGGCAGTGGCTGGATGTGGCCAGGTACTGACCCACTGCTGCTGCTGCAGGGAGGGAATTCTGGAAGTGGAGGGCAGGATTTTTCCCAGGTAACTAGTGATAGGGTAAGAGGTGATGGCCTTAAATTGTGCCAGTGGAGGTTTAGGTTGGATAGTAGGAAAAATTTCTTCTTAAAAAGCATGGTCAGGTGTTGGAACAGGCTGCCCACGGAGGTGGTGGAATCACTATCACTGGAGGTGTTCAAGAAAAGGGTAAATGTCGCACTGATGGACGTGGTTTAATGAGTGTACTCAGGATGGATTGATAGTTGAACTTGAGGATCTCAGTGGTCTCTTCCAACCTTAATGGTTCTATGATCCTGTGATTGCTCCCACTGTAGGCATCCAGCTGAGAGATGCTCAGGACTTGCTGGGCCACTTCACAAAAGAGCTATGCTCCAAACTGTGAAAAATGGTCTTGTGTTGAAGTTCTGTGTTTTAATCCTGATGAAGAAAGAATGGTTAGAGCTTAATTTAAAGATAAGCATCGCCGTGAGCACTTGTCGTACCTGGTAAGGGTGAGGCAGGCAATTTGTCCTCATCCATGGATGCAGCAGGCAGGCTGATGCTGTGCTGCAGTAGCCTGTGGGTAATGATGCTTTCAGTGAGAGAATGGAACATTTTTGAATTTTTCACAGCTCTTCTTTTGTGGATAGGAAAACAATTTGACTTCTAAAGCTCTCTGATGCAGCTCTAGGATGGGCAGCACACACCAAGTGCATTTTCTCACGGGGAGGGGAAGACGACGAGGGTAAATTTGTAAATAAACAGAAGATTTATTCACAGGAGTTGGTGCCTTTCCTGCAAACTAAAGGCATCCTTTTAATAAACACCACCAGCTCCCCCATCCCCTGCAGCCTTGGGGTGTGCACCCGCAGGGACAAGCACGGAGAGCGCGTTCCCGCTGCCTTGGATCTCTCACAAGCGTTCCTGTGTGTGCCTTCCACGGGAACTGAAGTCTCATTTTGTGCTCCCATGAATTTAAATCCAGGTCACAGCGGTGTTAAATAGCAAATGACACATTTACTGTGCCACCCAGCTGCCTTCTGTAATGCAGCAGGAATGCTTTCTGAGCAGGGACAGTATGCCAATATTAACTTACATACAGGTTGTTTTGTTGTGGATGCTAATGTTTGGGAAAAAAAAAAAAAAGGGAAGGGAGGATGTTGCTCACATTTAAATAGCTGCTTATTCCTGCACCGTCTCTCCCTGGAGTGTTACTGTCTCTTTCCTGACTGAAGAATTCCTAAATCATTAGTTCCTCTCAGTTCAGGCCTTTACATTTGTGTTTATTATAGCAAAGAAACGATTCCATTTTCCAGGTCACTAGAAATGAAGATGATGTTGTCAAAATGCTGTTCCAACTCTTGTGTTTAGTTAAAAACCTGAATTACCTCTTTGGTTTACGACACTATCTGTAATATTCTCCTTTTGTAAGGCACATATTTTATTTCTTGGGGAGCCTTGTCAGAGACTGCTGCATTATTTCAGTCTTAGTAGCAAATAATAAAGTTGGACACCTGCATTCTGTACAAAAAGGCTTTTATCAGGCAGATGGAGAATGTGTTCCAGTGCATCAAAAAAGCTCATCGCAAGATAGAAAGGATGGGGATGTGGAGGCATTCGCTGCACAGATGTCCTTTCACTAACAGCATTACAAAACACATAACCAAACAGCAGCTAAATTGACTTTTGTCCAATAGATGGAGACAAAAAAGCGTTTTCCTTCATTACACATTTCTGTTCTGAGCAGGTCAATTTACCTGCCATTCCTTATCTGGCAGCAGGTCTCTTTGGAGCAGCTAGATTGATCTCTCTTTTTTTTTTCCCCCCCGATGTGTATCATCAGATGAAGGATTTAGCTTTACTGAGCACTTCCCTCATAAACAAAGGTTTGTTTTCTCTGAGTTCATACCTTAAGAAATAATGCCCTGAAACAGCTTTTAAGGATCAAGATCTGAAGTCTGATTCATTTATTTTAGCCTCAGCCAGACGCTTGCTGAAATTCAAGCATGGCAGATGCAATATTGCTAACATTAGGAAATGTTCCTCAAACCTCCCAATACCCTGAGCACAGTGGAAATCAGTGCCTGAGACTTGCAGAACCAGGTCAACCAGAAGAGGCAGAAGTTGCCCTGAGGATGCCACAGTCACCATTACCAACCTCAGTGGTGTGTCTGAGTCTCGGGGTCTACAGAGGAAATGATGGACGTAGCTCCTGGGAGATCTCATTGTGGCCTTCCAGTACTTGAAGGGAGCATATGAACAGGAGGGAGAACAGTTGTTTACATGGGTGGTTAAAATGGGGAAGGTTTAGGTTAGATATTAGGAGGAAGTTTTTCACACAGAAGTTGGTGACACGCTGGAATAGGTTGCCCAAGGAGGTGGTGGATGCCCCATCCCTGGAGGCATTCAAAGCCAGGCTGGTTGTGGCTCTGGGCAGCCTGGTCTGCTGGTTGCCAACCTTGCACATAGCAGGGGAATGAAACTAGATGATCATTGTGTTCCTTTTCAACCCAGGCCATTCTATGATTCTACGACATACTGGAATCTGAACCTTTCATGGCAGGACTGTAAAGAGGTTCTAGTTCTAGCCTCAGCTCAGAGAGCGTTTTTCCACAGTTTGTTTTCCTGTGCATTGCATTTCATTGAATGAGGGAAACATGGACATTAATTAGTCTTGGCTGCGGGTTTTTTCTCTGCTCATTTGCAGTGTTTCCAATATAAAAGCAAATCATCCCAATGAGCTCTCCTATTGCAACTTACCCTGCATCTCTCCACCTTCTACTCCAGAGTCTCCAAATATCTCTCAGTTAGAAATTCCTTTTTTCAGACCCTTGGTGCACAGGATAACCTGTTTCTTCTTCCTTATGTGTTCTAATTGTTGCATTTATTAAGTATGCATTCGCTCCCAAATCCTTGTTGAGCTCTGACACTGCTGTCTTTTAAATCTAATGTAGATAAATGTGTTCTAAGAAAAAAAAAACAACAAAACAACAACTAAACAAACCCCAGTGGTGTTCTGCCATCTGTTGATTCTGTTTTGATATGCCGTAGTGAACAAAATGTGTATTTCTGATCTGTGAATCCAAACACAATTTCAGTCTCGCTCTGATTTCATTAAAGCACAAACTACTATGTTTAATTTATAAATGGCTTCTTATGTATTCTGCTTCTATCTGGTAAACTTAATTAACATTTTCTTGCAAAAAACCTGTGCCTATAAACATCAAGGCCATGACACAGTATTAATTGAAAAGATGATGGCGATTGCTGACTCCTTAAATATATAAACAGCCTTCAAAAAATGTTTGATAAATGTTCACATCCCCTCTCTAATAAGTATTTATTTTGTATTTATTTGGAGAGTGAAATGAGAATACTGTAGTAGTATTTAAATATCAAAGCAGGATCAAATGAGGGAGACCTGGAGTGTCGGCATGGTGTGGAACAGCCCTTCATACGCATGCAGCTCATTCCTGTCTGGAGGAGGTGTGCAAAGACCTCACATCAACATGCACTTTCTGGCTGAGGGCTAAAGCAGGCTGACACCTACAGCCTTTCACTAATATTTATGTCATTGCAAAAAACACTCAATTGCCCTTGAAGTCACTTCTGTGTTTGGTGTCATTAGAAATATTCTTTAAACTTTGAAATACCTGTAGAAATTCATTGGGCAGCTAATTTCCCTCTTGCTTCTCATCTTGAGGTGTAAATACAGAAATGAAGTCTTGAAAACTGACATACAAACGAGCAACAAAACTCACTGTGTTTACAAAACACGTGCTTTCTTAAACACCGCTGTGGTTTAATTACCCACTTAGTATTGATCTTCTTGGGCTTTGGTTGTGCAGCAACACTGTGCTTTTCTGCTCACAGGGCTGAATTTCTCTTTCCTCAGCCGTAAGTAGTTGTAATTTTTTTCCTTCTTTTCTTGTCTCGATGCATATCCCCGAGACCTTTATTTTCTGGCATGCACAAATAATGTTTTTCCTCATCTGAGAGAGAAGTTAGTGTGAAATATTCATAGAATAAAACACTTAAGAAGATGTTAAAGAACAAATTGAATTTAGTTCTGGTCCCAACCTTTCTACCAATTCATTTATAATCCCATAAAGGTGAAATTCCCCTGGGATTTAACAGAACTGTGACTCAGAAATAACACAATTAACTTCAAAAATGGTTGAACTAACCATGTCGAGTATGAAGCTGCTCATAATCTAGCCCTAAGTATATTAGGATTTTATTTGAAAATACATATTACTGTGAGTAAATATGACAGGCTGGGCTTCAACAGTGCCCCGTTTTGTCTCATTCTCTGCTGCACCCTGCACCCAATTTCCTTTGTTTTCTTATGCTGAACAATTTGGCCACGAGCAATCTCTGATCAACTGGGGATTCAGTTTGACCAAGAAAATTAATTTTTACTGGGAGTTTGGGTTTACTTGAGCCTACTAAAGAAAGGGCAGTGCCATATTTCACCTTGATTAAGGAAAAAAAATAGTCTGGAATTCTGCAATTACACCAAAAGTGGCACTATGATTTATTGTATCAAACCTTTCCGTCGTACAGAAGCACAAAGGGCAGTGACAAAACAAGGCTGCTGTGTGAGACAGGGAAAGAAACCAGCAGTGTGATAGAATGTAATTTTTAATTTTCAGTGCCCTTGCTTTCGTGGCAGTGAGCTATTTCCCTAGTTCTCAAAAAATCTTGTATTCAGTTCTTGATTCAAAGGAGGCACATTGAACTCCGTGGAGAAGTGGATTCAGGGCTGGAAGTGTAGCGAGGAGGGTGTGAGAAAAGTTATTTGCAAACTTTTTTTTAAAAACCTTACTGATGTGATTCACAGAACTGACGTTTGTCTGTGCAAAAGGTGGGAAGAGGTTGCTTAGGAAAATGTGCGTTGGCATTGCCCTATAATGATAGGGAAATTGCTTCTAATTCTTCGAGCTTGTACAATTAGAAAGCAAAAAGTATGCTAGGCTCCTGAGCTGCTGATTTTGTTAAATCGGTATTATTTAAAAATAAGAGTATAAAAAGTCATAGAATCATATCATAGAATCATATCATAGAATGGCCGGGGTTGACAAGGACCACAATGCTCATCTAGTTTCAACCCCCCTGCTATGTGCAGCATTGCCAACCAGCAGACCAGGCTGCCCAGAGCCACATCCAGCCTGGCCTTGAATGCCTCCAGGGATGGAGCAACCACAACCTCCTTGGGCAACCTGTTCCAGTGTATCACCACCCTCCACCATCATGCAAATAAATAGCAAATATCCAGAAGATCTGTGCGTGCAGCATAGAATATTGAGTTTCTTCTGAATTGATTTGCTCAATTGTTCTAAAGTCTATTACTAGTAGAATTCTAACAGAATGTTAGTGGTACTTTATAAAGACTTACAGAAAACTTTTGATCATCAAACATATAACCCATTTTTATTATTTTTGTCCATCCCACTCAGTAAATATGATTATTGTTAATCTGAAGCAAGTGTCTTGAGTTGGAGAGCAATTCATTTCTTATATTCCCTATTGTAATCTCCTGAAGTGCTTTGCAAAGTGGCAGCTTCATGTACTGGACAATGGAGTGCTGAAAGCATATGTGCAAAAGATCACCAAGGTTAATCATGGTCCTTAGTTGGCTGCAGGGATCCTTGATGCAGCTGGCAATATTCAACCAAGTTTACAAATGCCATTGTTCCTGCAGGTTGGGTTCAGAAGGCGCAGTTCAGAAAGACTGAAACTAGTCAATTAAACCAATTGTTCTGTAGAAGCAAGCAAAGTGCTAGAAAATCCTGTTTCAGCAAGGAAATACTCCAGCTTTGTTATTCTGGTGTGATGCTGTTATGAAGTGCCCTCAATAGGACTATAAATTTGTTATGTTAATGTTTATCTCATGACCTGCATGTGTGTGAACTATTATCTGAAAACAATTTCCATGCTCTTTTCTTGCACATTCATGGCTTCACTTCCCCTAATCTCTTTTTACATGAGGTCACAATTTCATACTGGCTGAGGTGCTCCAGATAAATTAAAACAAGCGTCTGTGCAGACAGTGTTATTTCAGTTTATATGACATATTCTACTTTACCACAGATTGCCTGTGGTGCAGAAATCTGTTTCTCATGGTAACGAGTTCTTGTGTCCAAGACTTTAATCTTTTTTTTTAAATTGATTTAAACCACAGTAACATTGGTTTATAAGGTTTACAAAGTCTTTTCACTAGTTTAGCTAGATTAATTTAAAATCAGCTAAGTCAAATAACAACTTGTGGTAGATAAGCCCTTATTCTTTTCCTATCTTTCTTGTTCACATGTCTCTTGTTCTTATAATCTCTATGACTATGTATATTACATGACACATTTTGGTTTAATTTAACAGTAAGAACTTTTGAACATTTTTCCCAGCAGGAGATGGGCAGGTTTTGGAAGAAGATATCCGCAGCTCACTGTCATAACAATTGTGCTGATTATAGCACCTAAAACCCATGGAAAGTAACCACCTGCAAGTCAGCTAAATGGCTAGGAAACATCTCTGTCTTTGACACCCAAAATGCAAGGCACTAAATTTTGTTTTTGTAGCTGGGTGCAACTCAATTGACTTGAGCAATACCACATTGGACAACAAAAATGGATTTGCTCCTTATCAGTGTTGTTGCCAAACTCTGCAATTATGAGTATAAACGTGACATACAAAGCTCACATTTCTGGGGATATTTGAACACATATTTTTACCAAGTCAGCGCACGGGGTGATGGGTAGAATGTGGCTGAGACAAAGTTGATTCTTGAATCTCCTATACAGTGACAATAAACTGATATAGAATCATAGAATGACAGGGTTGGAAACGACTTATAAGATCATCTAGTCCAACTGTCTTCTCATTACTACTGCTACCACAAGCTACTAAACCGTATCTCTCAGCTCCTCATCCAGACAAATATGTCCATATGGACTCACTGTGAACCGAGCCTATCTGATTTTTTGTTAAGCTTTAAAAGGAGGTAATTCTGGAAAAAATCTAAAGTTATGGATAGTTATATCAGTGCTGAATAGGGCTGATCACATTGCCCTTTCTGCAGAAAAAAGGCTTTCATTTTGCAAAGAATGAGGTCTGTCTTGGCATTGCACACGGAGTATTTACTGGTCCATCTTGGGATGCCCTCTGGCTGGGTTCAAGCATACCCAGGAGGCACTTTGTGGGTTTGAGATAGATACTGTACAGCGTATGAGAACTGAGGAGTGAAATTAGACAATAGCATGGATTATTGAGGAAATGTGTGTGAAAATTATAATAGAAGATCAAATGGATAAGAGCAGTAATCCTTTGTTTCATTAATTGAATGTTAGAAGTAAGTGGGATGGGTTAGCATTCCTGAATTAGCAACCTAGTGTTTATAAACTAGAAGCAGACTGTGATGCCCCTAACTAAAATGAATACAGCAGTGTCACCCATACACTGATCTTGAATTTAAACACTGTTGCTAAGGATGACAATGGCTCAGAATGTCCTTTCACATGTCTGCAGGTTAATATGGAGAAAGAAGAAAAAAGAGTTCAAAAAGAGTCAGTGGAAGAAATCGTACAAAAACAATGAAACTTCTCAAAATTTCCCAGGCAGTGACTCAGCTTCAGAGCTTTTTTTATGGGATTCAATATGAGGCTGGCTTAAATGTCAGTGTCTCCCCACAGCCAGTGTGTCTCATCTGCTGTGCCAGTGGCGACCGGATCGATGAAACCAATGAACCCTGGGGAGTGATTGACTCCACTCTCTGCTCTGCACATTCCTCCTGCATGCACTGGGTCTCCAGCAGCAGTGGGATTTTAGAAGCTGGCCAATAGTGATCATATTGGCATGATCATTTGAAGTTCTTGGATTGGCTCTTTCTTGCCATGACCTCAGATAGCTGTGCTATTTTTGAGTTTATAATCTGTTAACTCCAGTTTAATGAAGTTGAGCTAGTAGAAGGTCCCATCTAAATAATGTGATAATATGCCTGTATGAAATGACTGCTATCTAACTGGAAGAAATAACAGAAGTGATTAAATTAAATTCGATACACACATTAGCCACTGAACTACACAGCAGTAAAGGAAGAAGAGTGGTCGAAAACATTGTCTCTTTTCCTACCATAGCTTTATAATTATATCTTTAGGGAAATGGCACAGCTCAGCATTTAATGATCTGCCCCCAGACACATTTATGATGAAATTTTCAGGAAAATAAAGAGTTGACAGTAAAGTAAAAAGTTGACATGAAAAAAAAAATAGAAGCAATCATTGAATAGTTTGGCAATCGTGTGCTGAGAGGAACATTGATCCATGAATTTACATATAATGTTAATTTAATAATTCTAATCTTTTTCTCTCCAGAAAATCCACAACAAGGTCGTGATCTCACAGTAGATGTTAGGAAAAATAGAGCATAAATGTTGGACAATGTCAGTCTGTCATTGCCCCACAGCAGATTTTTATTGTTTGAAAGAGCACAGCTGGCCAATTCAGTGACTGAATGTTTCCATGAGGGATGGCTACAGCAAAGCCCAGCCTCTTTGCAACATTAAACTGCAGGGCTCTAGAAAAAAAGGGGAGACATTTGCCATTTAGAAAACAGTGACATGAAGTATTTGTGCTGATTTAACAGATGCATGAAGTAAACAAATAGAAAAATTAGAAAAGTAAATTTTTCATACTGCCAAGATGTAAATCCAAGTGAGATATCCTCTGTAGCTGTAGCTGATACAGATATGCAGATGTTACTGTCAATTTTGAGGTAAAAGCCAAAAATCTGCAGCAAGGCTAATTATTAAGCACCCAGCATGAGTATCTTCAAACTTAAATGTAATTTGATTTCCAAAATGTACAAGAAATAGTCAAAAATGACTGGAGTTACTGTTCATCTCTTGGAGCACATTAGATGTCCTAACGGCTTCTGAGATGCAGGAAAAGATCAAGAACTCTTAGGAAGAGGAAAGACTTTAACAGACCTGTGAGTGTGTTTATCTGACTGACTGAAACACTCACTAAAAGTTGAAGGAGTCTCTAATTAAATTATATGCACTGCTAACCTAACGAGATAATTCCAAGTGCAACACCTACTCCTTTGGCATATGTCGTGCCTGTTTGTCACTTACATTTGTCTCAACGTAGGCAATGCAAATAGGTAAATTGTGTCAATTTCTCCTTACAGCCAACGTCAGAGCACTGTGTACTATTATGTTTTTTTTTTTGTTTTGGTACTGTTTTTAAAGTGGTAGTTCCTACTGACCTCACCATGGACTTTGACCTCACAGCGTAGCACTTCTGTACTCATGGAAGTGGCAGAAGAAAACTTTATTCTCTCAGGCTCTGCTGCAGCACACCAGCACAACAGCCTTTCATCGCTGATGGGTTTTGCAAAATAGAAAATCACCAAAAAAGCTGCTTTAATTTCAGGCTCCATTAGACACCATGTTTGCCAAATGGAAGATGACCAAATTGGTTGGAAATCTTGTCCTGAGACCTGTATGTAGGTATTAAAAGTCAGGAAGAGTGTGTAGTGAGGAAAAAAAATCACATAATGTATCATCTGAAATATTTATTTCAAAATCACTTTGCATCTTTTAAATTTTTTTCCTCATAGAAGTTTGAAGTAAATACTGTGGGAGTGGTGATTACAGAACTGTAGTATCAGCCTGGGATTTCCAGTACCACGTTGTTGAGATCAATATTTGAATGACTCGATGATAATTAGAACATATATATGTATACAAAAACAACTGTAATTAAACTTTCTTTCTGTTTCTTTCTCCTTTTAAAATGCTGCAAATACACGTGTAGCCGTATATGATTTAAACTCTAATTAGAGAAAGAAAATAGTATGATTAGTAAAGAGTAGAGCTGATTTTAATTCAGCCCATTATTTTTACGATGATTAGTTTGAGTGGCAAGATGTATTCCTCACTCTGCATGCCGAAGTGCTTGTTTTAGTGCAGCATTTTCCCCCAGCAAGCTCTATGCTGAAGTCTTACCAGATCCACTGCTGTTGGTGATGCTGATCCACTTTTCTTGTACGGTATCACCAGGGGCTGCCCAGGAATTGAGAACCCATTCCTGTTGAATAGTTGGAATGAAATGTTCTACATTATAGTTGTGTTTCAGTGGTTAAGTCCTACTCGAGATTTTAAGGTCAGGGGAAGTCACCAGAGGTCCCTAAATTGGCATCCAGGAAAACGTGGGTTACAGAAAGCCGTCTGCTTGCTTTGCATCTATGGGACAGACTCAGTAATTAGTGTGAAAAATATCTCATTGACTATAATGAGAAGTATATCAAGCCTCTGCTTCTAGATATTAGTGCAATTGATTCAGCAGCCAGGATGATTGATACAAAGGTATTTGAACCTGGTCCTGCAATTTGGGCTGGTAGTCATTAAGTGCACATAGGGACCCTTGGCTGTCATTTGTAGCAGTGCCAAGCCTGGGAATAGCTATCAACCATTTGAACTATACAGCTGTATTCTAAATTTTTAAATATTTTCCCTAGAGAGCTATTACTAGAGTTGGCAACAGAATAAGATAGTGTGAAATATTAAAACTCTCCTCAGTTTGGAAAATAGGGACCCTGGAAAGGTGACGATGACACAAAATATCAAATGCCATCCCCAGGGGTAGGAAGGGGCTCAGTTGGGATATATTGCCACAGGTAAGGCAGGAGAGACTTAAAGGAGAATTAAATTGATTCACTGAATGGAGTTAAATTGTATTTGAATTAAAATTGATATATTTTGCCTGCTTTTTGCCAGAAAAGATGGAATCAGGACCCCAGGCAGCTCACACACATAGTGGGTATGTGGGACCTGCTGTAGACTTTTGCATCCCAGAGAGCAGGAGAGTGAATGTCAGTTCACTTAATCCTTGTCAGCCTCCTCCCTCTCTTCAGCCTCTGAAAAGAAAGTGTAAAGGGATGTCTTTACAGCAATGCTTCCAAGATTTGCTCTTGGGGGGGGGGCTGTTCAGAATTGCCTGTTACTCACCATCTAGGTGGCTCCCACATCATTTCTGATGTAACAGCTGGACTGCTGCGTACTTGTTGAAGCCTGTGTTGTTTTCTTATACGTTGCTCTATAACTCTATAATTCAGGAGGAAAATTGAGTGTGCAGGACACTGTATCAAGTCTCTGTGCACAAGGTGGTAGCAAGTCCTGGGGCTTGCTGTAGTTGAATCTGAACCCAACTATATATGTGCACAACTATGTTTTGTATATGTCTATGTAAATACACACATATATGTATATGTGTATATATACTTCATATATACAACCTTCTACTGATAGACACTCATGTATACTGAGGCTGCTAAGGAAAGGGGTTGACACAGTGTTTTATAAGGAAAATGAATATTTGCACATCAGAGTTTAGCTTAAAATAAGTGATCCTCAATACTTAGTTTGGGACCGGTGAGGCTCTCACTTCCTAGGGAGCGGAAGACAGCACACACTGCTATGCTTCATCGCGAGGCTGAAGGAATGGAGCCACTCATTCAGGACAAGTAAGCAAATTCAGCTGGGCAATGAAAGGAAGCCTAGACAACAGTGCTCAAACACTCTCTCTCATTTCCTCCCCCTCCGCCAGGCACCCCCCAGATGTCTGGTTTCAGTTTTAAAACATAATAATGTTTCATTAAGGAGCCATAGCAACCCATCACTAATTTGTGAAGAGTACATTGTGAGCTGCATTCCGTACTTATCAACGTTTGAGCACTTTAAATCTTGTTTCATCTCATTAGTGGATGTTTATGGGACCAGAGGGTTTCAGCATTCTCTGACTCATTAGTTAGGCTGTTGCAGTGCAGGTTATATGCTACAGGAAATCATCTCCCCAGCCTTTAAATGCTCGCACAACCTTCAGCACAACTTCACTCAGAAATGCTTTCTCACATTAAGCAGCCCGTTGGAAAGCAACGTGCAAAGGTTTCAAAAAACAACAGCAACACGCTTAATATAACACTATGTATATCAAAGTCATGCCGTGCTCAGTTGCAGGCAGCCACACCACCAAACCGATGTCATTTCAAGGGACGAATATTGACATTGCTGACTTTGGAAAATTCAGCCACAGGGCAGCGTTTAGGGGGAGCAGCAAAGCAGAGGAGCGCATTGGAAGCTGCTTAGTGTTGACAACAGGAAGAAATCATGCTTACAGACTCATTTACTGGACTGAAACCTTCATTCCCTGAATGCTGCAGTTAAAATGGGTTCATGCACGATCTAATTTGTATGAAAATAAATGCTCTTTTTTCTGTACTAAATACATGAGCCAGTGCACTATGTAGTAAACCAACAGTAGCATCTGTTGGAGAAAGGCACATAAAATACTGATGTAGGAGGTGGCAGTTCATCCTGTCTACCATGATCTCACACACTGTAGGAAAATTCCCTGGGTGCATAATTTAATAGGACATAATCCACCAATCTGCTTTTGTGGTTCCTTTCTTGTTGTTTTACTGTTGTGTTTCTTCCCCATTGCGATGTACGGTTTTCTCTGAAATACCCAACAAATAGGAAAAGCAAATGCAAGTGTGAATTCAGAGTGTGATGTAAATGCTGAAGCAGGAAATGGCATCTTAAATTTGTTTACAATATGCTGCAAGTCAAAGCATAGGAAACTGCTTTATTAATAAGCAGTTGATAGCCAAGTTAATTAGGAAATCACAGAAAAAAATGTGCCGCTTGTGTGATAATTGCCTTATTAACGCTGCATAGACTGTATCCATTTTTTCAAGGATTAATGTAAAAGTCACACTCACACGTTGTGCTTTTGCAAAGTGGGGATTCATTTTATTGTAGGTGGAGCTCTGATATTGTAATGAAGAGATTACTGGTCAGGTTCATAGAAATCCCTGCCAGAATGGAAATGCACTGATGATCAGTATCAGATCTTAATCTGATCTTTACTTTGCTGCCATGGTTTTCCATATATTGTGCAGTGGCATTTTCTTCCAGAAGAAGACAGAATCACAGAATGGCCCGGGTGGGGAGGGATCTTGAGGATCATGAATCTCCAACCACCAACCTCCACATTTAATACTAGATCAGGCTGCCCAGGCCCCCATCCAATCTGGCCTTGAACAGTTCCGGGGACGCGGCTCTCTGGGCAGCTGTTCCAGCACCTCACCATTCTCATAGTAAAGAACTTCACCCTGACATCCAACCTAAATCTTCACTCCCTCAACTTAAAACCATTTCCCCTTGTCCTGCTGTTATCAACACTTTCAAAGAGGGTTTGTAGGCTCCTTTAGGTACTGAAAGGACGTTTAGGTCCTGTTCATAGGCTCCCTTTAGGTACTGTAAGGCTGCAATGAGGTTACCCCACAGCCTTCTTTGGTCCAGGCTGAACAAGCCCAGCTCCCTCAGCTTGTCTTATAGGGGAGGTGCTCCAGCCCCCTGATCTTTGTGGCTCTCCTCTGTACCCTCTCCAACAGCTCTCTGTCTTTCTTGTACTGGGAGCTCCAGACCTGGACACAGTTCTTCAGATGGGGCCTCACAAGAGCGGAGTAAAGAGGGACAATCACCTCCTCTGCCTGCTGGCCACCCCTCTACTGATGGAAAAAGAACTGTGTGCCTCTTAACTTCATGGTCTTGTTGAGGTTACCAGCCTAGAAGGAGCATGGGAAGGTGATTTTCTCTGCAATGCTCAGTGACAAGAATGTTTGCTGAAAGAATGTGATTAAGCTGGAGGACTTAAAGGGACTTAACATTAAATGCTGTCATAAGCTAGCACATCTAGTAAGTTTCTTTCTCCTGCTTGTGCAGACCTAGTCTTGGTTGGTTGTCAGATATTGTCAGTATTTCAGGACAAATTAGTAAATGTTCCTCAGTTCTCTTCTTTTTTATCTCCTGGAGGAAAGAAGAGTACTGAGGCCCTGGAAGTGCTGCTTTTAGGGGCTGCTCTGAGGACCTTTCTTCAGCTCTCCTGGACCAAAAGTGCCATCTCGAAGTACTACTGAAGATAATGGGAGGTCATAGCAGCAATGTGCAGGATGCCATCCTGGGAGGGAAAAGCCAGTGGGCCATGCAGGCAGTCAGCACAATCAAAAATACTGCTTAAATATATCTTGGCTTATAGGTAAATTTGCCAGAAATTTCCACAGTAAAGCATTACATTTTATATGAAATCAAATTTAAATGGACTTTTGCAAAGTCCACCTTCTTAAGAAGCATTTGTTCTTGGCCATGATCCAGCCAGTGTAGCATCCTGGCTGTGGCCAAAGATTTGATTAAGTGAATGACTTTTGTCGCCTTTTCTATGGAGTGATAAAACCAAAGCACAGCCCAGCAGACGTGGAGCTGCTTTATGAAAGTCACAGACATCTGAAATGTATCACTGCAGTGCCATAGGCCAAGTTCTTGGGTGGACTGGAAAATGGAGGAGTTGTGGGCTGGAATTGGGGTGGATGAGCACGGAGCTGCTTCCTTGCCTTGCACTCAATAACACGGGCTCTATACATTCTGGTTGCTTTATGACTCTACTACGTTAGTGCTGAGCAAGTGGAACTGGCATAGATCTCATTTCCTGTTGTTATCAATAACAGTGACAGTTCATAACTTCCCCGTGTGTTAGATAATATTTTTGCTCATTTTTCTACGTTTATATAAATGAACAAAACGGACTAGCAATAATCACGTGGCAGTCTAAGACATCCTAATGGCCACCACGTGAAAAATTTACGGAGTGATTACAGTAGGAAAAATACAAGTGAATATTCCAGTTTAAATCCTTTAATTTTGGTCCACCTCACATAAAATACAGAAAACACATCTTCCAGCTGAGACAAGTGGCACATCTCAGAAAGATAGGGGGAAGGCCAGTAATTGTTGCAGTCAACTGTGACGTTTATCGTCTCCTGCTTAGTGAACTCCATCTCTTCACTGGTTCAAAGGGCTGTAAAGTCCTTGCTGTCTGACACATAGATTTGTGCATGTAAGAAGAAGAAATACATAACATTTACCAAAGAACAAAGCTTCCCAGCAGGCATTTTAACAGTATGCTTTTTCTACTGCCATAAAATAGGTTTTCTTGGCTTTCCACCTACACTATCTACCTGTGTCTTGCGTGATGTGTTGTGGTGTGCCCAGGGATGGGGTCTGCAGGCTGGGCCCCTTGATGGTGGTCCCTTCAGCTACAACCCTTGGGGATATAGGGGGTTTGGAGCAGCTGCATTTGGGCCTCATCCTATCCCAGGAGCTGGGGAGCGCTCCCAGGATTCTACCTCTAAGCAAAGCCTTGGAGATCATGTTTGCTTGCTTCAACATCAGCTCCCATAGTCCTCTACTTATGGAGATCTGTGTTCATATAAATGCTCATATTAAGGTTAAAACAAAAAACGAAACAGCAAAAAAGGTAATATATACACGTTGTAATTTTGATTTAATAATATAACAGACACATTTGCTGTTTAATATCCTATTCCACGCTGAACAAAGTCCTCTGACTCGTCATGTACTTATTCTTTATCTGAAGTAATAGCAAAATAAATTATTTTCTGTTTGATAGATTTACAAAGCAGATATTAGCTTTAGATATTACTTTAAAATACGTGTACTTTGTGCTCTTGTGTAAAGAAATCATAGTCTTCCCAGTTCTGTTTGACTGCAGTCCTACTGAATAATTTTTCTTTTGTTCGGATGGTATCTTTTCCTGTGGATGTTTGATTTGGGGATGAGATTTGACTTCTTCCACTGTCTGAGGCACTCATACAAGCCATGCTGTGCAATGCACATTTTACATGGTTTTCTGCTTTCACAAAAAGCTAATGAACATGAGCACTTGGGATTCATTGGAAATGGTCTACTTAATGTGATGCTTCTGTAGCAGATATAGTCCTTTCCAAAAGTAACTGCTTCTCCAGTCCTTGCAGCTATTCCTATCGTATACACTGGGGAGCACTGACAAGGACATGCAGTTCACTAGCTTTTTAGATGCCAAAATGACTCCAGTTGATCTTCATTCTTACTTGTTTTTAGCACTGACGTTCAACAGAAACAAGCTCTAAATTTGAACTTGTGGCAGTGTCTTCATTAAGACATGAATGAAGAATTCAGATGAACTTCATCGCTTGGACACTTCTGAATAGAGATTTCTGACTGTTTCCATGCCAGAATGAATCCAAATCTGATCTCGCTCTTTCTGAAACCTATGGCATTTTCCTTATTAAATGCAGTGGCTCAGCAATGGAGGCCAATAAAGGAAGAGGGCAATTGTCCTTAATACTAAACCTTTTAGCCCAAATCATTGTAAAAGTGGTGTTAGTGTTATTAAGGAGAACCAGGCCAAGACTATTTAACTGCTTAATCTTGAAAATGAGATAGCACAGCTTGCATTGCGAGTGCCCAGGGTGCAATATCAGCAAAATATTTTTTTTTTTTTTTTTTTTAATATATATGTCAAATTCTCTTGTCTGTCTGTGGAAAGCACTAGATTTGTACCACCTCTGCTGTGAAAGAAGTGAGAATGAGGAGAGCCCTGCTATTATGCCATGCAGGGGAAGTGTTGGCAGAGATATGGCTCAGTAGTTATACAACTACCATGCCTTCCAAAGGGAGCAGACCCCAGCCATTCCTCAGCCCAGCTGAACCCATCATTTGTGGAAGCAGTTTGCTTTTAGATTGGAATCTTGATTTGGCCAGTCTCAATTTCCATCTACTTCAGATACCAAAGTTGTGTGCTATCAGCTCCCAAATGAATTCTTCATTCTTTAATGTATCAATCTTGATAATTCCTCTCTGAAGTTAGGAAAAGCACAAAGATTTTAATTGTAGCATTAAAAGGCACCTAGATCCTTGCACTGAAATGCAACGATACCCTATGAGATTTCTAAAAAATCTCATATTGGGAAATGTGTCAGGGAACTGAATCTGCATCCTTTTCATTACAGACCAGTACTGCAATGATTCAAGCATCTTTACCTCATCGGGGACAGCATATTTATGTGCAATCCATCAGAGAGACAAATGCTTCTAGAAGATATGCCAAAATCCCACTTTTTTGATGTGTGAATGTTCACAGTCACCTGTATAAATAGCAGTGGGCTGCTGAGAAAACTGTATTGATGCTTTTGCCTTTGCTTCTGGGATTCAGTTTATTTAGCTTTCATGATCAGTAAGAATTTTTGAGAACTGCCTCCAAAGAATAATGGCTGTAAGGAGCAGGGGGGCAATGGGTGAGCTCAGTGTCCTTGGGGACAAGCTGTCAGTTGGAGCTTGATGTCTTCCTGCAACCATAGGCTTCATTTAGAACACCTCCAGCCTCTGCTACAGATTTCATTTCCAGACCCAGAAGGAGAGGGGCAGGGATTGGAGAAGAGTTCTATTCTTGTTGCCCAGCACAGTGCTGCACCAAAGCAGTGAGAGATGTCAATAGATTTCCAGGAGATAATTCAATGGTAACCTTCTTCTGAGCACTGCAATGTGGGAGCTTTTGAGAAAGAAAGAGGTTAAGAGGCAAATAAGTAGTTCTGGAGTACTGTTATTACAGCTATTTTTCTTTACTTCCAATGTGTGTCATCCTCTTTTATTAAGAACTGACTGTTGAACCAGGAAAACCGATGCACCAGGATAAAAACGGCACATGGGTGAGGAAGCATCACTGATAAGTGATCTGAATTGTACTCACCTTTCAGAGAAATTGAATAAAAATAGGGATGACTGGAAACTTTCCAAAGTAGAAGATCATCTGCGTCCTCTCATCAAACTGAGGGAGCCTGGGAGAACAAAGCCACAGTGATAGAATCAGAGGGACAGTGATCCCTACCTTAACTTCCCACCTGCAGAACTCTGACCCCGAGCATTGGGTGCAGCTGGAGCAGTGGCTAACAGATCTCAGGAGCTGGAAGGAGAGCTGACAGTACTGAAGATGTCTAATTTGAGTGATTGCTTCCCAATTCCCACTTGTACAATAGTTACGCTCTCAACATGCTATTCAAATATCAATTAATGTTTGCTATTGTGTGTGATTTAACTATATACTCAGGGCTTCTTTGTTCACTTAGCAGCAATAAGATGTCACTGCGAGATCTACGGAGACTCTAAGGGGGAAAGTCAATTTTTAAATTCAGCCTTTTGAGCTTTCAGTGATTTCCTATAAATTTGGATTGGCGCTCTCCCAGATTCACACTCTCATCTTTCCTGGTTCTCTGAACTCATAGGCACCCATCCTTTCTGTTTCACATATGAGATCACAGTGTTTGTCTTAATCATTAACATTTCATTTTGCAAATACCTTGTTTTATCTAGCATTTTTTATATATGTGTTTGAAGTGAAACTCGCCAGTCTTTCATCTCCTCAAACAGGGCTTGTGCACCCTGCTCTGCCTTGGAAAATGACTTCCAGAACTCTGATCGGGGAGTTTTTGGCTGAGATACTTTCAGTGAGCTTCTGCTTGACTGCAGTGAGGGAAGTCTGGGGAAAAGACATTAGCCAGCATATAGCACTCTCTAAATCTCTATTCTGTGGTACCATAGGAAAGAACTCACTTTATATGAGAATTATTTCAGTAGGGGCACCACAGACAAGCTGAACATAGCTGGAACAGAGGTTTTAGTCATGTGCATCCCATTATCTAATGTCCCCTAAAAATTTCTGGCAGTGGAAGAAAACATCAGGGATGGGGCTGGGGCTGAACACAAGAAAACTTCTTAAGCTTCTTCCTGTGGATTTTGTGTATGTAAATACTCTTGCATAAGCTTTCCGTTAAGGAATATAGCTCTTAATGGTGTTCAAAGACTCTTTAAATCTTCCAGCTAAGAAGAACTGATGGCACTGGGATACCTATTGTCCATTTGCAAAAGGCTCAGAGGAGCCCATGTCTGACATACAGAAAATCAAGTAATAATTAGGTAGCTTTAAATCATGCAAACACAAATTTCCTTCTTTTCATGCTCAGTACCACTGGAGAACATGGAAGTTGGTTTTTGGAGAGTATACAATTCAGTGCGCTGCCAGCCAGCTCAGAGCTGCCTTATTGCCCCTTGCTGTCTTCATCATATCTTTGCATGCATTATCCAAACAATTACCAAGAAACTGGGAGCAAGGAGAGAATGAAATGGCCCCAATGTCACTTCTGAAGTCGGCTATGCTGTGGGCTCTGTGTTATGCTGATAAAAAAAAAATCAACCAGCTGAAGCGTTAAAAGATGGATTTTCTTTTAAATGAATTAAGTTGGATTTAGCTTGATGTTCCACATCACAGAGCTGTCAGTCTTTTTTCTGTGAACCTGGAAGCTGTCGGTCACATGGAAGCAAAGGCGATATGGATGTAAGGACGGTGGAAATCTTTCCTTCTGACCTTCAGCTGCTATCCTCTGGGTAAGAGGATCACATTGCCAGGGTCCATGTCCCTGCGGCAGGCACACGACCCCTGTTCTATGGAGCTTTCTGTAGGAAAGAATAAAGCTGGCCAGAGCAACATGTGAGCCTTGACTAGGGAATGGCTGGAGACCCGCACTGCAGATCTGAGCTGACATTTTGGCCTGCTGTTTAAAGATCATTCTGCCATTTTCTTGGGGGAGAAAAACAAAACAAAATGAAAAGAAAAATCCCCTCATTTCCAGATTGCTAATAACAGTTGAAAAAAGTTCTTTTCCTACCCAAACCCTCCCTGTCAGGATGTCTGCTTGGTGAAGGTTACGCAGGAGCAAAGGTCTGTTGTAATTACATTTCATAAAGCATTAACTCCTAAATAAAGTAGAATTAAAAGCTGATTTAGGAAATTGTCATTGTACAGAAGAAGGCGCTGACACCTACAAGTGCGATATAAAGCATTCTTTTAAAATTCTCATGCTGAGGAAATCTGTGAGCTTTCTGTGAGCTTCCAAGCAATTGCATTGCTCCAGGTGTGCATGCAAATGTTTTAACAGCATGCTAAAGAGAAGAGAGAGAAGTGGTAAAAAACAATTTCTGGATGTAGACGGTATCCTGGGAAATAGAAAAGTAAGTCAAAATATACAAAAGTTCTGCTGGAGACCATATGGGAGTTGTGCTTATTGTTCCACAGCAGCCAGGGACTCAGCAGTCAGGTGCTCCTCTCCTCTGGTTCACGTCACACAAAAACTGAGCCCGTTAATTTAGAGGTCGTGGAATAAGAGGAAGATAGAAATCCAAGCCTTCAGGACAAGTTTTTTAATCTTCAATTTAAATTGTTGCTTAAGCTATCCTCTAAAATCGTGTTACCTGAGTAATTAGCCAATTAGTATCTTAGGAGTGTCATTGCTATTTCTATACTAGCTTACGGTTTCATTTTTAGACTGGTGATTTTATATCCACTGAGAATGCGCTGTCTTGCTGTTGAATAATGGAACAATATTTATAAGCAGGATAGAACCTCACCTTTTTAAAGACAGCTTAAGTGATGTTAACACTCAAATACTGCATCCATGAATACATTTTTTGCCTGGTGCAGGGAAGAGGTGTGCATGCTGACTTCTACCTCCAAGACGAAATTCCAGAGGCAATGCAGGTTCAGCTGGTCCTGCAGTTCCTTAGCGCTTGGAGAGGGGCCTGGTACCTTGCAGACAGAGCCAATATCGACCATCAGCATCCTGGGAACTGCCCTACAATGTGCAGGAATGAGCCACTGCCTTTATTCCCAGAGCTTGCAGATGGCACTCCCATATCAAGAAGGAACACAGCATTTTGTTTTCCTTTTGGCCACAGAAATGCATGGTACAATTTACATTTCTTTTCCCATTGCTCTGTTGGGAAAGTCAGCTTTGACTTGCTGTAGGGAGCCAGCTGCAGGGATGGAACAAACTCGTCAGAGATGAACGTCTTCAGTTTTGGTAGAAATCTGCTTTAACTCCATTGCAAAAGACATGCTGGCAACTGAACAAGCCAATCAACTGTTAAAAAAGTGCATAGCATTACAAAAAAGCAAATGGATACTGAAAATTCTTTACTGCATTGCATTATACATACCAGAAAAAATGCAAAGTCAGCTATGATCTTCTATCCTGGTACCTGCCACTTAAAATTAGTTACCCCCCAGTTAGCATTTCACTTCTATATGCCTGGATAATTAGATGGTTATTTTGTCTTGTTAGAGAGAGTGCAGCAAATTGATCACATTATTTTCAAAATGTTGTGCTTTCTTCAAGTAAATGAAAAACTGAGGCCAGAGAACCCCCACAAATACCTATATTTATCAGATTTAAAGTTACGGAAACTCTTCAGAAGCAGAATCATATATTAAAAGAAAAGTAAAATGGAAGTTTTCTCTTTTGTGCATATGTTTTCTAAGATATACCACTGTTACGCACTCTTGTGTAAGTTAAGGAATATTTGAAGCTTACTGTGAGATAAAGGTAAATAGAGGTAACTCCTTTTGCAGTTGTTTTATCCTAATTAAAATCCAGAATGTTGTTTACTGCATAATATTTATTTAATTGAGGTTTGCAAACCCCAAGCAACAATTTACTTTTATTGTTTCAGCAGTTCAGCTTAGCGTCATTTTGATCACAGAAGAGCTACCAAGTAAACAGTTCATCAGAATAACATAGATTTTGTTTTTACTGGTGGGAATTTTTCCAAGCAGATTAACTCTTTCAACAGGGACAGTGACACCACTGTAATTACACCTCGTGTACAATGTATCACATCAGTAGGAGGAAGAAATTAACGGAAACAGCCGTTAATTTTGTTCATTCAAATTGTGTTTGCTTGCAAGAAGACAGGCCATTATTTCTTCATACAAAAGCCATAATGAGAAATTTTCTGAGCTGATTGTTCAGATCAAGCAAAGGGCAATGTGAATTTGATTAAAGTCCACCTGAATCGGTGAGCTTGAGCATATACAATGGGAAGGCAAACTTGGTTTCCAAGTCCTAGAATGGGTAGGCAGACTTCAGGCCAGTGTCAGCTGGGATTTTTCATCAGAAACAAACTGTAGGGCTGGATTGGCCAGAAAGGTTAAAGCTAAGGGAGGAGAAAATAACCCCAAAGCAGAAAGAGCTATTGTAAAAACTTTATATACCTTGAAAAGTACTGTTGATAAGGTCCAGATAAAATCTTTCTGTAAACACCACTTAGTTTTTGCAACCTCATTTTGCATTCGCTTTTTAGAGATTATTTCCCTCCTGCATTGTTGCTACCTCTGTTTCTCTGCATGCAGAGCACCAGGGAAACAACAAGCACTATAAAATTTTTACAAATATTAGGCAATCTGATGCCCCTTACTTGATTCTTTCTATAATCTCTCTGGGCAGACTTGCCGTTTCACAGGATCTGATCAATACTGCAGCAGCAGCACTCAGCAAGCTCCGACGGCATGTTAATAAATCCCACTTTTCTGTTGAGCTATAGCTGAACTCTTGTTGAAATCACTTGGAGTTTTGTGAGCTGATCAATGTCAGGACTGGGCTCAAAACTCCAATGTGGACAGAGAAAAAATGTGCTTCCAGTTCCACCCATTGCCATCCCAGTTCCATTCCTGCATCCTGGTGGAGAAATTGTGACTGCTCCATCACTTCAGGTGAGCAATTCTAAATGTTCCCAGGTGGAAGAAAGTAAAGGAGAAATACATAAGGTCTAGCTCCATAGTTGTGTTATTACATGGTGCTTGCCCTGCTCATCCAACAGGGCCAGAGAAGACCGAAGACCTGAGACAAAATCTTCAATACAGCTCTACCACGGGGATCTTCCACACCATTAGCCATGTCAGTAGCCTTTTAATTTTGTTTAATTTTAATTTTTTATTTTATTTATTTATTTTTTTTGCCAACAGCCTTATCAGTTCAATCAATGCTTTGAACAGACTACAAAGATAAACTGATCTCTGGGGAATTAAAAAACACTGTTGGAACTCAGAGGTAGAGCAAGTTTTTGAAAGAAAAAAGGAAAAAAAAAGTTTCAAGAGAATGGCAGTATCAGATGGTGATGAAACAAGACTGTGCTCTCTTGAGTTATAACTTTCCAATCTATGAAGGCCGAAGGGATTGCTCAGTTTGGATGTTGTTATTTAGAATAGTTTTACTGTCCTGTGCCAATAAAGCAATCCAGTAGGGATGCAGCTGCTGTGGCATGACTTCACCGTTCAACTGCAATGTTTTCTGAACTGGCAGCAGTCTGCCCTGGAATTGTGTTCACCAGGATGAAGATGAGCCCAGTCAATATAAATCAGAAATGTCATGGTATTTTCTCTTCTGAGAAATGTCTTGGATAGCTACTAATCGCACGTAGCCAAATGCAGCCTCCATTACCAGCTGATGCATGATATTAGGTCATACAATGTTGCAAAGGCTCAAGATCAAGCTGTTGGGTTTAAAAGAAGCAACAGAAGTGCTTCCTCTGAGGGATTTACATTGCAAAAAGCAATGAATGTGGAGAACCACCTGGTTAAGAGGCTCTTGGGCTTGTTTTGTGTTAATATTGACACTGTGTAAAGCATCCTGTTTTCTGACTGGTCTGTATCCTGGTGGAAAAGTCTCTTCCTTTCAGCTTGACCTGCCTGAGATCTGCTATTTGGCTTGTGGTTAAATGATTGACTTTTTTTTCCTTTTTTTTCCATTTTTTTTCCTTTTTTTTTAGCTGATACTCTCTTTGGTGAAAACCACAGTTTTTACCACTGTGAAAATATGTGTGAAAAAATGTGCTGGAATAAAATATTATAGCTATTTCAGCACAAACAATTTTGCTTGCATGAAAAGAGGTTTTGAAAACATTGATTACAGCACTGAAAATATCAGGTTTCCTGAAAATATCTTGGGCCTGAAAACCAAAACAGGAGAAGGAGACAAAGTCTTCTGTGTAACTCTAATTTCATCACGGGGCTTTGTTTCCAAGCTGGCATAGCATTTGTTATCGATTTTGATGTTTCTTTCCATGGTCGCAGAAAAGATAAGAATGTATATGAGCAACTACATCATCTTAATTTTTGCCCTATGAGTTTTTTCATTAGTATTCATTGCTGTATAGTCATTTCCCAAGAATTTTTTGCGAAGGATTGTTTGTGAGAAGTGTTAAGTGTTTCTGCTTCTTGATATTTGAAACAGAAGCAGCTTTAATTGGATGCAGCAGATCACGTAGTACATTTTATTCTCTGGTTACGTGTCTTCTCCCATGCACAATAAAGTCAAAAACACAACTTGGATTGATCTGGCAGTTTATTATCAACATGAGATTATAATCAGGAGGCAGATGAGGAAAAAAATGTCTTAATTATTTTTGTATAAACACTATTATAAATTTAAAATTCATATCCTAATAATACCCTATTCATATTCTGGGGCATTAATTTGAATTTCACTGCTTTAGTGATTAATATTGCCTTAATTTTGCTCAAGTATGAAACCAAGGGAGCACAAAGAGACAGTAAAGGAGTCGGAAGAAATTATTTTAACAAGTTGGATATTTATAGAATGGTTGCTGATCTGGTATTTACCTACATGTAGGGTTTTTTCTCTCTAAGTTTTTGTTCTGACTTGTTTTTAAATTTCTTGGGTGATTCATAAGAGAAGGCAATGAGAGTTTTTCGATTAACATCGTTGAACTATGAAACAGGCGTCGCGTGTTATTGCATACATCAACCTATCGGTTTAGTCTCAGTGTCTTATTTTTTTGAATGAAACAAAATAATAACTCTGCAGGGCAGCTGATTGCCTTATTATTTTCCATAAATCTACATTACTGTCACACACGAGAACTGCCTTTTTGCCAGAGACGAGTTTCAATTAAAAGGCTGCCAGAACGAATGCACCTGCCCTGCATCCCAAAATCAAACCAATCTGGCTCCAACAAAATACAAGATCAGTTTTGCAAATGAAGGTCTCCTGCTTAAAATGTCACCTGCCACCACTCATACAGAGTTGGCTTGAGGAACCAATAGCTCAAGTGTCTTCTTACTGCCCTGACAGAGCATAGCTCACTTTTCTCTATCTTGAGAAATCAACCATCAGAGTATGATAGTTTTCATTACAGATTATAACCAAGCTTTTGTTTACAAACTATTTCCAGAAAAGTAATTGTTACCTCATGTTTTTTGTAGTTGCTTCTTAGCTCCTCATTAAAATGCTGGACAGGATCATGGTAGATGACAGCAACATTCCAAAAAAGTATAAGTAGAATCATAGAACCATGAAGGTTGGAAAATACCTATAAGATCATCAAGTCTGTCTGTCAACCATGAGTTAATTTTATCATGAGCCACTTCTAAACAGTTTTCAGGTGCCTGATGCACCATGGCATAGCTCATTCTTTTGGCAACAGTCCATTTCTAATGCTTTCCTATGATCCTACCTGGAAATAGAAACAAACAGAGCATCTCAAAGAGGAATTCTTAAGAGTTATGGTGGTGAGGGTGTTGTGTTTAAAGAGTTGTGTTTGTTGTAACTAGTTACTGGCACAATAATACAACCATATTGAAATCCCATCTTTTACGGCCTGTATTTAAAAATAATTCATGGGTATGAGAGTAAAGTCCTTGCATTAAAAGTCAGATCTCAAGGAAAAAAAAGATAGGATCCGACTTTTAAACTAATATATATCACTACTACTTTCTAATAAGTTTTCTTGTACAGTTAGAGGCATCAGTCATCTCTTTCAGCAGCCTTTCTCTGCTATGTGCAATGTCTAAATATTGCCTAAATGCTCATTGTAATCTCATACTTAGTTTATCACTTTAGTGCATTTAGAAAGCTTTGCAATACTTAATCCTATTTTACTGTATTATGACAATAGAAATAGATACTATCCATCATTCACTCTCCCCATGCTGAGTTCTTTCACAGCTTTTGGTTCTGCAGCTCCTTAAAAGTGTGATCTGCATGTGCTCCTGACATTTAGTGGACATGATGGTGATGGGTTGACAGTTGGCCTAGATGATCCAAGTGGCCTTTTCCAATCTTAATGATTCTATAATTCTATGACATTTCTGCAGTGCTGCTCACTGCCCTTTGTTAGTGTCCATTTTCACTAAGGTATGCCATTATTACATTATTTCTTCGGATTTTAGTTTATTATTAATTCAAGTTTGTTCATTTTAAGACGTTGGTGGCATGGCAGTAGTCTGCTTTTTGATACAATTACTCATAATTCTACTTTCCTGGCTCTTTGTGAATTTTCTTGGAGGAGAACCATACCTTTTTTCCTGTGTTCATAGCAGATTCCTATCGATACTGAGCTCATTGCTTGCCCCAGATTAGTTGTAAGTGCAAGAGGATTTGTCAGGATTTGGGAGTGGTCATATAACTGAAATATAAAGAAGCTACACATAGATGAAAAAGCCACAGTAATTAGAGAAATACTCTCATCAGGTGAATCTAGAATCATACAGTTGCTAAGGTTGGAAAAGACTTCTCAGATCTCCAAGCCCAACCTCAGCCCACCCCCACCATGCACACTGACCATGGCCCTCAATGCCACATCTCCACAGCTCCTGAACTCCTCCAGGGATGGTGACTCCCCCACCTCCCCGGGCAGCCTCTGCCACTGCATCACCTTTCCTTCTGAAAATGAATGTTTCCAAATATCCATCCTGACTGAGATTATTTAAAGGAAAGGTGTTGTGAACACTTCTCGTTTCGTATGAAAACCTAAGGAAATCCTTCTGCAGCAAGACCATCAACATATGAGAAAATTTAAAGCCAATAGATACCGGTAATTGTATCATTACCTCTGTGGCATGGCAGGTAATTTAAAGTTTAAGCTGCCAGATTGATGCTCTTTGCACGTGAGCTTTCCTTCTCAAGGCATCCTTCTGAAGTGCTGAAGATGAGAGAAATCTCCCAGCCTCTTTCCTGGGATATTTCTCATGGGAGTAATGATGTAACCCTAACCCTGTCCAGCATAATGTGCTCCCTCATCAGCAGTCTCTGATAGAGAATGAGCATGCACAGGGTGCTGTCTGTATGCAGACAGGCATGCAGTGCCTGAGGAAGCCCTTGAGATGTGTTGCTTTCTAGCTCCAAAGGCTGCTTAAAACTTTGCAGAAAGCCTGTGTTCACAGCAGGGCCTTTGTGATGTTTGCCAGCTCTCATCTCCGAAGCCAGAGTAGAAATGGAGACACAGTTTGGGAAACTTGGTTTGGTCCCAACAAGCCCATTTAAAATAGTTTTAAAGGTAGAAAACAGTGAACAAATTCTGTTGATTGTGTGGTACAAGGCATGCTGTAGCTGTCACACCTATCATGAGCTCTGGAAGCAATTATCATTGCAGATGCAGTAAAATAGCAGGAAAGATCCCCTCAGGCAATATGCAGATACCTGTTGTCCCAGCAAATGACCAGAGATGCAAGGATTTCTTTCATAAAATGAAAGAAATAAACTGCTTTGCCCTTTGGTAGCTCATGTAGAGGAAAGAATATCAGGAGAGGTGTGTTGCATTTGAAATTGTCTTTTTGGCCTTCTACCTTCTCGTGGTGTGAGCATGCTGTTTCCTGCAATATGATGTGTGCAATGGAAATCAATCCCACATGAAGCACAGGACACAGCCTTAAAGGCATAGCCTAGGCATAAATATTCCAATTTCCCTATTTTTGATCCTACAAAGAAGGAAGAAGAGTGGAGAAAACAGGACAGCCCACTTCACCCCAAAACAACCTGCTGTGTGCATTTCTTCATGGCCCAGCATTCTGCTCTCTGTTTTAACACCCCCCCAAAAATTCTTCATGCCAGAGATCCAGGGGCAATGCATCTTCACACACTTGCAAAGACAAAATCTTGTAATGACTTTCTAGGAAACGGATATTACATATCTCAATTCTATTTTAAAGCTGCCAGAGAATAAAACAATAGCAAATTCCTCTCCTGATAATCATATTGCAACCAGGAGGAGACAGAAGAAAAATACTTCTCAGCAAAAAGTCTGATTATACTTTGACATCCAGAAGTCCTCCAAGATCAGCCAATAGACACCAGCATGCAAAATGTGAGAGCACCCTTGTCGTGTACAGATGACTGGTCTAGAAGTCAATGGTTATGTGAGGTTTTACAGAGTCATGTAGGCACCATGCGATGCATTAGCCAGCTTCCCAAAATGTATTCTGAAACAAATAGGGCATGTATATTGTCTTTGTGTCCTACGCTAGCTGGAATGTCCAGATCATGAGTCAGTCCTCCACTGTCACAGTGAAATAGATGCAGGAATTTTCTTTGGTTGGACCCAGATGATTGCTGCGGTCACCATTAACTGCTTACATGGGAGTGTGCATAGCAGCTACTGCACAACTAAAGGATAAGCAGAATTGCTAAAAGTCATTTGAAAGTTTGGGATCCTTATTTCAGTTCAGCCTTCTGTGATCAGAGGCAGAGCTTTCAGAGTTTTATTAATCCTTACTCAAATATACCTTTAAATCTTTCCTGCTCAGTTTTAGCAGCTAATTACATCAGTTCCACCAGAACAGAATATGTCTACCTGATATGCTGAACTCGGAGTTCCCCTCCTCTGTGCTTCTCAGTGACCCTTTGTTTTGGAAACTTGGAGGGCATGTATGACACGTTATCCCACAGCAACCTACATCAACATTTCTTGATTGCTTTGCAGACTTGGCTTACTTTGCAAATCCTTCAAGTACATTTCAATCAAGCTTGAATTTGACTTAAAAATAAAAATATTTCATCCAAGAAATTGGATTTTTCAATTTATTATAACTTTAAAAAAGATTCAAGCTCGTGTGGGTGACACAAATAGTATGACTGTGGTGATTTTAAAAATCATCAAAGCAGTTCGTTCTTATCACGAATTTGCTTGCAAGTTTGACCTTTCTTACTCCATTTTGTACTTGCAGTGCACTACATGATTTCTAGTAATCTTTCATGGCTATAGCTTTGCTTAGAAAGTCAGATGGCTAACAACATTTCTATGATGTTGCTTTTTTTTTTTTTTTTTTTTTAATCAGTCTGAAATTTAAATGCATTCAAATTACAGGGAATTTAAGAGTAAAGAAGCAGCTCCTTTTTTCTTTTCTTGTGGAAATTTTATTAAGGTTTTTATATACTTTACTGATAAATCAAAATAAGGTTTTTTTTCTCACATCCAAGTGAGACTCAGAAAGAACAAATGATGGAACTGTAGAGGACACAAATCAAGTTAGAAAGGGCCATGACTCCACCAATATATCAAGAATGCTTTATGAACTTTCAAAGATATTTTAGTACTTATTGATCCAAGCTTCAAAAACAAAGTAGAAAAAAATAATCGCTTCTCTTTTTACAACAGTTTTGACATTTTTTGCTAAAATCATTGTTAGGCTCCTGTAATTGTGTAGGAATTCAATTAGTCCTCCACTACTCAAGGGTCTTGTTTTTCAAAGCCGTAATAATGAACAGTAATGTGGCATCAGAAATTCAGTTTAATGCAACCTCTGTCATCTCCTCAGGTACTGTTCACTCTTTTCCTGGGTGTTGTCGGCACTAACATACCAAAAATAGCTGCCTTTTTGTAACAGATCTGAATTACAATAAATACTGAGTTTATGAATTGGGAAGCTTAAAACCATGGTAGATGTAGTCTACACTCAGTAGTTCGCTTTATACTCTCTGTTTTCACGTAATGCGTGTTTTTGTTCTTCTGAATAGTTCTAAGTGTCACAATTACAACTCTCCTCTCTGCATTGTACTTAAGGCCGTAGCCCTTGAGTCATGATTCCTGTGAACCTGACATTTGCAGAGGTTTTGACCCCATTAGCTGGGCAAACCTGAGAGCTTTTAAGCCACTGCTGTGCTTTGGGGACATCTTTGTCTTATTCTAGCATAATTAAGGAAGTCCAGGCCACAGTGGCTCAGTGCAGAGTGTGTTCATTCAAGTAGTGATCCAGGATACTGTGGAAAAAGTATGTTAAGATCTCCAGGATTGTAATCAGTGACCTTTAATTGCACAGGAAAAAAAAAAAAAAAAGGCAGTTTTTTGATGTCTTGAATGTCACATTTTTCCACAGTACTGTCAAATGAGATCATAGAATGGCCTGGGTTGAAAAGGATCATAATGATCATCTAGTTTCAACCCCCCTGCTATGTTCAGGGTCAGCAATCACCAGACCAGGCTGCCCAGAGCCACATCCAGCCTGGCCTTGAATGCCTCCAGGGACGGGGCATCCACAACCTCCTTGGACAATGAGATAGTCTATGCTTCTGCAAAAAGCAGTTCTGTAAACTTGTTTTGCGTGTAATACCTATTTAAAATATAAAGTGTATGGCCTTCCTATAGAAAGGCCCATTTTCCCTGCAGTACAGCTGGGACACGCTAACAGCCTCGTGACCAGGAGCAGGCATTGCATGGTTGTCACACAGCACAAGGGCACAGACCACGTAGCAAGTTGGACTTTGGCTCTTTGGATCTTTGTGCAGCAAGGAGAGAGGGTGAGATTTTGCATCATATGCATGTCTCAAAGGACAGAATTGAAATTCCCACTAGAGCAAGGTCAGGATGATAAAAGTGACATGAAAGAGAGCCTTTCTAGAAGGATGTCATTGAAAAGCTCGGGCTTTGGAAGGAATAATGTCTCAGAAAGTTGGTAATGGGATACAGATTATTTCTCCTATAGGTCACTGTCTCTATTCCTATATAGATCAGTGCTAGTGGCTGAACATCATAAGGAGCTAATGGCTCAGCGCGGCAGGCGCTGTGAATGTTCCGACTGTGAATGTGCCGACTGTTTCACTCTGTTTTCTCGTGTGATTATTCACATCTCAGAAATGCCAATTTGACTCTGACTAACTGCTATTCCTATTAGCACTGTAAACAGAAAGGTCAAGGACTGAGCTGGAACAAAGGCTGAGCTATTGCCTCTTTTCAGGCTGGATTTAGCTGGGAAGCTCACAGGGGAGATACAGTTCTCTGCAGAGATTTCCATCTCCAAAAGGCTCTTCTTGAAAACGTCCAGCTGTATTGGAACCCTGGCATAAAGACTGATTAGAAATTAAAATAATGCAATGAAAACTTTTTAATAAATGCAGTGCACGCTCATACAGAAAGGACAATCAGAATGGCTTTATACCTAAGTCACACTCACACACACAAAAGCAGTATTATTTTGAAGATGTTTTCTGCCACAGTCTGCTGCTTAGCTTTGAAAAATTGTAATTGTTTTTATGTGTCTAATCTCACAAATTTCTAATCACATATAGTTGTAATTCCACATGTTTTAATGGAAACTGCACAGAAATATGTTGTATCTCTTTGTCTCCCCCACCAACCAAATCTCTGCTTCAGGGCCCATTGCTTCCCTTGGCAGTTGGAATGGTGATGGATGGATCCAGGTGGGATGAAGGACAGGGGAGACCTCCCTGGGTCATGGCACAAACACATAACATCTTTAACTAATTAATCCTGCTCTGTTTTCAACTGATTGCATTCGTGGAGTATTTTTGTCCCCACTGTCCTTCCCAGGAGGCTGTCCAAGAAGATGCTGTTTTATCAGGGGCCTCCAACTTCTTAACCTCAGCCATTGATAGCCATAACATGTAGTCACTTCCTGGCCTGGTCTTGAAGTACTTCTCTCCTTCTGCTATCTCCTTTTTTTTTCCTTACCTCACCCAATCCAGCCTTACTTCAGTGTTCAGAGACATGAGAGAAACCTGATTGTTTGGTTCTAGGGTAATTTGTCATATATTGGACTTTTTTTTCTTTTAAAGGCCACCTCAGGTAAAAAGAATAATATCAATATAAAGTCTAATTTTATGTCAGTGTTATTCTGGAGTGATTCAGTATATGTGTCTGCAATGTGACTAGAAGGTTGATAAAGTAATTACCGTTTTTATGAATCTAGGAGTTATTATTCCCATAGTACAAGCCCTTGTAACTTGTCAGCTTCAGGGGGAACATTTATCACAATTTTTTTTTTAATGGTGACATGATATGAAAATGGCTTATGCAAGAAAATTCAACTTACATATTTTAATAATTGCTTTCAATTTGTGCTTCCCACCAGCACCATTAATATGCAAATAAAATACAAAATTATGATGTCACATTATAGGCTATATTCAGTATATTCTGCTTCATATCTGATGTGTGCTATGCTTCTGCAAAGTATGTGGGGAAAAAAATAACGATGGCCTTAATCTTGTTTCACCATCAGCTAAACAAAAGATGTACAGAAGCGCGAAAATACGTGTTGGAGGAAACTGATTAGAGATCTGGCCTAGGCAGTGGTGGGAGTCCTTTCAGAATGCCTGGAAAGTGTTAATTTATTATGTTTTGGTTTTCTACTAAGTATGACATAAGGTCATACTGGCTCTCAGATTTGTAATTTTATTGCACTTGCTTTGTTGTACTGTTTTCCAGTATATTAACATAAAAATATTTTTCAAGCAGTATTTTTGTTTGCAGCTGTAATGAATGTAGCTAAGTAGATGATTATTATATTTGTGTTTATTGAAAACTTGGCCATTTCAATATGTATGAAACTTTGAAGTAGCCAGACAAATGCTTATTTAGTATTCAACTTAAACTGGCTACAATAAATTTCAAGAAAACAACAGATTCTGTATTGATACCGTTTCCAGTTCTGTTTGTTGTGTTCCACATTTACCCATTGGCAGCAAAGCCTGGACATATCCATCATTTTCTTTTAAGATTTATCTGTTGCCAGTGATTATAACTTTATAAACTCCATCACCGGATCCTCCCCACAAAACCTAGACACTAATTTGAAATTTATGAAGTACTTAAGCACTTGCTCTAAAACTGAGATCTAAGAACCACCATCCGTCTGCAGTGCTTTGGCTAAATGTTACCCAGGTATCCACTTGAAAGAGATGCCTGGCTCAAAGGCAGTATAAGTTTTCCTCAGCATAGTAAACCATGCAAGTGCTGTTATCACATCAGCCACTGTTTTACTTTCTCCAACTTGTTATTTACATTTTGTATATAATTGTGTAGTTTTATATAATTTTGATAAGTCTACAGATGAACTAACATAGCATTCAGCACTATCTCATGTGTTTTTAAGATACCAAGAGTTCAGGACAGGTGTGATTAAGGAGGAGAAGTGTTCAGTTCAGCTGTGATTCGTTATTTAGTTGTATTCTCATTGGATGTCATGGAAAACACCTGGACCCTATGAGATGCAGGTAGAAAAGGCAGAACAAGAAAAGTAGCTGCTTTTTCACTATTGTATTATAGAACTGTTTCTGGAATTTACTCTGTGAAGAATGAATAATCAGGAGTTTGGTGTTATGCAGGACAAATGGGGTGAGTTGTAGAAGCATGAAGATTTGAAGACAAAAATAAAGTTGGAAGTTATGAAAAGAGAGACCTTAGCTAAGGGCAAGTCTGTGAGATGTGTGTTGTTTTACCTGCTTAGTGAGAGTGGTAAGGGTGAAACTGCAAAGAAAACTTAATTACTGAAGTCTTGAGACAGTCACAACGTTGAGATTATGGTGGTTACTGCGGAGTGAAGAAAGGTAAGACAGGGCTGGTGTTTTTGGGGTTAGAGTTCCAGTATTTCTAGGACCAAAAATCAACGGGCTCCAATGATCTTTCTTGAGAGAACTGTTTGGTTTAGTTCTTAATGAATAGTGCTGTCTATCTTTTGAACTGTTCTGGGGAACAGGTCACTGGTTGAACTAGGGGTAAAGTTTATTTTAAGTCCTCGGAAGTAACTTTATGGATCTGTTTGTAGGAGAAATTCATACACCTGAGGTCCAGGGAAGAGAATGAGGATGTGGAGAGTACAAGGAGGTGGGCAGTGGGCTATTTCTCTGGAAGGCCTAGGAAAGTTTCCATGCAAAACAGAGAAACAGATGAATAGTGTGTTTATTAGCTGTAACTGGTAGAGTCCAGAGTGTTGTAGGATCAGAATTGTGACAGATGGAGATATATGTAAGCATGGAGAAGTAAAAGGGAAGAGAAAAAGTTGCCTTGTAATCACTGGAAAGGTGTGGACTAGAGCTAATGTTGGCTCTGGCTTATTTAACAGTTTACAATGCCTTGCAGAGTGGATTGTTTACAACATCAGGAATCATTCCTGATTGTTCCTTTGAAGTCAGCTGCGAAAGCATGGTGCATTTTGTATAACACAGGACTAGCTCTGAAGTTTACTTGTGTAATGATAAGGCTCCTTATCCTAATGCTGTCTTTCTGTCTATAATTTGGATCAAACTATGTCAGACATGCATAATTCTTGGAGTGACTCAGATTGTAAAAATCCATGTACATTGTTCTGCTGCATCAGAAAGCTTTTATCAAGTCGGGCTATATCCCTGGTCAAAGCAGAGGAGAAACATTTAGGTTCTTGGATATAAATGGATAGAGAAATGGGATTGACTGTCTACTTGAAAATGATTTGTGTGTCTGGGCTGTATCAATTCAGTGTTTCCTGAGGCTTGATTCAGCCACTTTGAAAAGCAAAGATTTTGTATTTCTTAGCTTGAGGCATAGCACAGTGCCTCCATGTGCTTGGATAATAACCATACAGATTCCCCCAAAAGATTTTGTATTTCCTTTTATGCTTCAGAAGACAGAAAGGTAGAACACGAAGGTGTTTTAAATTATCCAAATAGCAAAAGCCAGCAAAGTGCCTGGCTTGTTTCTTTACTTGGTGCTTCAGAGGTAAATCACAGTGCAGCTGTGCTGAGGCAAGGAGCAGGAATACAGACTGTCAGCTAGTTGAAGCATCCTAATCACTAGGATAATGTGCTTTGTGTGCACATGCTGCCCTAGGGCTCACTGTGAGGGAGCTGGGGACTTACCCCTCTCATTCATGAAAATCAGGAGTTGGTGAGTAATTAGTGTGGTAGCTGCTTGCTGCTGATGCTTCCAGAAAGCATTTTGGGGACATGAGCTGATCCGTCATGTTCTGCATGCATCCGCCTTAGCCAGCACCCACATATTCCCCTCGGAGTTTGGTTAAATAAGGGTAAATCACTTTGACTTGGATGGAAGTAGCATATATGTTAATGCTGGATTGCTAGTGAACTGCTTTTATATAGATATATTTCCATATATATCCTTCAATGCCTATTCTATCTGCTATGTAACTATTTATTTTCTTCAAGGTCAAACTTACCTTGGCTACTTACTCCATTATATTAAAATAAATGTTTCTGGCAATGTCAGCAAAGTGTATCAGTGTATTTGGCGTCATGTAATAGATCTCTTCTTCATACCAATTGAGAAATGCTGTCTTGTGATTGTGGCTGGATGACAGCTGCAGTGATACCGAGCAATTTCAAGTCCCAGGGGTATGTCTCTGGATGGTTTAGTGTTCCCTCGAGCCCTGGAACGATCTCAGTTGTCTCTCTTCTTCCACTTGCACTATTCAACTCTGTAGGGCAAAGCTAATAAAAAAACAGGTTTGCCCAAGGGGCAAAGGTGAATGCTGCATTGACCACTTCCTTCCTCTTAAAGAAGCTCAACTGAGTAATATTTTCTTTTCAAGCAGAGGTAATGGGAAAATTCCTTTACCAAAGTATCTGAGAACTTTGATTTTTCTACCTCACGTACAGTTAAAATGGAACATCCTTCAAATACAGTTGTATCTCCTTTTTTCTAGAAAGAGTTTATTGAGCTTTCAGAACCAAATTCTCAGTAAAAGGAAGCATAAATTTAACTTAAGCTTTAGGGAAAAATAAATCAACATTTTCCATGTATTGCAATAGAATAATTTAATTCTTAGGACTTTTCTGACCAAACTTCACCATTGCAACATGCTGGAGATGTACCCAGAGAAGCCAGAGTGGGGCAAGACAGGTGGGGAAAGAAGTATAGCTCCAAAATAGTTGTTGTAAAAGACATGATAGCAACCTTAGAGATATCTAGAGATTACTGGGAGTCTCCAAGAGAAAGCCCATGTTTCTAATTAGCCGTTAATTAAAACTCTGATTATCTGGCCTGTACCCAATAATATTTCCAAACAGGATGATAATATGTGTAATTCTATTACATATCAGATGATTTCATCCAGGTTTTCTGCCATCCAATGTCGTGCAGTTAAACTGCTAAAACCAAAAAGCAGCTGTGAAAATTTCAATTGAGTTATAAAAGAAATGCAAAATAATCAAGCCAATACGCAAGGTGGTGCCGGGATTACTGTATCAATGCAATGTCTTCTCCTTGGTCTCTTTCCTTTTGGAGTTGTTTCTTCCTTAATGTAGCTGGTGTTTGAGTCTGATAAGAGCTTATTAGCGAATGACAAGTATCAAGGTCTCAAAAAGAAAATAGAGGCTTCATCTGCAGAGCTAATGTAACAGGAGGAGGCTGGCAGTGGTGAATAATCGAGATGTCCCTATGATATTGCACTTCATGACAACACTGTGTTTTAAGATTCTGTTTACCTTCTCAAAATCTTTGTCCCTCAGTTGTGAAGTGAATGCGAAAGCCGCTTTAATGCAGCTTGTATAATTCATTGAGCTTTTCTCCTTTCAGCAGCTGCCAGCATCTTTCATCAGCTGGTCCTTGGGGAGCGTGATGCGGCGCGAGGTACCATGTTCCTGTTTGCTGATTACAATAGGCCTGATGTTACTACATAATCTGGACGTTACTTGGAAGTGTTACGTTTTGCACGTGGTCGTAAGCTTTAGGAGAGGAATCAGCAGTGTGCTGTCATAACGCTTAGGAGATAATCAGTTACAAGATTTGTTTCTGAAAGTTTGACTGTAAAGTAGGACAACTTTTAACAAGGACGGGATAGTTTTGTTGAATCATTGACTCAGTGGTGATTTACCATTGGGTATTTCCAGGCCTGGATAACTTGTAGGCGTTTTCAACTTTAGGCAGCTCTTACAGAAGAAAGCATGACATAGATATTAAAAGAGGGAGGAGAAAGACACAAACCGTAATGGTGTGTTCTACATTTCCTGAGTTTGATTTTTATCTTAGTTACTGCTTATGTTTTACTCATTGTAATGACCAAGAAGACTAATTAGGTATCTTTATTGCTGAAGTATACCTACTGTGCCCAAGTGGTTTGTTCTGTTCTGTCTTTATTAGAAGAGGATTTTTTTTTTTTCCTGTGGCAATTAATTCCTGATGATTTCTCAGAATAGATTTCACAGGTTTATTAGACTTTTCTATTGTCAGGGAGGTTTGAGAATCCTTCTGGAAAGGTGACAAAGATGTAATTGAAAAACAAGTCAGATGTTTCGAGTTAATTGAGTGATTTTCACTGTTCAGTAATTATTTCATGGTTATTACTGGTTGAGGCCTCCTAGAACAAGGGGCTGGAGCCCAGCCCTGTCAAATGGTGTGTGGTGCAGTGGGTTCCTTGGTGCAAATGCGGTCCTTCATGTGAGGATGCTTGTGGCTGCCTGGTGATGTGGGTTTCGGGGAAACATGCAGAGATCCTAGCCAGAATTCCTAATTCAGAAATTCCCTGTGAATTGGAAGCTTTGAGTTCTGTGTCGTTTTTGCTGAGGGGTGTGAGGTGACGTTGCCATCTTTTGACTATGATAGAAATGGTCCTCCAACATGGTTTAAAAGAGCTTTTTTTCCTGTTTATGCAGTGGATGTTTATACTATCCTCTAGAAGTCTGTGGCTTTTGTGCAGGTGGAGATGCAGAGTACTTTATTAAATCAGAAGCACCCTGTGCCAGAAGGAGTGAGACTTGAAGCCCACATGTGCAGCATTTCTCATTAAGTTTTAATTCTGGACTGCTATTTCTGCTATCTGCAGTCTCACAGACGTTGGTGATGTTCAAGTGTGCTATTAAGTCTTGCTCCCTGTGGTGGGGGTTTTATCTCCACACGGATCTTGACCCTTTTTGTGCCAATACTACCAGCAGCATAAATCAGAAGCTAATATGGTCTACAGAACATAAGATGTTTGCTCTGTTCAGACCGTTGGTTTCACTGAAGCTTGTACCAAATAATTGTCAGAGTTGTAGTGTTCTTGTTGGAGTCTCTTCCACAGCCCCCCAGTTGCGTAACTAATTTTTATAGCATTCAAGCACAGTTAATCCTATATTTTCTTTTAGAAAGCATCAGTCATTTTTTGTTCCTCTAATATTTACTCTTATTTCCCGTAAGAAACCTACTGAAATGAAATAATTGAGTCTTTGAATTTTCACATTACTATAATGTCATAGTATCCCTTTGCTGATTAAGATAGTGGTGATTTCAGAAACCCAGTAAGCATGTGGTGAGGAATGGATTTGTTTACTCTTTTCACTGTTGTTTTCTCTGGTGCTTTCTAAGGCACCTTTTCAACTAAAGTGGTTGGAAACAGGGCACTGCTGTTCTTGCACAGAAATCTGGCTAGTGCTAATGCCATCTTGAGCAAAGCTCTGCTCTTATTTTATGCTAATATAAAAGGTTTAAGAAAATAACAACTTTACGGTTCTTGTGCACGTTATTTTGCTCAAGGGAAGATCCCAACCCTTTTGAAGTCAGTGGCAAAATGCCATTGAAGAGTTCAGCCTTGAAATCTTCCGTGTATCAACAAGCCAGTACAAGTAAATAACCTTTTCCTGTGGCTTTGACTAAACCTCATTACATACCCAAAAGTTTTCCAGAGCATTAAAAACAGGGGAAATGCAATATGTGTACTAGTTATACGCTGAAGAATTCCAATTTTCTTCAAAGACAGATCTTCTCTGGTATCATACAATTACTTCCACCTACGTGCGCTTTTTACTTCCAGGACTTACCTTAAATGCGTTTAAAAGATAGGAAGGAATTTCTACCTGAAGATAGTGTGAAAGATGAAATGTTTTTTCTTTTTCTTCACTTCCTTTATCTTTTTTCAGAAAGTTAAAAGACAGCAGCAGGTAATTTGGGGTCTACATGTTTGAAGAGCTTCAGCCCTGAGCTGTTCCCATTACTAAACTCAGCCTTCAGAAAAATGCGGTCACTTCATAAGGATGTCAAACAAGCTGGCTGCTTTTGAAAAAAGCTGTTCCATCTTTAGCTGCATTTAAATAAAAATTGAAATAACCTAAGAAAGGTAAAAGCAAAAAGGGAATAATATTCAGTGAACTCTGAATACATAGAGAGAGAGAGATAGATCTGTGTGTGTGTATGTGCATGGGAACTGCTGAATCACAGCCTGAACCTCTGACTGATCACCTGAGGTGAGCAATGGGTCAGCCCTGGGAGCACAGGTGAAGGCAATTCACCTGTGCTGCTGGAATGGGTGGAACTTGGCTCAACCTCTTCTAGACCCATTTAAGAGCTGACTGCCAGGGGGGAAGGATCTCTTCTGGAGATCCCTCCTTTGGAGTTATCCAGTGAGCCCAGGACAAGGGTAAATATTGTCTATTCTTTTTTGGTGTAATAATCTTCTTAGCCAAACTCTCTTGTATGTTTCATAATTATAACATCTGTATATTCATTGATTATATGATATGATAAGAGTCTGAGCCCCTGTTGTAGGATTGTGAAACAGGAAAAGATGTAGCCAGGTTATGTGCTTATACACTTGAGTAATTAAAAAGAGGCAACTGGCTTCTGTTTGGCAAACAAAAGGGATGTCCTGTAGCAGCCATGATGGGATTTATTCCTGTTTTTTAGAGCTGGTAGAAGTCCTCTCACAAGTCTAGTCTGAGAGAACATTGCATGATCGCTTTGGCTGGTGACAAGTAGTCATGACTGGGTCACCAGTTGTTTTTAAACCAAGATGTGGAGTTTGATGGGGCAAAAATAGCAAGACAGTGCTGGATTGCCAACTGGAGATTGGAGAAAGTGAGGTTTCTCACTCTCAATATGTTCTCTCACTGAATTTATTGCGTACGTTATTCCTCCTCTTCATCATCCCTTTCATCCCTTTGCTGGGATAAGGAGCCAAACTCCTTTACAGTTGTTAGAATTAAAAATGTTTGCTGCCACTGTAAGTTTTTTTTTCTTAGACAAGCAAAGCACTTCAGTTTCCTTAGATGGAGGACTGACTTTGTTGCATCTGGCTTCTTATGATTTCCCATATTATAGAAAAACTGTTAAAAATTAGGTAGGCCTTTTAAGTGACGATCTAGCTTAATTCCCAACTTCATGCCTATCATTCAGCAGCTCCAAGCTATGTGCATTTGAGCTCTGTTTGTGTCTTCCCTGTTTGCTGTTTTCTCACATGGCTTTGCATGGGATGTGCCATGTAAAACCTAAACTGTTGAAGCCATGATACCCACTGGTCCACGTGTAGGTATTAAACACTGAAGTTTGCAGCTGGTGAGAGCAAGAGAGAGAGTGGGGCTGAATTCTTCCCCTCTCCTATCTTGCGTGACACCACTGATGGTTTCCAGAAGAATGAGGAAAGACACTAATGCTTTAATTGGTCTGATAGCATAAGAATTCATGCTAATGTTAGAAACCTGAAGGATTTCTCCGCTTATAGAACACATCTTGCTCTTAGATTCTCCCCTTTTCTAACATGGGTTCGGATTCTTTGTGCTGTCTCTTCTCAGTGAATCCTGGGAATAAAATAAAGCAAATTTAGTAAGAAAGAAAGCATTCACGTTTGCTTCTTGGTGTTTGCTCCCTTGAGTATTTTTAAGGTGTCAGCTGCTGGTGGAGTTTGCAGCTCAAGCAGATGTCCATTTTTGCAACTGGAGACCAAAATGAGAGGAGTGAAATGGGTTTTTCATCACTTATATTTCTCATGAGAAAAAAAAAAAAAAAAAAAGTGGTGTGATTCTTGGTTTCTACATTACCAGAGAGAAAACAGCTGCTTCTGCAAACTTTAGCTACATATTTCCTGTAATCCTTCTGCTCTGCCTTGCTTTAAATGCATTGCTGCCAGAGACTGTGGGTGGTCAGATGGCATTTGTGGGTGCCCTGTTGTCTCTATATGTTAATATTTTTATTTGTGTAATTAATGGATTTTTTCAATGGAACTTAAACTTGAGGCAGTGTTCATCTGGAACTCTCTAGTAGATGTGTGGGAGGGTTGGGGGCTGTAATGTAACACGTACAAAGTAGTTTACATTTCTTATTCAGATGACTTAAATGGACTTAAGGTAGGGTACAAACGTTTTCTAATGCCTTCTTTTGAAAACTGAAACTGTAAAGTATGAGTTTCTGATCTGTTGGAGCAAAAGAGGTAAAGATAGTCTACTTAAATAGCAAAATAATAAAATACAGCTATTTGCTTTTTGGGGGCCATTTCAGGAGATGAAAGGATGAATCTGTTGAATAAGACATTACTGTGAAGAAATCCTAGTTGCGTTCTCCAGTTTCTGAGGTAGCGAAGATGACTGAGTTCAGTCTCCTGGGTTTATTTACCTTGGTGAATTCCAGTCTTGATTCATTCTCACTAGTGAGATCAATGCACAGAGTTCCTCTTGTGCTACCCCAAAAATGGTAATTGCTTCCCTACTCATTCCTGAACAGTGTTTCCAAAGTACATGTATATGTTGGCAGCCCACAGAGAGTCATGTTGTTTTTGCAGGTGCTTATCCAGCCTTTGAGTTTTGAGAAAAATATTTTATTGCACTTGATGCCAAGTTATTTGAGAGCGCTCCTTCCAGCTTAGCTGATATGAAAAGGGATCCTGGCAGTTGGAGGCTGGCATAGACAAAGGTCATGGCTGGGCTGGGCTGTGAGTTGATAGGAGATGTGGAGGGAGATAAGCGTGATAACCTCTTTTCCAGCAAGAAAACTGATAGAGTAGCATAGGAATGGGACTCCATTCTAAGTGGTTTAAATAGGATTGACGCTGAAAGGGTTCTGTCAAGTCATGGTGTTTTCACTTCTACCTTTGTGAAATTTATTCCTGTTCATCTAAATTGGTTTTGACTTACCTTGAATCAAGAAGGTAACCTGTAGGGCAACTACTTTCTTTACTTCAACCCTATGCATGTGAATAACATTATGCTTAAGATTTTGTTTTTTGCCCCCCCCCACAGACATTAGCCTGTTTGTTTGGTAGTGCAAGGTAAATTCCACCAGATGCATATTGCAGGTGTACATGATCAATGCTTTATGACAATCCTGTTTTTAATTTTCCTCTAATTTCCTTGATTGCTTATGAGTTAATTGCGTGTGCAGTGATAGACTACAGAACACTGCTTCGTCAGTTAATTAAGAATATATCAACACATTTTAAAAGGTGGTAAAATAGTTTTTTTACTTTTATTTATCTTTTCTTGAGTGGTAACTGCTTTTTTTAAAAAAATTTCTTCTGATCTCTGAAAACCTGACGTGTGATTGGTGATTAGCAGCTGAATTGGAAGTTAACTGATTAAATAACTTAACATGCTAATTGAATGATACTGTTATATTTTAAATCTCTCAAACACTTCTGTGGTAAAGAATGCTGGGCCTGGGTGATGCTTTGGTTTTAGTTCGCTAAGGAGTTTACATGAATATAAATATAATTGCACCTCTTTTTGCCAATTGATTTTTATTATAGTGCTTAATGGTTTGTTGAATAGTTTATAGGGTAATGAATGTCATTTCCTTGTATTATACTATAAATAACTTGGCAAATTTTTAATTAGTATAATCACGGTAGGTTTCTCTGCTGCTGTAATCAAGATTTGCTTTTTGAATCCAAGAACTAATGTACTTCTATATCAAGTTAGGCCAATTATGTTTTTCTGGAGTACAAATTTTTGTTGATTGTGCAATGGTTTTCTAATAGTGCTTACCTTCTGCAATCTTGGCTCTGCTTCTGTTGAAATTATGATTTGCTTCACTGGGTGATATTTAATTACTTAAATATTTCTGATTAGAAGAATGCAGTGAGCAGAAGTTTTGTTCCGTGAAAGATTTTAAAGTTTGGCTTCCTGTGGTATTTGGAGAAATTTAAGCTAAGACTGTCAAGAGCTGAAAGCCTCCAAGAGCTGTGTTGTGATTCAAGAGTGAAATATTGTCCTGCATGTGAGAACTGGATGTCTTCTGGAGCTCTTTTGTAGAAACTACTGAGTTGCTCAAGAGATTGCAGCACAGATACTTGCAATTCCACTGCATTCACCCCTGTGCTGCTGACAGATCTTAACCACGTTGCCTTTTGAGCACTTTGGATGTTACTTCTTGGAATTTTTTTTTTCAATTAAGTAGGCTTAAGCAGGAAAAAAACCTGTTTGTCAAAAGAGAAACTTCTGGTCTATGTTTTCCACATACACGCTTCTGGTGAAGCTTTTAATTAAGAAGAGGGTCTTTGGCTTCACCAAAGGAATTCTTTACAAGAAGAAGAAGAAGGTTCTAACTAATTTTGCTCTTTTGAGCAAGAAGCTCTTTGCTACCACCTACAACTTCATAAAACATTCATGAAGTTTCTGTCTTACCATATTGCTGTGTTGCAAATGATGATAGATCTGCAGAAAGGCCAACTCCATTCTCCACAGAAATGAAAAACTTGCATTCAAATTTGTTTCCCTTATTACCTCTGTAACAGGAGCAGGGGATCCTAGATTGTATCAAGGGCTGCCTGGTTGCATGCAGACTACAATAATACAAATGCCCATCTCGTTGCTGGGATTTGGCTTTCACTGCATTGCAGAAGGTTTCTTTAGCTCTGTGGCCCCAAACCAGCTAACGAACACAGATTCAGCTGTTCACCTTCTGCAGTTCTGCGATTATGTCATCAAATACAAATTGAAGCATATGGTCATTTCTATAAAATACAGAGCCTGAGAAAACTGCAGAGAGCAATGATGAGTGAAAAAAAAAAAAACAAAAAAACCCAACAACACAGTGGAAATAGTTAAATGTCAATGAGTGCATTGTGCCTTGTTAATATTTCACAGGAATGCTGTCAACTTTTTATAGAGCCCAAAGGATTTACACATTTTTCTGACAGATTATCATGATTCCCATCAGTACCCTTAATGCCAACATCTGTAGGATTCCATCTAATTTGGGAAACAAATGTATTCTGTCCTAAAGGAAAAAAAAAAAAAAAAAGAATAGTTTGGATTTTGCAGGAAATGCTCATTACTTTAGATTTGCTGCAACTAAGTGGAGGACAGATTTTTAAAAGGCTATGGCATGGGGTAACACTATGCTTTCCTTTTGGCTGCTGTTTTTAAATGCAGGTTGACTGGTGCCAACTTCTGGTGATTGTAATGCAATTAAAAAGCCTGATATTTTACAGCTCACAATAAACAAATTGAATGGCACACGTGCTCATTAGTACAGGCTGTAGAAAATTTAGGACTACGATTTATGAATCAAGAAGTTTGGGAATGCAATATAGCATTTTTAGATCCTATTCATTTATATCCTATTCATTTATTCATCCTATTCATGATTTTCTTTAAGTGTAGTTGTATCTTATTTCAAAAAACACAAAGATTTTAAAATGTCTCTCAAAAATCTGTATTTTGGAAAATTTTATTTACATTAAATCTTGACCAGTTTATGTAATAGAGCACAAGAACACCTGTTTAGAAAGAAACCAACCCAACAAACCAATCCAACAGTCTGTTTCTGTCTCTTCTGACATCTTCATAATCAGTGACGATATTGCCTTCCAGGCTTTGTTTTGTTCTGCTAAATAAATTTCATTTCTCCTGGTGATCTCTATTCCCCAGGTCATATTTCAGCATGCTGGAATTCTTAATATTTTATATTTGTGTACTGACAGTCAAGGAGAAGTTTTATTTCATGTTATGCATGAATTAGTTTCACTTATGCCAATGTGGTACCAGTGCAGCATTACTGGAAGTAGAAATAGTGCTCTTATGTTCTTCCATGGAATGGACACCAGAAAACTAAGGGGAGGCCACGTGTCTGTGTAATGTAATGTAACTGTATGCCTCCAGAAAGGAAAGTCTGATCAAAATTCTGAAGAATGACAATGGAATCTCTCACAAGAAACAGAACATTACCCAATTTCTGTTAGCCAAAGATGAAAAAGAAGCATGAATTCATTCAAAGGAAGGGTTGGGACTTCAGAATGTTCATTAATAAGTTATTCCTGTATTCATGCAGATTTCTGGTATTTATCACTTTTAAATTGTGAGCAGTAACTAAATAGGTTAAGTTCTGTCTTTCTGAATTTTAATTTATGTTGTGCTTAAAGCAGATAACTTAAGGGATGGCGAGGAGGAAAGTAGGGATTTTTCATGAACTAGTCTCTTTCAAGTTGTTGGTATGTAAACAAACCATTACTAGAAAAACTTAGAAGAATTTTTACCTGCTAGAGGATGCTTGTTGAAATACATACTTTTTGAAATACAGTGCTTGCTTCTGAATGATAAATGTGCTATTATGTACCAAAATGTCAACCTTGAGGTTGCCTTGGTCCTGTGTTCTTTTGACAAGACAGGAAAGCAGAACAGAATCAGTGAATCTGATCAGAATAAAAATGAAGTTGTAAACCAATAAAGCGAGTCTAAACCACTTTATTAGAAGCAGCATTGAGTTAAATGGGAGCGATACTGCATTTGGTTTTGAATGATGAATAGGACTTCGCTTTTAAAGGTTATTTTCTCTTGATGTGAGCTTAGTGTAACGCTGATGAAAGGTTCCTTCTGATTCACATGGATCCTCTGTGGCTTTTGGCTGTGTGAAATTCCAGTTTCTGTATATATGAAAGATGTTTCATGGAACCTAGCAAATCCAAGGTCTGCTTTTGTTTTGCCTTTATTATGAGATATATATATATATATATATGTAAGTTTCTGTTTTCATTTTTTAGTCTTTTGTTTCATCTCATTTTTGCTTCATTATCAGCAGTCCCATGTTACTGTTTGGTTTTGGGCCTCTCAGCACCACTTTTGGAGCATCCTTAAGTAATGTCACCTAGAGGAAATGAGAGGGGAAGTGCTGCACAGCAGTGTATTTAAGCCAATGCAGAGGTACTGAAAAGTGTGTCTTATTTAAGAAGTGCCCAGTCAAAGTCTTAAAGGTCTATGGGTTTGTGGCTTCAGTTACTTTTTTCCTTTCTAGTGCTAATCTGGGAACACAAATCTGCAACTCTTTCATATTTGTAAAGCATGGGGGATTTTCTTTCATCTTTCTTCCCGGTGCTCATGAATTCACAAGTATTTCTTCTGCAGAACATAAAATTCATTTGGAATGGTGGATAAACCTCTATGGGAGGTTAAGTTGGTCATACAACTACCAAAGAAGGGAAACTATACAGACCAAGTCCTACTTCCTCAATCCTTAGACTGATTTATGTTATGCTCCTTTTGCTGAAAATGGATTCACAGTGTGATATTTCTGATTGAACTATGGCAAAGGAAAGTGCTGCCCAGGGCTCAGGCTAAGGTAACAGCACAGTTCTGATGTAGATTGTTTAATCTCCTGCTGCATTGATAGCAGTGATTATACTGACAAATGTAAACCGGTGGTCAAGATATTTAAAAAATTACTTTTGAGAAATATAATGTAATTTGTGTGTTTATGCCTAAGGCCATTTGGTGATGAGAATGGTGCTCAGAGATGAAGCAGAGATGAAGATTAGGGTAGAGAATGAGGAGGTTATGACCAGCTTTGTTTTATTTATCTTCTCTGTCAATTCCTAATAACAATGATTAAAAAATCCTAGGTCAATTTTGCACAACAATGGAAGAAGTGGAAAGCTGTGTGAGGGAAGTCATGGACTTTTCTCGAAATGAGAAAATAAACTTTTATGTCTGCTGAACTTGTAGTTCAAATAGATGAACAGCATGGCTTAGATGGCAAGTGGGGAGCTCCTTCCAGCTTCAATATCCTTAGCACTGAAGTCGTGACATGTACTCAGTATCACTTAGATTTGACTTCATGAGTTCATTTAGCTACAGTCCACAAGTGAAAGGGCAGTATTATATCTGGTTCAACTAAGGAACAAATATTTCACTTTGATTCCTAAATGGGAATGAATATGCTGGTCTTTGGGTCTATCTTAGTCGTTGGCTTGCCTTAGTTACAGGTGTCTGGATGCATTGCTTTGATCCAAATCTATGTTTAAAAAAAATCTTTAGATAAAAGAACAAGTATTCTCATTCTGATGAAACGTGCATTCTGTGAAATGGCACTTTAAACCTACTTGAGTATAATTATTGAAGAGACTCAAACAGTTTAGCTCTTAATTGATATTAATAGGAATAACCCTCAATGACGTGAACTTGGCAAGCCAGAAATTGCAGCTGTTCTCTGCAGTGGAGGCAGTAACAAAGATAATTAATTGTTTTTTCCCTGGGAGATATACTTAGATAGCACAGTCTAAATATTCTTTTCCCTGAGCCCTAATTCAGGCTTGTATTTGTTCTGCAAATACAGTAAGCAAAACAAAAATTAGTATTTTTCAGTCATGCCATAATAGTACCTATTGCAATTATTTTTAAAAATAACGTAATTGGTTATTATGCAAACTTTCAAATGAGGACATAAGCAGTCATAAGTAGTAGTTTGATTAAATAATAAACCTTTGTAGGAATTGGCTTAAACAAGCTGGTACTTGGAGAAGACTCAACATTAATGTACCAAGGGAATCAGTAAGGCGGAGAATGTATTCCTGGCAAGTATTTAGACAAAAACTATTCTTGAGCAGGCACAGAAATGTAAGGCTTGGGAGGGATCCATAAAGGTTATCTAGTCTATTGCCTGGCTAAAGTGGGTTTCTACAGAAAGTTCCATAGGAAGGCATCCAGGTAAGTTCTGCATATCTCAAGAGAAGAAGACTCCATCACCTCTTTAGGTAGCTTGTTCCAGTACTCACTAACTCTCAAAGTAAGATTTTTCTTCATATTCGTATGGAACTCCTTGTTTTCCAGCTTGTGTCCCATTGGCTCAGGCCAACCCTGTTGCTGGGCACCACTGAAAAGAGCTTGGCCCCATTCATCTGACTCCTTTCTATTAGTTATAAGTATTGAAAAGAACCCCCTTCAGTCTTCTCCGGGCTGCTCAGTCCCAGGTCTCTCGGTCTTTCCTCATACTGAGGATACTCCAGGTCCCTAGCATCTCTGTGGCTCTACTGCTGGACTCCTTTCAGCAGTTCCCCGCCTGTCTTGAACTGGCAAGCCTGGAATTGGGCACAGTACATCAGATGTGGCCTCACCAGAGGGGAAGTTGAACCTTTGTGATGTGCTGGCTATGTTTTTCTTGATGTCTTCATTTGCAAATAAGTCACAGTCGCCATTGAAATCCTCCTGGATTGTTAGAGAACATACCAAGGTTCAGTGCTGAAGTGTATCAATACTAAGACCTGTTGCACAAAAGCTATCCTTAAATTATTGATGGTTGGGCTTTAAATTCTTTCCATTTAGTTTAAAAGGGTGTCAGCGGTAATGCATCTTTATGGGTGCTTCCCTTAAATACGGCCCTAAACTGTGACAATGTTGAAATGCTCAGGACCCTGATCATTACAGTGCCTGTGAGGCAGTGAAGCAGCCTCCTTATGTCCCTTTTTCATGGGTGTTACTTTGTAAGTGAGCTTTTCCTGGCTCTCCAAGCTGTGATAAATAGGAGTGTGCAGTTTTTATTAACACTTATTTTAATAGGTGTTATAAAACTCATTCATTTAAATGCCTTTCCATAAAACAACGTTGTTCTGAGCAGGGTTTCTTTCACCCGTTATTTATTTCTGCTGTATGTCTTTGCTAGTCTTATTTTGTCCATGTCAATAATATAAGAAAGCATAACATGCATGTGGTGCTCTGTGGCTTGATATTATATTAATTAATCACACCATAAGAACCATCAGCTTCTGGGTCTGGTTCTTTCACAGCTTCTGCTGGCTCCTACCAAGAGAAAGCAGGTGCCCTTCACCAATTCGCAAGCATGTCCCTTTACAGCCAACAGATGAAGCTCTGTTTCCCTCTTAATGGTACTAAACCACCAAAATAAACATTTACCTTTGTGATGTAAATATCTTCTAAACAGGGGTACGATTAATGGAAACCCACTTTTCACTGCTTGCTAAGAGATATGGGCTTTTCAGCAGGGAAAAACTGTCCATTATGATAGGATCAAGCTCTTTATTCACTTACATCCTAAATTTTGCATACTGCAAAATTAATATGTTGAAGAAAAAAAATGGTTTGGTGAAATTTATTGTATATAGGTTGCTCTGAAAGTAGTGCCTCCTATTTATTACTATGGGAACTACAAGAGATGGGAAGAGTGCTGCGATAGAGCAAGTTCTCAGGTACAGAACACTTTTTTCATGTGGTCACCACCATTACCTGTGCATTTTTGCCAGTGATGAATAATAGCCTGCATGCTGAGCTCATAAAAATCTGCACCAGTGGAGGTTTTTTTTTTTTTTTTTTTTTTTTTTAAACCATTATAAATCAAATAAATAAAAGTTGGGATATCATAGAATGGCCTGGGTTGAAAAGGACCATAATGATCATCCAGTTTCATTTGCTTATCAATTCAAGAGTATCAGCTGCTTAGAATGCATGTCGAAAATATTTCACAGTCTAGGTTGGTATTCAGTCCTACAACCCTTCAACTACACTAGATTTGAGAGCTAATGCTGCTTTTTCCCCATGCTTTTAGGTACATTTTACTGCTGTTAATGAATCCACAGCTAGGGGGCACCTTAGAAATTTGTTCACATAAGAAACAGCAGAAAAAGATACATGTATAATATATGAAAGACTAAATAGTATTATCCGTGTGATCATAGATCAGACCAAGCTAGTTCTTCCTGGAGCATGTGTGTACACACGTTTGTCTTTTTTTTAGAATTATAAGGATTGAGTCTGCTTCAGTGCTTTAGCCTGGAAGCTGAGCTGCTGTAGGACAGCTACAAAAAATAACTAGCACAGCACCAAAGAAACAGCCCTGCCAGTAATTGCTTGACTCCAAAATTACTCACAACTGAAATCATTATTCTAGCATGCTCCAAAGCCATGTCTGTCTTCTGGGGAGAATTGCTTGCTCATATGGTTCTGCATCTCTTTCTTTCCTGCTGCTAGAATATAATTAAAGTTGCTAAAAATACGTGCTTCTTATTAGTTTTTTTTCTCCTGTGTTAGCATCTGCTATTACTCTATTATCAAGGGAAAACATAGTATAAAGATGAATGCTACTTGACTCTGTTATGTGGACCACACTATGTAGAGATATAACATCTCCTTATTTATGGTCTGATCCAAAGTCCACCAATATCTTTAAAAAGTGTTTGGAGGAACCTGGCGTCTTCACTGATTTTTCAGAACTCTTTTTGCCTGTCAGATGAAAGGAGGCTTCTGAACTGAGAACCACCAGTTTCATGCTAACTTGTGAGTATTCGTATTTTATTGCAGCAGAAATTAGTAGAACAAATGGGGGCATAATTACTGAGCTTTTGCAATACCGACATCATAGTTAATTATGGTTTAATCTACAGAACATACTGTTTGTTTAATAAGTCCCAGCAGAGACAGTTCAAGCATATGTTTTCGCATCACCTGGAGGTAGCTGGGAATGACTGCGGTAACACTGTTGAGAAAGTGACAGTTTACAAGATTTTACTTATTTTACAATATACAGCATGGCTCACCTTTATATGCATGAAATCACTTAAAGGTAAGCAGTAATAAGAACTTAGAGCCCAAGCAGCTGAGTGTGTTATGCACAGAAAGTCTTTGTTTCCCTTTTTGTGGGGGGGAAAACCAAGGCATAATTTTCTTAGCGTAGCCTCAGTAGCTCGCAAAGCTGCTAACAGAACCCTCAGCATCCCTCCTGCTAAGGTGAGCTCTGGTTATTGCTAACACAGGCTAAACACTGATCAGCCTTTTGACCTACTAAAATGATGATATCTGCAGGTTCTGTCCTGAGCTTGCTAACTACGGGTGTCTTGGGTTTTATTTAAAGCTGCCCTATTTTATTTTTTTTCCTGAATATGGAGTTATTGGTTTCCTTTTCCATCTCTTCAGCCTTCACTTGAATTTTAATTATTGCTGCCCATGTGTGAAAGCTCTTCAGAGTAGTTCAGAGGTTTTTGGACCAAAGAAAGGGGGGATAAAGATGAGTTGATTTGCTAGTTGACCTCCAGCCTGCTTCGTGGTAAGATAGAACTTTCCACTCAGAGAGCTGTATTTATTCAGGTGTCCATCCTGCACATAAACATCGTTTCCAGCAACTCCTTATTCAGCGTATCAGACTTATGATCTTGATTTCCATGACTGCCTTGGAACCCTTTAGAAGTTAGGATCATATTGGCTGCCATTCAATCCTCAGATACCTGATACCTTTAAGAAAAGAGTTACATTAAAAAGTGAAATTATTTCATACTGTGTTCTGGTGCAAATAAACCTTCAGCAGATACATGAAATTGCACGCTATCACATCGATTCTTTCTTGATTTTTGTCTTTGATCTCCTAATTGCCCATTTCCCTCATCTTGACCATTTCATGTGATTTTGGTAGCATTGGGGACTGCAGGGATATGAAAAAACAATGGCTGATGTAGGCCTGCTCATAGGAACTCCGCTGTTGAATTAAATGTTACTTCTGTATGAGTGTGGCATTGGTTTTTATGTTTCTTAAGTGTCCAAACATGTTGGTAATCTCTCTTTTTTTAATTCTGTCTTTACAAAGCTTTTATCAAATGTTTTCTTTATTTTCTATCTGTTATGTCTACAGTATTTTTTTAAAACGCAAGTTAACATTTATGAAGGCTAATAGAATTTCATCTAAATGAATGAAAGCAATAATTATCTAAACTCATAATTCTTTTGGTTTTGTTTTTTTGTTTTTTATAATACTTAATTTATACGTACAATCATGCCTTGTTCTCGCTATTCGTTACCAATTATTATTTTTAAAGATGCAAAAGATTAAGTATACCATGGTGACTTTCAGTTCTAAAAGATGGGAATTCCTAGCTTGCTTTCAAAAATGGATCTGAACCCAATGCCTGCAATGGTTTCCTAGCTCTTTTATCAACTTATCTCCCAGGTCAGACAGCATCAAAGCTTTGACTGTTTCCTTTTCACGTCCAAGGTGCAAATTGCGTGCTGACTCATTAATCTGTGTGCCTATACTCGGTGCTCCTATAACTCACACAGTGCTATTCCTGCTGTCCTGCATGGGATAATAAATCCGAGTAGGGGTGGTTTCAAAACTTATTTGTAGGCAGCAAGCTGACATTGTGCTGTTCTAAGTGATGCAGTATGCATTTATGTTGGCTATATTTTTACAACGCATAAAGCCGCAGATATGAAGTCTGCCAATTATTTCAATATGATCCTTCTTTGTAACATCACCTTTTTGGAGAGAATACAAGCTGTCTCTGTAAACAATATTTAAAACTTTCCAGTAGTGCTTTGATAAATATTACACCTTACTACTTTTGAAGATGTGTTCAGATATTCGCATTCAAGATATACTGACAGCATTACCTAAAATCACAATGTATTCTCTACAGGTAAGAAAATTGTTATTCAATGAATAAGTTTCTAAATTACACCTTAAGTTATCAATCTTGCAATATGCTATCAAAAAAGATAGACCTGAACTGTGGAAGACCACAGTTTCAACTAATTTCCTAGCTGTTAAATTGCAGTAAGGCTTACATTAGGTGACCCATTGGTGTGCCATTGGCTTAATTCTTACAGTTTAACTTAGAGCTGTTGATTAGAGCTATTTAAATAATGGATATGACTTCAGTAGGATCCAGAAAAATATGGAGTCAAAGCTTATATAAATCATTTCAAACTAGTTATCTTTTCATTTGTAGGTTCTGAATGCTACTGCTTACTTTTTTAGTGATTGTATTTTTGTTTTTTGGTATTAAAGCTATTCAGTATGCAAATTGAATGGAATACTTAACGTTGGTAATAAGATTCCTTTTAGTTGTGTATATAGATTGTATTTAGGAAGCTTGGTTTTCTCCTGTTTCTTCCATCCTTTTAATCACTGAGTTTAGCAAAAGGATATCTTTTTAGCATTATTTCCCTGTAGATTAATTATTCTAATATAAAATTAACATGTTCTAAACATACATAATTGCTTACAGTGGCAGATTTGTCTGCTTAATTTCATGTCTTCTGTTTCCCAAAACAAAACCTTCATATTTCAGACTTCTTTAGTCATTAAAATTGAATTATGCAATAGGATTCCATCTGCTGTCTAAGCCTGTTCAGTGTTATTTTCTGTCATTTGAAATGGGACTGTTCTGAGATAGAAGCCTGCCATCCGTAACCCTAGCTGCACGAGAGCCCTTTCCTTCATTACTGCAAGAACATCTTAATGTTGAGTACCTTCTGGGGTTTCCCCTAGGAATTCAGTTCTCTCTCCTCATGTCTTGCCATCCTCTATGTCATTGTGCAGTATGCTTGTGTGTTTAAATGACGTGCAAGTTGCAAGTTCTGGCATTTGTCTCCCCCAGGCCTTTGCATTAATCACTCTTGGGGGGGAAACCAGCTTTGCTATCTGTCAAACTCAGCCACTATCTCCAAGACGTGATCGTGGTTAGCAGAGCAGTTAGCAGTAAGCGATTGGCAATAGAACGACAAAAAAGTAGATAGAGGAGATGGATGGCTTGGTGTTACTGCACTTAAATGTAAGCTGCAAGCAGCGGTTCTGAGCTGGATAAATATAATCTGATTGCAGTAATGACAGCTAGGTTGCACGTTATTGCAAACGTTCTCTCCATTCAGAATAGCTGAGTGAGCCATTGCCATTTAGTTGTTGGAAGACTGAATGTTCTAGGATTGACCTGTCTGGTCCGGTATTGAAACAACTGTGAGACCTAAAGCAGAGCAGACAAATCAACAGCCAATGATAAGCAGAACCACAACATTCTCCTTCCAAGGAAATGGATGAGAATGAGAAAACAAGTATTCAGTTCAATCTAGATATTGTAGCATTCCTTTTGTAATGCTTTTTTATTCTTTATGATAAATCACTGGTTAGTTACTCTTATTAACTATAACTTTGCTTTTTCTGTTGTGTTGCCTAAATCTAAAATCTAAATTACTGACATATTGTCCAGCTGTTTCTTTGTTTCATAGAGTTATCAACACTTTAAAAGTTTGAGATTTGAAATTTGAAATTCTATTTGTATTAAAGCCATTGATACATAGAGCAGCTCTTTTATTCCCTGAATCTCCCTGATATCTTCAAGTATTGAAGCACTTTTTGAGTGTGCTTTCTTCCTCGCTGAGGAAGAAGTTCTATTAATGTTTGAAAAAAAATCTAAAGAATGAAGTTTTGTTGTTTTACACAGTAAAAAACAAACACACAAAAAAACCTACTGAATTAAAAAAAAATAAAATTGACATTGTTGAGTCCCCCTTGACATAGGAAACTTATCTAAATTAATTGTCTTCCACTATTTACTAATAGAACATCTGATGAACAGAGAATCTATCAAAGATATTATACTAAACTGTAATGGATGTTCTAAGGCTTTCAGAAGAGAAAATCCTGTGTCTGCCACTTATTTAATTACTTTGTCTTATCTCGAGATTACCTTCTGCTGTTAAGAAGCAATTTTACCTTGAAAACATTACAATTAAATATGGAAAGTAAATAAGTTAAAATTGTAGTTGGAATTTTCCTGGTTAAAACAACTACTGCAGGTAGTAGAGAAAAAGAAAATGTACGCTGCACTGAAATGGTCTTTAAATTGACTCAGGGTGACTTTTCTGCAGTCCCAGTCCTTCTGCTCATTTCTTCTTCTTTTCAGGAGTGTATATTTCAGATCTGTTGGAGACATAATTCTGGGAGTAGCTGAGAGACTTAGGCTTAGTCTTTTCTCTGGTGAATTTCCTCAAGAGGCAGCAAAGTGAATAAGTGTACGAAGTAATGCATTATGCAAGCTATTTCTCCTGGATGCTTCCTGAATTTCTTTTGCATGTGGAAGTTTGTCTTGACTATTCAGATACAGCTATTTTAGGTAGGAATTGTGGTTTGTAGAGTGTCCTACTAAGGTTCCTGTCAAGATCCTATTTATTTTTAAGGAATGATGAGGGAAAAAAAGTAGTCTTCGTAAGGTCCTCTCTTGCAACCATTCCCTCCTGATGGGGAGGCTTATACCACATCAAATGAAATGATACTTTGAATGCAATATGATAATGCAAACCGAGATGGAAAGGCTCAGATGTTTTCATATTCATCATAAGCGATTATCTCAAAGACACTTTTATAGCATGGGAAAGGGAGAGGACTTTTTTCACTGGAAACCTTTGAGGACCTCTCACAAATGAACAGTTTTACTCTTGTTTATCTTGGCAGCTGAAAGAGCTTGGTGGCCACTCTTATAGAGCTTGTTCTTTGTATATAAGGGCATAAGTGATGTTCTCTCTGACCCTTCATCTTGATGTTAATAGTCACTTGAAATCTGGCTGTTGGGGGAAAAGCAACCTCACACTGGGGAACATGTTTCTTTCTTCCAGTTCTCAAGAAGATAAAAGATAATTGTAAAGATCTAATTTGCAGTGGGCTTGTTAGAACTTCCAACTTCTTATACAAGACTAGCTGGAGTAAAGTTTGATAAATTACAAGATTAGAGGGAATGCTTTTCCTATTAGTATAGCTCTATTGTAATAAAGATGGTATCTTGCTATTCTGTAGCTTGTTTGTGTCGTTAGAGAACATTGCTATCATGTCATTTCATAGTTTGCTGAGATATGTAGTATTGCGTGACCCTTTCTTGATTAGGTAAAAATCGTCGTGGGAATATTTGGGTCGTTCTCATTATCTGACTATTTCCTAGACTTGTCTATCCATAAAGTGTGCCAAATTAAGGCAGAATAATAACCTTCTGTGGTTCAAATCCACAGGAGGGGACACAGGGTCAACCTCTTTAATGGGTACTATGTAGTCAAAGGAAGAACAGAAAAATGAGAGGAACAAGGCTGCCCCTAGATTTATCACCTCCCTCCTGCCAAAATACGATTTGTATAAAGTACTGGATGTTTCTGGTCCTCTTGTTAATAGTAATCTCTAACATTATCTGCTCAGCTAGATTTGTAACACTGGGCAAATCTGAAAAACGTAAAGAATTGTTTTAGCTGTGTAATAATGTACATATGGAATCTGAGTGTGAATTGTTATAGATGAGGTTATGGACTGAGAACTATGATGTCTGATGGCAATTAGAAAACTGACCAAACAGTAAGCAAAGTGCCTGCAACTGTGCCGGGGAGTCAAATGTGCAGAGTGGGGAATGCCTCCATGCAACATCTGGAGGTGTGTAGCAGGAGCTGAACATATGGTGATGCCAGTGACTGGTACCTGTACATGTGCTCTGCTTATGAGTAAAGTAAAATCGATTAGTTGATTAATAACTACTGATGACGAGCACATTGGGAACTGAATAAGTGTATATAAAACATACGTTCTTTCTTGTGGGTGATATCTATGTGTAGAAATGTTGCTGGTTAAGCCCTTTTCCAAGGCAGGGTCACTAATCAAAGCCTAGTTGACCAGGGGAGATCGCTGGATCCCATGAACAAAAAACGGCTCTCTGACTTTGTACAGAACTGAGCAGGGCAGAAACCAGTGATAACAGCACTTCTTTTAGATTCTGAGTGTAAAACTCTGCTTAGCATTTTGCAAGACACATTCCAAGGATGTTGCCTGTACTTCAGCGCAGCCAAAACCTGAATGTGTTACTGTATGTTGGGCTCTTAATAATGTGGGTTTAACTCAAAAGGTATAAGAGATTAGAAAAGATTTATGTCAGTCTGAGAAGTCCTCAGTAGGACTACTACTTCCTAAGTAGAAACTGTAGTGCATGCTTTTTCTTCCCATCTCCCTTTCAGTTATAATAATTTAGGTTTTAGCATATGACAAATTCTATCATAAATTACTTCCAGAATATACTTTTCAACTTCTGAGTAAAATTTGCAGAAATTAATCTGCAAAACCTTCCATGTTTCAGAGTGAGAGATCAAAGAAAATCCCAAATGGAAAACATGCTTTTGAGAGGGGGAAAAAAATTCTAAGTTTTTAAGCTCTTGTAATGAAGATAACTTAATTAAAATCAAAGCAAAGCTAATTAAGGACTTTAAAGTGCAAGTTTATGATTGCATAATATATTTGAAACATGGCAGAACTGCTCTATTATCGTCCATAGGAGTTCCCCATAATTTTACACATGTACTGTAGACACCATTGAGTGGATCAGAATGTAAAAATACACCTGAAGCCCAGTTCTGTGCCTGCTGCCATTGACCCTTCTAATTTTCCTTGGTCTTCCAGCTCTTGTACTTCTGAAATAAATGCTATTTGGGCAGGTATGTCTCCATCTTTCTTTAGAGTTTTTCCTGTGTAAGGAATTGGAGACAAAATGTGAGCACTTCAGAATAATTTGGTAGGAAGAGTCCTACAAAAATTGTTGAATCCAATACTGGTATGCATTTTTGTTTTGTTTCCTGTATTTTCTTTTATTTGTATGTGTAGCCATGCTGCCATTTTTGACTTTGAGTGTTTACCTAATAGGATGGCAAAATGTGGTGCCATTCTTCTCTCAATTTTTCTGCCACCAAACTTTGAATCATAGGAATGGTGATTTTTTTTTTTTTTTTTAATATATGTATATATATATTTTTTTGTACCGAAATTCACATCATTGAACTCATAAAATATTCTAACTTCAAGTTAGTTTAAGCTTGTTTTACAAAACATCTTAGACATTATGATCTTTTTTTCCCCTTAGTCATCCCTTTATTTGCTGGCATATTGTATCATTATGAAGTTTGTGTTTGAATACGTATTTTTGGATTAGTTACCACGTGTTGTTTTCATGAATACATAGCAAAAGCTTAATGAGCAAGCTTCCTTCTGTAATAGATCAAGGCCGCTAGGTTGAATATTTTTGTTGATTTTTTTCTTCCACTTAGAAGAATGTTGCCATATGGGAGATTTGGTTTTCTGGGGACTCTTGGGTGTTCTTAGCAGATGGAGAATGAGGCATTCTGAGGACAGCACAAGGAGCAGCTCCCATCTGAGGGATCACGGATGGAGACGAAAGCACTGCATGCTTTGCTCATAAGAGGAAAGCAGAAAGACATTTAATTTAAATAAAGTAGATATAATTTAAACAATGATGACAGGGACTTAACACAATTTGAAATGGCTTGATATCCTTGACTATTTGGTATACAGAGGGTGGGTGTGCATAACAAATCTAAGTTCAAAGCTAGTATAGCTTAAAAACAAGCAATCCCTTACTGCGGATCCTGGGTGAATGTGCACAGGTGCCGAGTAACTTCAAGAGGTATTTCTACTCAAGGGGAGATCCAGGTGTGCAGGGGACTATTATTCATAGGGTTCTTAGGCTGCTTGTTGTTTGTGGGGTAAGATGATTGACTTATAGTTGTACAACTTAAAACTGGATCTCTTGAACTAAGTGTCTGTTATCAGGTTATCTGAGCACCCAGTTTGAGACAATATGATGCTCATTAACTGTCTCAGGTGAAACCTCGATTGGTATCAGTCCCAGGACACCAGGCTGTGCGGGAGGGCAAGGAGTTCACTGTCACAGTGCCTGGATCTTTGATAAAAACAGGTACTAATCAGATTCACAGTGAATCGTGTTCTTGCTGTAGAACTAAAGTAGCACTCGATTACATAGACACTATCTCCTGCGTAGTCCTTGTTAAGATCCCTGATGACCTGCAGTGTGCTGCAGATAGGAATGCATGAACCTTTGGAAAGTGCAAGTATTGATAAATTAAATCCAGATTTTTTTTTTCTTCCAGCCTTATTGTAATTATGCACATGAATCAGTTTCCCAATGGAGATTTAGAGCTTTGTCCTCTTAAACCTGTAGCTTGTCTTTTGACAGACTGCATTTTTTTTCTAATCTAGAAACACTGACTGTTGGATGTTTTTTGGTGAAACTTTCCTTCTAAGAGGCATTGCCAGGTGTTTGCAGCCCTGGGTAGGAGGGCTGTCCTGTGGGAGACAAAGCATTCATGTACTGGTAGAGAGATGATTTCTAACCATCTGCTCTATATCTCTGAATTGGTATGTTAAAAATATGTGAATTTGCTCATCCATGTTGAGCCTGCCAGCTTCAGCACACATGATACAGAAAGAAACTGTGCAGAGAGGTGCCACTGAAAATCGCTGTTTTCTTCTGTAGCGAAATAAGGCCATCTCAGATGCCCATTTTTCAGGATGTATTTTTCTTTTTCTCCCCAAAAGAACTCCAATTACAGCATATTTATGATTAACTGGTCCAATGCATTATTCAAAGATAGCAGTTGAAAATAAGTGATAATTTTATAGATATGCAAAAGAAAATAGTTTGAAAAAGAATTTTCAGAGCCAATAAAACCCTGAGCTAATATTAAGCTGCTTTTTCAAAATATGATCTGTTTTTCAAAGTGTTTTTTTGTAAGTTAGTATTTCTTCTCCCTCTTCTGGGTTTATCTGTAGATAGAGGATATGAAAGGCTTATCTCCCCGTAATTTCTTTAGTCTTGAATAGAATAAATACAAAAAAGTTTAATTGTGTGGAAGTAGTTAAATTGTTTCAAATAGAGGGGGGAAAAAAATCGCAAACAAGCTCTTTCTCCAAACACACTGCCCACATCCGAGCTATGTATGAAATAGCTTTTTAAACCTTGTTTACTTCAAGTTAGGCACTTTTTGTAATCTTTATCCAAAACAAGATGGTATTCATTTATGCAGTCATAAGTGACCATCTGCAGCTTTAGGGCAACCTGGTGCTCTAATAGCTGGGGGATAATCACCTACACCAGTGCTTCCTGGCTGCTGTTCCTCATATAAATAAATAAGAAACCTCTTCCCATCAGCAGTCTTACCATTTTTTTGTGTGTCAAACTTTCATTACCCTTGAGCACAGTGATAGGATAGGATGTGTCCCATTTCCATGTATTTCCTCATTTGAATGCCATTCACTTGGGCACGTAGTGTTCTTCTGAGTTTTGCTGTTTTGCTGTTTGGGTATGTTTTGACTGGCAGTTGACACCGAGTAGTGAAAAGGTATTTTATTGCAGATAAAAGTATAAACCATGATGGAATGATGCAGAGGAGAAGGACTTCTAAATTAATGGCAGCATGGCTGCACTGGGTGTCATTCTACCTCAAATCTGACGTATCGAAGGGAGCGGTTTTTTCCCTTAGTGCTAAGTTTTCTTCAGTGAGGTCACTCAGTGAGGCCACAGGAGGTAGGGGCAGGATTTAATACAGACCTTGTTCCGAAAATCAGTGGGAAATTTCCAGAATTCCCTTTATTAGTATCACTGTAAGGTTTGTTTACAAACTTAAATAGCTATTCTGAAGTTCTTCATCACCTTCAGTTGTGATTTTCTCAATGCTGAGGCTCTGCTTGCTGCACAATGTAATTACACTTGGAGTATTACACTTCAGCATAAATGACAGCATTGATTTCTCCTTCTAGTCAATTATTGCCAGTTAGAAATTAGAAAAGAAATGAAATTTCTTTTTCAATATGAATTTTGCATTTAGATAATTGGGTGTGTAAACTGATGGCATGCATGTATTCAGAAATTTGAAGTTATATTTATTTGGCAATGGATTTTTTTTTTTTTCCCCCATTTAGCTATCAGTTTAGGAAAAGAAAAAAAAAAAAAAATGATGTTTATTAACCTTAATTCAACTTCCTTCAAAAGTATTGAATGAATACCGTGAGCATTTGAGTAAATCCACTGATCTAATACTTAGGATCACCCATGTGCCCACCTTGAGGGACAAGAATATAATTCCTGAGAGCTATAAATACGATGCCATGGTAGATCAGCCCTGCCTGCGGCGGAGATGTAGCTTGATGATCCTTGGGGTCCCTTGCAATCCAAACAATTCCATTCTATGACAACTGCTCTAGTTCTACTTTTCATTGTCTGTTAGGAAATATCATGTAGTGCTGACCGTTCACGTGCTACAAGGCTTCCAGAGATACACAGCTCTACCATGGATTTTTAAATAGTGTTATGAATATACTGAAAAAAAATATTCATATAGATCTGTTCATATTGCTGCATAACCTTGAAATGCTAGCTTTCCTTCCCTCTTTCTTACTTCCAGCAATTTTTTCAAGATGAGCTTTCAAAGCAGAAGCCTTAAGCATCTCCCTGAGACATGAAAGCAAAACTGCTTCCTCAAGCATGTAAACTTTCTGCTTATGAAGTCATTTGTTTTGTACAAGGATGAACATAATGGACCTCCTTACTGTAAATGCAAATTCTCATAGAGTTACAGAAGCCATTAAGTAGCCATGTTAAGTAAGTAACACAAATGGTATCTACCTTAGAGTTGCAGCTTTGACTCATTTGAAATTATATCCCTTGATGGATTTATAGGCTGACACTAAAAATGAAATGTATGTATAGGTAATGAATGGGTTAATTTTAACAAAATACTCTTAGTTCTTTCCTAAAGTCCCAAGAACTGTGCCATCACTTTTCTTTTGAAGCTTAGGGTCAGCTATACATGTGTGCTTAGAAGCATATCTTCAAGGGATTAGAGAATGCAGTCTGTATATTTTATCTGGAAAATGTTTTGTTTTCCTTGTAGAAAGCCAGCTGAGTTGTTTGGAGGAACACTGGGTGTTTGTTATGATGCTAATTGCTAGTTGACAGAGCTAAGAAATGAGTGTACTAAGGCTTCTGGATAATTCTAAGCATTTAATCACAAGCTGTAGCAAAGCTGGTCTTGCATGGGAGCAAATCAGTCCAAAAGTTGGTGGAGCTAGTGGACTAAGAGGGCAATGACTTGAGGTATGCTAGCAGTGATTAGTAACATGTAAACATATCCATTGTTTTTTGCTGTGAACCAAGCTTGTGAGTAGATCTACAGGTGGAATTAAGTTCAGTTCTTTCTTTCCTATGTATTCATTCTTCTATCTCTGTAATAGTACTGACTCCAGTGAAGGTGCTCCTCTGTTCTATCTGTACGGAGCCTTTCCTGTGCTGTACAGTTGTGGACAGAACTACTGCAATTAATGCATCAATAAATTGAATATAAGATAGTTGCATGGAGGCTTTGTGAGTTTTAATTAATGACAGAGTAGTTAGTTAATGATGGAGTAATCTTCTGTTAACTATGTCTTCCATATCTCTAGGATTTCAGATTTTGGTGGTTGAAGTCAGATAATACTTTGTGTGTGCGAGGCTTCAAAAATGAAAGCATGAAATTAAAGGTTATTGAATTTATGCATTTAACAAATTTACTTAATAGTGAAAGAGCTGGAGAATAGGAATTCTTAATGTTCTTCATCATAGAAGTAAGTTGGTGCTAATCCTGTTCATGTCTGATTGGAATGATTATGGGATGTACCAGAATTTTAGGGCTATCCTCCCTGTGTAAAGTCACTGCCTTTAGGCACCTCATCAAATAATTGCTTCATGCTGTTTCTGTTCTTTGTATTGATGCCTGATTTCAACATCAATATTTCACTTTATTTTCCACTTTTAATTTTCATTGTGTCACTTTTTCCTTTTTTTTTTTTTTTTTAATTTACCTCATTCTAAAACATTCTTGTTTTCAGAGGAACATCATTTATGTGATGTAGGAGAGTTTCTGTGCCGTGATCGCGTGACTTGTGTCTCCCAGCACTGGCTGTGTGATGGAGAACCCGACTGCCCCGATGATTCAGATGAGTCTGTAGACACATGTAAGTAAAGAAAGTGCCAATTTTCTCACCTTATTTTATCTTCCCTTTAAAGGTATAGTTTGTATTTGCAGTCACTGTGTAACAGGCATAGGCTGTGCTTTTATTTTTTTAATTAATAATTTTTTTCCGATCAAGGAAATGCATTACTTCCAGTATCTAGGTGAGAGCTGAAAGAAATGGAAGGTGTTTTGTTCATGTGCCACCTTATTATGAACACTGGCACCAGAGGATATGTTCCCTATGCTCTCACTGAGCTGTAGAGGGCAGAGGCAAAGTCAGGCATGGGGAAAATGTGCTCTGAAAAGAGGGATGGCTGGATGGAAATAAGTAGTGCAGGGTGTTTTCCATAAAAGTATGAAGAGCGTACAAACATCAAAGGGAGAAATGAAAGCAGATGTAAGAACTATGAGGAGAAAAGAAGAAAAGGAGAGAAAGCTTTAATAAAACATGTTAATTATAATAAAAGGTCTTTTTATTATTATTATTTTTTTTTAATGTGACTAAGAGCTTCTGAGGACCAGAGCAAAAACCTTACAGACTATTTTTCTTATCTGCCTTTTAGACTCCTGATGAGGTGATATTAAATCTTAATATGTTTCTTGCTTTCTGGGGAAAATGAGTGAATTTCCTGATTTTTATCCACAGAATAATCACTTAATGTGAGAGAAGAAACATGTATTTTGCATCAAAGCAATGTTTGCAATCAAAAAGGCTAGAATTGTAGTTTACTATTAAAATTAAAGAAAAGAATTGAACATCAGACAACGTTTAAGAGCTTGATCTTTAACACAAGAGACAGAAAGCTGAGATGTCTGCAAAGCATTTCTGTTTGGCAAATACTGTACAGTTGATTGCAACCTTTCACCATTTGTTTCTGAAATTGATAGGGAAATTGCTTCTGGGGCTGAGGTGAGGGTGCTCTGATGAAGTGCTTGTGAAACTTCTGGGGATTTTTAAAAACAAAGTGTTGCATTTGAAAGCCTCAGGTGTACTCAGGATTTTATTTCTGTGCTACTGATTGATCACTGTTGTCTTTAAGCTGATATCTGTAAAGATGACATTGAAGCATAGCGTATTGACAGCTTAAAATCTTTCAGCTTTCTAATGAAGACTGTGGTAAGAGCATGGAGATTGTCACAAACACAGGTTTTATTCTGCTTCCAGGTGTTTTGCACATAGTTTTGTATCCAGCTGCTGCTAGATTTCTGGTTATTTCCCTCCCAAGAACTCTGCATGTTTATTGTACTGAATCATAAGATATGTGTTCAGTAAAGCCATTCAGAATCACAGTGGGTTAAAAACATAACCTCTGAAGTTTATTGATAACTAGAAGAAAGGGAATTAAAGTGGGAAAACAAGCCTGCTATCTTCTGACATCAGCCAGTCAAATCCTTTTGGAAACAACTTTTCCGTTGCAAGCACTAACAGTTTCTGTAGGATGCATTGCTTATATTGTCCAAAGTCCAAAGTTAACATTAGCGTTGTTGCTTTTCTGTACTCTAGTTTCATCAGGTAGGTTGCTTCTCACTGGTGATGAATATCATATTCCTTAATTTTCATGCCGACCTTTTTGTATCACCCTGCAAGGAGTTAAAAACCACCTTAAAATACCCTTATATTTGACAAGTCTGGTGTTAATGCCAGGAACTTGGCACCTTCTAGCTTTAGTGCATTTTCTATCTGTTTGTTTATAGATAAATGCAGCTTCTATTTTTCAGCTCCTTGATGACTTACGTAAGGTAAATTATTTGGTGTGGCCTGACAGACGTTGCTAGCGGTTCCTGTAGCCATAAACAAATGAAGTTTGATTGATTTTTCTGCAGATTTGTGCCTAGCAATAGGGTTTTCTGGGTTCTAATAACATGCAAACATCGATCAAAGCTTTTTCTGCAAGTGGAATTTCTTTGCCTCTCTCCCGTGAGGATGTCAAGGTGTCTAAAAAGTGAGAAATTCTCGTGCTGCAGCATTTCCCATGGTGAGAATATGAAAAGTCTTATTAGTCTCATCTCTCAACCATTTATTTGCAGAAAACTCATAGGAACAAAATATTTTTGTGTTCTCCCTCCTACTGGCATTTTAACCAAGATTTGAACCATATCTTGAAATTCACTGGTCTGTACAAACACATGGTATCATTGCACAAACAGTTTTTCTCAAGAATCTGCCTGGAATCATGCAATCTAGCCCCCTTTACTACCTTAATTAAAAATAAAGGGATAGAGACATCTAGGACTGGAATATGAAGGAGAAAAAAGGTGTCAGTTAATATTGCATTCAGCCACTGAGTTGGCAGAAGCTGGGGCAGAACTTGATGCTGGCAAAAGTTCCTTAGCTTTGGACAAAAGTAATTGAGCTTTTTGTCACGGCCTTTGTTTTTCTGAGTCAAAAGACAGCAGCTATCTGCCTTCTACTTCTCAGCTTCCACCAACTCTTCTCAGCAATAGCTTTGTAAAAGCAGAACTGCAGCATCTACATGTGTTCTCTCTGTTTCTTACCCACAGTAATTCATTCTGCTCTTGGTGGCGCTGATACTTTTGTTAATACCAAAGAACCTGGTTCAGTAATTCAGAATAAAAAATTTAGTGAAAAAAATATTGTTGCTTTACCATTAATGATCTGTTATAAGAAAATTGTTTAATAAAAATAATACTAATAAAATACTTGTCCAAGTAATTTCTACCCTTTCCTGGGGTGATAACTCTCCAAGTTGTTCATAAAGTTTTTGCAAATAGTCAGGATTCAAAAATCAATGTACTTAACCTAATCGGATGAGGCTTGGTTCTTTAGTAGGCTAAATCAGCAAGCTCACTTGAAATCAATAGAGCTGTATCAGGCGCCCCAGAATCTGGCCATGAATGCTTGACTTTGTAGATAGCTGACGGTTTGGAGGTTGAGACAGATGTTTAGAGGACTTTCTCAAAGTTTTTTTTTTCCCTCCTAATTACCATTTATTATTTGTTTTTGCCTATAGGGTTATCTGCTAAGCTATGCTGCTGAGATAAACACAAAAGAATCAAAAATACTCTTGAAGGAAATGGAGTTTTAAAAAACAAAAATAGTAATAGGCTTTTGTATAGCTAATATCTTAAATGCAAAAGTTCAATCAAAGCACCAGTTTAAAGCATTGCCATTTTGAGATATCGGTGTGTGTTGCATTACAGCTGAGGCTCTAACAAGTTCTTCTCTAAACCAGCTTTGTGGATGCCCAAGAAAAAATCTGCACACTGCCTCCTAATGAGAGATTTGATATACTACTGACAGGTTTGCCCCTCAACCTCTTACTGACCAGACTCTTAAAAGGTCTATTTGCAAATGACTCCATCTGTTTAGTACACACAGATTTTTGTGTTATCTGCTTCAGGATTTATCTGCTTTGAATGTTTTATTTCTAACCTGAGCTCACAAACTGTTCTTTGTCAGAGTGCATCATGCTAAGGAATGTGGAACAGAGGCAACCAAATTACTTAATTTTCCTGTAGCTTCTTTCTGGAGTGGTACATACCACATGATTGTGTTTGGGTTTTGTGATGATCAGTACAAGGGGTGTCTTATTGTCTCTTTGCCATGAAACAGAGGAGTCTTATTGTCTGTACAAAACAGAGGAAGATAGTACTTGCTGATACTTGTTGTGTGCAGACTTTGTCTGGCACAAGTATACCCAGAACTCTTTTCACACCATTTTGTGATGTGTTCCAGGCTGCAGATTGCTACCATGCAGGTGCCCATTAGAGCTGCCTATCAACCTAAATTTTGCTGGAGTATCAAGAATATCTTGAGAGAGTTACAATATCAGATTTTACTATCAAGACATGAAAATATTTGATACTCAATTATTCTAGCAGTAATACAATTTCAAAAACAATTCACTCTACATCATTAGACTGCAATTTTCTCATATTGTCCCCAACTATAATTTCTTCTGAGCCCGTTGCCCTTTTATTTATTTCTTAAATGCTAGCCAGATGAATATTTGAATGCAGTCCACTTAGATAATTTATTTGTAGCTATTTATAAACTGAAAGGATTTCAGTTTTCATTAACAAATAATCAATTTGAATGGTCCATAATTCTAGAAGTTTGAGCAGGTGGAGCTTTATCGTAAGATGTTGAAATGATTTCTGATGATGATCCTTCTCTAGGATTTTGAGGGAATATCACCTTCTGTAATTACAATTAAACTATAGTTGAAGGAAGATACAGGCAGCAACCAGAAATACCATTTTTGGATCTCATATTGTATGCTGAAGTAGTTTTTTTTTAATTGTCTGGTTGCTAATTGAGACTAGTTTTATAAGCATAAAAATTGTTAATATAGTACCTAAGTTGTTCTTTTACCAGCACAGGATAAGGTAATTGGATGCTGTGTTACTCCTGCAATAACAACGAAGATAACGTTTCCTAAAGCTCTTAATTCTTTTATGTGTAGAGTCATTGAAGTTCAATAGAAGTCAGGTTCCCAAACCACTCTTAAGTAGCTTTGGAAAATCCCGGATCAATAAATGCATACCGTGCATTCAGGATGAGGTGCCATGAGGCTGTTAAAGGTAAATGTCAAAAATACTGGACACAACGGAAAAATGTGATCTTGTGTTCTTATCTATTCTAATTTTGCTTTGGAAATCCGCTGTGTAAAATAGCTGCTTGTATCTATTCTTCAGCAAGACACATAACTGTGTTAGTACTCATATTAAACTGATTTGTTCGAGGTGATGAATGTCTGCTACTTGTTTTTCCTTTTCTGAGTCAGGATCTTTCATAGCAATAGCATAGAAGTTTAACTTCTTTAGATTTGTAGGACATAAACCACAACAAATTGACAAATGTTAGCAGATCTTATGAAACTTTTGCTAGATTATGTAAAATTAAGTTAAATGCTTAGCATAACAATACAGTATTGCCATGTTTTTTATATTAACTGGTAAACAGAAGTGCTTCTGAGAGAGCAAAACAAATGTGTTGTAGCAGGTCAAACTTCTCTGATCTGGAAGAAAACACTTTCAAATGAGAATCTCTTTGTTGTTTCCTCTGGTGAAACAACTGCAGTTGGTAACCACAGATGATCAAGGATGTATTTGCTATGACCTGTTCTGCCGTACTGCTTTTTGTCATGTAGCTGCTTGGTCCTGCTCAGATATTTTGTTCTCTGCCCCTTCTCCCAAGGTAAACATCTGCTGCCTGGGCTTCAGCTTCTGACCTCTGCTTTCTCCTTTCTTTACCGTTTGGGGAAAAATTCATCGCTTGGCCTCTCCAGGAAAGGGCATTTTGCTGCTGTGATAGGATTGCTGATGTTCTGGTAGTTAACTGAATATTAGACAAGTAGCCTGGAAAGGATGGAAGTCAATTGTGCTTGTGTCCTCTAAGACTTCAGTAAAGGTTATGGAGAAGCACCCCATTGAGAGAAACTCTGCATTACAGAGGAGTTCAGGTTGATCCAGTGTGGCATGTGGGACAGCTATCAGTAAGGCCCAGTTGTCCTTGAGAGGTTTTGCACTTTGGAGATGTTCATTTCTCACTTTTAGTTCTTCTCCTTCTCCCTTTGTGCTGCCCCATCTTTGGGTGCTTATAAGTGCTTGCAATGGGCCTGGAATGAGGATGACATTTTTTTTACATGCCTTCTCTCCCAGACAGTATATAAGTGATGGTATAGAGACCCTAGAGAACATTTAGAGGCAATTCCTTTTTATTCTTTCCCAATGACCAGTAAAACTATTTCTGAGACGTAAGCAGATTGTGAAATTACTGGAAGAAGTGCATTATCCTTCTTCAAATACAGCCAATTTGTTCATTTTTGTGTGAATACATAGCATGGCTCCTACTTTAAAACACCTTCCTAACATTATTAGGGCGTGCTCAAATGGTTGCAGGCAGCCTGGGCCTCTGTGCAGAAGAGTCAAGCAAATGTGCTGGTGTAACACTGAATGGCAGTATAACTCTGAGCACAAACTGGTGGGTCCCAACAGAAGGACTTTGTGGCTTTTGGTTGGAGTTTGATTGCCTTCTGCAATCTGAAGTATGGGAAATTTAAGTTTAGGCCTGCTATAATGTATTATTATTTAATAGTAAAGGATGAATCTATGGATGTACATGATAACATGGGGGAGCTGGAATAGGGTAAGGAAGATCAGGTCGTGTTCAAAAGAGTAGACAACAGGGTATGTTTGTCCAACTGGTATCAGAAACATGAAATATTCCTGGGGACCCAGCTGACCATGCTGCATTCTCTTCAAAGCCTTAGCAACAGGGAGCATTCCTTTTTAGGGTGCTGTAATTTCTCCTTGTTGGAAAAAAAAATATTTTCGGAAATAATTGTTTTGAAGATGGTATTCAATGGTCAGGTTAACACTGTAATTTGGCAGATAGTAGAATTTAATTGCTTTTGCTTTAAAGATATTCGTAATTGCAAAAACCTAAAACCATTCAGGAAGTTCTTATTGGTTTATTTTTCTATTCTGTGTATTTGCTATCAAGTGGCTTAGGTTAAAATAGATATAAATTCTGTAGCTCACCAGCTGCTTTTTTTCCTCTGTAATATCTGGACTAAAATGCAACAGCAAGATCAGAATTTGAGGATTTAGAGGTCATTGCATCTCACAGTAACATGGTCATTAGAAACATACTGCTTTTTTTTTTTTTTTTTTTTTTTTTTGTCTGTGGCTGATTATCTTCTGCATGGCTTTCTGAAAGTGGTTCATGGGGAATTCAGTTATATCATTGCTGGCAAAATAGTCGCTCTTTTAAGGCCTGAGGAAACATATAGGTATAATAAACACAAGGGCAGGATAGAGCCTTTGAAGGATGATACCCAGGACTTAAAACTGTGAAACAGCTCATTTGTGGATTAATTGCTTGCTAAAATTTCACTTCCTACACAGAAACAATTCTATTGGGATATATACTAAGACAAGAAAATATCAATCTTATGAAAAGCTTATAAAAGTAAGTCACACTTTGACCAAGTTTGCAACTTTTTACCCCAAGCATTTTTATTTTTTGAAGACGTCAAAAAAGGCAGTGGCAAGAGTTACCACAATTTCTCTTATGTGAGGTTGTGCTGGCTGTTAATCGTAACATAAAGGCATTGTTTTGTAGCCCTGACCTTCTTCACAGTATTTGGCTTCAAAAAAGATTCACATCTCAGTGGTGATCATAGTTTGGGCATGGGCAGTCTTTCAGGGGCAATTCTAGTTTCACAGGAGGGATATGTGTGCTGCTTTGTACCCACTGAAGAGCTAAGGAATAGCCTTATGTTGAAAGGAACTGTACCAATAATTATCTAAGTTGCAGAGGGGTGCAAAAAAAGCTTTTGTCATCACTAAAACATGGGGCTGTCACAAATTTATTGGCCATTTTACATTAGTGATTGAGGGGAAGAGATGTGAAATGGTAGTGTGGGTGAATTTATTCCAGGGACTTCTGTATTTGCCTTTTCCCTTTCATTCCAGTTCTGCATTTTTCTACACATTTATGTCCCTAGCTCTTGGCTGGCACTTAATTTTTTTTTCCTACATTTTCTGCTTTGGTGGTTCTGCTGATAAAAGTACTGAAACTCTTTGTCATCCTCTTACTTCCTTTACTTTTCCTCTGACATCATCCTAAACAGATTCCCTTTCTTCCCTTGGGTCTCATTCTTTTCAGTAGTGCTCTAATCCTTATTCCTTCATTTCCTGCCTTGGTTCTTATCTTCCTGAGCAGTCCTTTGTCTTTTGCCAACTTGTCAACTATTCAGCATTGGGGGAAAAAGTATTTTGGGAAAGGTGAAATGCACCTTAAATGTGATAATTCAGCCAAATATCGAGTCGATTGTGATAGCCTTGGTTGTTAGGATGTCATTCCAATCTGCACCAGGAATAGCTTTAGAAAAATGGAGGTAGAGAAATTGCTGTTACACAGCCTGGTCTATTGAGTATTTAAAAACATATTTAGGAAAAAGAAAAGTATATAACATCATCAAAATCCTTTTTGGCTTTGCTGGTGTAAGGAGGTAATTCTTGATAATGTGAAGATATATAAATTACAGCATTATTACGTATGAAATTTTTTGTTGAAAGGTTTTTATCTGAGGTGATGCTACTTCACTGTGGGCCCCGATGGCACCGAGACTCATTACAAATGTGTATAATTATAATGATACGTCTGGCCTGCAGATCCCACACCAGGAGAAATGTAGTGTATTAAAATAGCGAGCCGGGTGGTATTCTTTATTTGTCACTTTGGAAATGCTAACATGCAATAACCATTTTTCTTCTCAAAATTACTGATGAAAACATCTCTCATTAGCAGGCAGATGGCTTTCTGCAAGAAAAGTAAAATTGCTCTTTCTGAAAATAGGGCCCTGATTTAAAATAAGAATTCAGATATGGTTTTAGCTCTGTAATGCACAGTAGTTTAGTCAGCAAAGAGGGCACTTTGCTATGGATGAAGAAATAATGCAAGACAAAAGCTATGTTCACAAATAATGCATAAGTATGAAAAAAAGTATAACTCACGATTGCCAGAAGTCTGAATTCAACTGCAATGCATTTTACTCTTTGAATAAGGCATAACAGGAAATGATGAACAAGATCTCATTCTGAAGGTATCCTTCAGGATTGAGTTCCTTACGTTAACTTTGGATGTACAGATCTAATCCAGAACGCCCTTGTTTTAGCAGCTTGTATGTATGTCCTAGTACTTCTAGGTGAATGCTACAGATAGAAATGAAACATTTTCATGCCTCTGCGCTGCTTGATGCTTTCATTTTATGTTGTTCAAAGAAACATTGATACCCACATGCCTCTGGCTTAGCAGGTCCCTGCACTGTGCCCTCGGAATTTAGGGTGAATTTCTGTGTGAATCTTGGATGTGCCCGACGTGAAATAATTTAGTAATACTTTTCTTCAGAAGAACATACATTTATACATTGGACCCAAGTTATGCACATATTTCCTTGTGAGGCTGCTGAACTCATATTTACCATCAAACAGGTATAAACTCAAAGCACTGATTCTTATGCAGAGTAAGTTTTTTGTTTATTTATTCCTACAATCTGCATGCAGCCTGCAGTGTGCTGAAGGCCAGCAGTTTGACTTGTTAGGATCCTATAAAGCCACATCTCATTTCACTTTGGCTACACTGGAGATGTCTCTGAGGTCAGCCAAGTCAGGTCTGCCGTTGCTGCAAGTAACTGCTTAATTTCTTTCCTGCTAACAAGCCTGTGAATTTGAATTCATCTGATGAACAAGGTCAGATGAACTGAACTATTTTTATGTTTACAAAATTATTTAATTTCCCTTGTTCTTAGCTTCCTTTGCAGTGACTTTGGCCTGGCCTTACACCCCAGTCACTTCCTGATACGTAGCAGGTTTTGTGCTTATCCTGACTGTGTGACTTCATAGCAGGAGAGGGAAATTACAAGAAGATCATTAAAGTGTGAAATTAAATTCCAAAAGATAAAACGTCTAAAATATCTAGAACATTACCTTAAAAACAAACAGTGTAATTGATCCTACTTAATTACATGCTTAATAATTTTATACCAATGTAAAGCACATTGATGATGCACTAATCCATTTCATATTCACTGCCACCACAGATTTTTCTCCTCCTTATTTGCTTTGCATCTCATCATTATCGTGCACATAAAACTAGTATTCTTAGAATTTTTATAGTATTATTTCCATATAAAATGAGGAAAAGTCTAATATATGAATACTAAGCAGCTCATTAACGTGGTTGTAATATATCTATTCATGATAAAAGCATCTGAGAAATGCTGATATACTCCAGGACTGAAGTACTCTTTTATAACTAAGATTAGAAGAATCATGCCTCGGATAATAAATACTTCAGGGAAAACAGGAAATCTTAAATACAAATAAAATCAAATAAAGTGTTTTGTATGGTTAATCAAACACATTAACAGGAGCATTTATTTTTGTTACATAATTAATATATTACTAGTTCTAACAGCCTTTTTTTTTTTTTTTAATATAAATATTCAGAAGAGTAAGAGAAATATTTTATATTTTAGAAAAAAAAAAAATATGTGGTTTTTTTTTTTTTTTTTTTTTTTTTTTAAATCTGGACCTGGCAGAAAGATTGATTGGCACAGCAAACAAAATGTGTGAACGAGCCGCATAATATAGAATCACAGAATCATAGAGTGGCCTGGGTTGAAAAGAACCACAATGCTCATTTACTTTCAACCCCCCTGCTATGTGCTGGATCGCCAACCATTAGACTGGGCTGCCCAGAGTCACATCCAGCCTGGCCTTGAGTGCCTCCAGGGATGGGGCATCCACAACCTCCTTGGGCAAATATATCAAGTTAAGAAGCCTGATCTTTAAATTTGCTCTATGTGGGCAAACTGTCTCCAGCTGAAGAAATAGGATTGGCTTTGAAACAATTCATTTGTTGAACAGTTTGTTCTTTCTCTGCCCATCTCCTTAAAGGTTTGGTCCTTGAAATCATTGCCACTGGCCTTTTAGGCTTGCTTTCTGTGTCTGGGCCACAGGAAGGAGCTGTTGTGAATTACCTGTCCAAAATGGTCCTTAGCGTGTGACAGAGAAATTCTGCATTCACAGCAAATGTCATTAAAAACTGAAGCTCAAATTCAAGGAGTAAAGAAAAAATGTGAATGGATAAATGTTTCTTGGTAAGCTAGAGCAAGGGTAACTTTGACTTAAACTACACGTAAAGAAAAAGATGTATTTATTTACTTGGGCTGATGATAGGTTGAAATGATGTATATAATGTTCCCTGACCTGAATATCTGCTCTCTTCTTTTTTTTTGCTTGCTACCATCAGGAACGGTACCCAGAAAGATGAGAGCATGCAGCAGTTCATGCGGACAGCATCAATAATACAGGCAGGGCTTAGCATTGTGTGCACACAGCTACTGCTGATGCAGTGAGCTGCTGCTGCTGCCCATTTGTACAGCCAGGAAAGGCTGAGTAGTATGGGTACTTGAGAAACAGCTCTTGGCCTCATGAGGGGCAGCAGTAGAGCTGCAGGATCTGACCAGTTCCCAAGTATTCCAGCAGCCCATGTAGGTCAGTGTAAATTGTGCAGACTTTGCATCTCAGCCCAGGCTGCGTAACACCCGCAGTGATTCACCTGTCCTTACTAAGTCTGTCATCCACTCAGTCACAGAGCATTGTTGAGCACTCTTCAGTTCTTTTTCTTGCAGTCAATCACTTTTATCTTGTTCTGTCAGCAGCGTAGATTTTTTTTTTTTTAAACAAACAACTTTTCAAAATAATTGTAATACTTCATTCCAATAGGGAGTGATCTAAGTCTGGGAAGGAAGTGAAAACTGCACTCATCCAGGCAGCTTGGTTGCTTTTCTTGTGGTAAAACAAAAATCCCTAAATCTTAGTGTGCTTATTCAATTTTTTCATGACTCAGCTGTATGTGTTCTTACATGTGACTTGCCAGCAGCCCTGCAATTTTGAATCCATAAAAAAAAAATAAAAATACTGTGTGATTCTTCAACAGACTTTTTTTCCTTGCAGTGATTATATTTTATTGTAATAGCTGAAAAAATTCATGTGTAGTCAAGGAGAATGTTCCGTTTCCATTTTGAGGAAGTATACTAAAAGATGTATGAAACTGCCACTGAGAAGTCAATAGTATAGAAGAAGCAGTGATGAAACACCCACAGTTTCCACAAACTTTGTGTTTTACTCTGGATTTGAATTTCTTGCGTAGCCTCCCCTTCCAGTCTGGACTATCTATATCTGGCCCTTCCAATATGTAGCTGTATGTAGCTGCCCTTTCTAGTACAGGTCATATATAGGGTGAATGTACAAGAGCAATGTTATAGCTCTACATGTCATTATTGTGATACTCAGTGGTATTACTCCAGTATTTTACTGGGTGAACCTGTAAAAGCTGACGGCTTGCCAGCCTAAATGCTGTTTTACTGCCCAGGCTTATTACTGGGCTCAGTAATATTCTTATTGCTGAGCTCAATGTGTCTGGGCTCAGACACAGGCTTATTGTTGGTAGAACTTGATATTACGATAGACAAAATCCCTTGAAATGCTAATATTGAATTTATGCATGGAGTTGACAGTAAGATCTCTTTTTTTAGAAACTAAAATTGCCAGAGTAAAAAAGTATATGTAAAACCCATAACTGTTATCATCCCAGGAGCATGCTAAGTACCAAAGCTAATTCCTAGCACTACGTGATAGCCTTAGTAAATGTACTATGCTGCGTGCCCACTTTACTGTTGTTTATTTATAATGACAAATTCATTTTAGTGAGATGCTTTTAGCTTTTTAAAATGGCATTAGTAATATTTGGACAGCGATCCATGCCCTCCCCAAGAAACTCATGAGGCAGTGAACTTAGGTGGAGGACTATTGTGGATGTGCTGAGATCATTAAGATTCCTTACCCTAGTAGAAGGCATCAACTATATTAAGTACTGAGTCTTGGTAATAAAAACAAATGCAGCATGGCATAGCAATACGTTACCATCGCATGGTTTGCTGTAGCATTATGCTTTCAGGGAGGCAAACAAAGGCGTTGTAATAACCTGAGCTGGCATCAGCCCAATTAGCACTGGAGAACTGTAATGGCTTTCACAGGGTTCAGGGTTGGGTCTTCTATATTGTTTATACTCCCCTAAAGGTGAGCAGGAGCTTTTCTGTTGCAAAAAGTAGTGGCTACTGTATTAGCAGATGACTGTGTCTATCTTTCAGCAGTTGTGTTGCTTGCTAATCAGTTTTGTAATATCACTTGGACATGGCAAACATCTTAAACTTATAGTTCTTCCATATTTAGTCAAAGAAACATAATGGATGCTTCTCACCAGCTGCATGGAACCATTTTTAAAATATGCAGGGTCTGCTTCCAGTTTAGGCTTTTTGAGTCCTTTTTCTTCAGAGCTCAAGCATAATGATTCAATGTTTTTAAAGTTTGAGTTACAAATCTTCTGTTGGTTACTGATTTTTTTTTTTTTTTTTTAATTTTTTTTTTTTTTTTTCTCTCCCTGCTCCAGAGGGGCTTTTGCAGGGCTATTTCAGAAAGGATGGCATGTGGTTGATTGTGAAGCGCAGCTAATTCTGGCATCTTGTAAATATCAAAACGTTTTGTCTTTACAGTAATGTGCTGGGGTCAAAATTGCATTTCTGCTTGAGTAAGTGAGCATTTCGTCTCTAATATCTACAGCTTAAAAGCTACAGGAAGCAAATAAGAATTTTTAACACTGTTATGTTGAGGCCTATGCCTCTCTAAGGAAATCTTCTATACTATGCACCAGTATGAAATGATAGTATAAAATTCCAGTGAATGCCAGCTCATTCTGACTGCTATGTACATGTTGCTGTGTGTACTTCTTTTGTGCCCACGGTGCTGTAAAAGGACTGGAGCAGCATTTTTGGGGAGATGTTATCTCTTCCCTAGCTCTTGTTTTCTGCATTGCTCCCTTCTTTCATTAAACCCCTTCATTTTCCAGACTGTCTGTTGGGACTGCAGTCTGATATCCCTTAGACACCTCTGAAGAGCAGCTTTTTTGTGTTGTTGACTCAGTTGGCATAATTCCCCTAATATCACTGCATCTTGCTTGCTTTGTGTGCATCTGTTTAGATCTCATACTCCCTCAGGGCATACACGTTCGCTAATCTAACTCCTCAGTTTTAGCTCACTATTCTCTTATTCTTCCAGTTGATGTGCAGTATAAATATCGTTGTTGCTTGAGCACTAATGTACAATTTAAAACCCATAAATACCCCATTTGCTGAAAGCTAATAGTCTATTCATTTTGTGCTGAAACGTTGCCTGTTACTTCTGTGACGAATTTGTTTTCTGAGGAGGTGATTCCGTTATCTTTGCTACGCTGTGCAAACTCTCACAAAGTAATGTAATTTCAGTTCTTTCATCTCTTTTTTGGCAGATGCCAGATGCTGCCTCAGCTGTCTGTCATGGGGTTGGCTAGATTGTAGGTATGCCTCTGCTGCCAGGGTAGCCAGTCACTGCAGGGTGATGCTCTGGGTTGTGGAACCTGACGTTTGTCATAGTTCAGTGGTCCTTGCATTTCATAGCTTTTTTTTTTTTTTTTTCTCCATTGAGAGTCAACTGGAAATATGTTGCTATTGCAACAGAATTTTCACTGTGTTTTCAGAGTTATGCAGTAATAGTGTCTGTTTCAGTCACCCCATGAAGTAAAAAACAAAAAGCAGGGTTGCAAATGTTATCCTGTAATCGTTCAGGCCTGAGGAGTCTCAGAAAAGATAATTAGATGTGGCATTATAATATGACTAGTATAGCTTAATACTACCTTTGCATGAAATAACAGCTGCTTCCACAGTCCTAACAGAGACTTTTAAATATACAGGTTGTTCAATCTAAGGCTAATCTAACAAGTTCCAGGAGTAGTCATAGATTAAAATGTTTTATCCCCATCTTTAAGAAAGGTTTTCAGCTTCACTCTCTGAAGTATGTTGTAATGTGAACAGGAAAACAAGAAACGTAAGTAAATGTGATAAAGTAACCTTTTCTTGGTTTGGAAGAACAAAGTGGTGTATTTAAAAATACAGATATATGGAATGGAAATTTTTTAAGAGAAAGATGTTATCTCTAGGATTATCTGTTCTTTACTGAGGAAATCTTATTATTCTTTTTACCACTCTTTATGTCAGCTTATTCTTTTTGTTTAAGACTAAGGTGAAATAAATTATGCCATCAGCTCTTGTGTTGGTGTGAGTGGTATAAATTTATTAGCCTATCAGAACTTGATAAATATCTATTAGAGAAGAGGTACGTAGAAGTATCTCATATTATAAATAGCTTAGCTCTATAGCCTCTGTGAGTTCTGTCTGTAAACGGATATTACCAATACCACATAACGTAGCCAAAATATAAAGAATTTTGCTCACCTCTTCTGAAGATGAAAGTTAGAATAAAGATCCTCTTGCTCTCACTTGTAATCATACTGCAAATGAAGCATATAGTGAATGTTGTAGGGAGAGGGGACATAAAAATTGTAATTAAAAACAAAACAAAAAAAACCACAACCTTTTGTGGGTGTTTTTTTCTTTTTCTTTTTCTTTTTCTTTTTCTTTTTCTTTTTCTTTTTCTTTTTCTTTTTCTTTTTCTTTTTCTTTTTCTTTTTCTTTTTCTTTTTCTTTTTCTTTTTCTTCTTTTTCCCCATAATTCTAGTGGAAAACTGGAAAGCTGTGAAACTTGTGGCATTGCTGTATGGAAGTTAGAGAAGCTGAGCTCCCATTAAGGTTAAAAGAGGTTCTGAGCTTGAATTGGGCAGATGAACAACTTTGGGAATGGCCATATCTCTTGGTGACCAGTTGTCTTGCAGAGTCAATTTGCAATCAGTTAATTGTTTGAACAAATTCAGTATTTGGGGATCTAATAAAGGAGAGTATTTTGTTGCCTGTACTCATAACCTCAGTCAGCAACTGAACTATCAAGAGAGCTCAGGAATCTATGAACCAAGGCAGGGAAAAGCAGCAGTGAAAGTGTGCATCTGGCTGGGGACCATTTCATTTCCTTGCACAGGGATCTTGTGCCAATACTGTCACTGTAAGGATTGCTGCTCCTTAAGGCTGTTTTTCTGTTGCTGTTGCTTTGTTTTTTTTTCTAAGTTTAAGCAACAGAGTAAAATACTTGGCCAATCTGTTTTCTCTTCTAAATGTTCTCATTTCACACTTGAAATTAAAGGGTTCTGGTGATGCCTTTTAAAATGGCTTACTTCTATTTTTACATTTTAAAATTATTTTTGTATTACTTTTTATCAGTGTTTAAAATGCTATAACCATTTAATACAGGAATAAAGTATATTGAATGTCAGAAATAGTGTGCAGAACTAGAGCCTGTGGTGATATTTGGCAGCTCTCTGTCCCATCCATATTTTTTCATAGGTTTAAGTAGACATGAAGGGTTTATTTTGCTGGATTTCAAATCTGTGCGGGCTCTGGATCAGCAGTTTGTTAGGGGATGGCTTTGTAACAGCTGCCAGGCTTCTGTCACGTTGATGACAGAATGATGTGATAATTAAACTATTGATCACATCAGGAATCCAGTCACAAGGTTGTGAGCTTCATTCACTAATAATCCAGTCAACATATTTCCTGCTCTCTTGTAATTATGAGGTGCTTCAAGATTCATGTGACATTTTGGGGGTCATTAAAGCTGTCAGCTGAGAGCCACTCCTTAATGAGATGTTTGGAAAACAGCTCAGGTTTGTAGCAGATGAGAAGTAAATTAGCCTGCCTACTAACCTGGACATCTCCTTACTCTTCAGTCAAAACTTGCCTTGCAAGATGAGGTGACCTAAGAGACAGGTGCTGCAAAATACACTGAAAGAGCTGGAAAAAAAAAACTTTTTATGTTTACGTAAAGGATGGGGTGCAACTGATGATGGTTGCTACTGGTGCACATAAATGGCAAATAGTTCAAGAAGCACATTATTGTGCTTTCCTAAGCTTTTTTAGCAAGTTTGTTTGTTTGTTTGTTTGTTTGTTTTTTGGTTTTTTTTTAGCAAGGTAGCAGATGCAGATGCATGTGTTTCTTTCAGTGCTTTTACGCTGCTTTGTTTAAAGAAGCTGCTGCATGTTTGTTGTAGCCTACAGGCAGAGTCAGAAGGATGGGAGACTCATGCCATAGTGCTTTGCCAAAAAAGAAAACTGTGAGGATGAGTTCTCATTTTGAAATGTACATAAAATAAGCTATGTATTGGGTTTGATCATAGGAATGGAAAAAAAAGAGGAGATTGTAAGCGTTGTTGGTGCACCTTTAATCTGCCAACAGGAGTGTCTGTGAGGATTTGGAGAATTTGAGCAAATACTTTTGCGTAGTACATATTGAATTGGCTTGTTGATAGTTGTATATTTATCTTAATTTCCTCTTACATATGACAGCAAAGGACTTCTTTCCTCAGCACATCTGATTCTGACAGTAGTGCACTTGTGTAGGTTCAGAAAGCAAGCAGAAAGATCATAGTTATGACACCGCTCAGTGATCATAAAAGCATTGAGCTCTCTTGAAAGTCTTTTCCAAAGCTTTAGATGTTTTCAATGTTTTGCTGTTTGTTTACCTTTCTAATTGTATTTTTCACACCAAACCTCTTCTAGGTGCCCTTTGCAGCTTTAGTCCAGTAGAATGTATCACAAATAAAATTAAGATTCAATCTACAAATTCCTTTGTCATGCCCTATAACAAACATGTGAGCAGAAGGTAGTTGTTGCCTGGCAATTCTGGAGCATGTTATCTTAACTAACTTAATTAACTCTAACTGTTCCAGAAAACTTAGGATGCCTTTGCTTCTATTGGAAATTGTCTTCTGCATTGTAATTTTATTTAATGAGTATAAGTTGTCTTTCAAAGTGATATTTTTAACTGTATCTGTCAGGATGTTATTACATACACCTGGTCATTTCAGCTACTTACACCACATGCTAAATACACTCAATAAGCATTTCATTTGGCATTAATGGGATAATTATTGTATGTGAAATACTGATTTATGATAAAAGACACATTTACTAAGATCTGACATTTGTTCAATTCATTACTCATTTGAGATAGTAATTAAACTTTACAAGGTTATTTTGAATTGATTGCTCCAGAAATGTTGTACGATAGTTACTGTAATTCACATGCGGTGATACATCATCTGCAGCCACCATGCCACGTTAACCAAACAGTAATTTTAACTCAACCCTAGACATTCAGTTGCTAATTATAGCCACTCGTTGTCTATAGTATGTTGTAGCAGACTATTATCAATGGGTATAATGTTTAAGAGTGGTTTTGAACAAGATTTTGTTCATATCAGGGTGATACATACTATGTATGCTGGGGGAAATGCATATTATGTGTACTGGATCTTTTAAATGTATAGCAAACTACACCCAAAAGGTACGTGATAAAATGAAAAGCACGTCAGAACTAATGTATGGAGAGATACAAAAGCTGGCTGCCTTCTGTGAAAAGTTGCAGCATATCCAGCTTTAGTGTTCCATAATCCCCTGTACTCTTTGGAAGAGCCTTAGGGAGTTACTGCTTCGCTCTGAAGTTCCTATTAAATAATGTATAAAGGTATAACATTGCTGTTTGTCCCATAAAAAGTCAGAGAAAGTTAACAATAAGTTTCACTTTCAGAATGAGGATGTACTAGACAGGATTCTGACCTCTGTGTGATCACAGCCTCTGAACAAAGATTCTTAGTGTTCTGGTAGTGCAGAGTAATGCCGCACTGGGAAGGGGATATTGAGCTCAAACAAGAGAGGCAAATGAGCAATTGTGCAGCTTGTAAGGGACTCCTGAACTGCCTCTGGAGCTTCTGCCAAGATTTCATGTCAGCCGGCTCCCTGCTGAACATCCCAAAAGCAACGGGCAGCTCCCAGCTCCCCGCTGCCACTGACCTCCTTGGCATAGCCCTTCGAAACTGGTGGCAGCACTCAGTCCTAACTAGCTGGGATCCAAAGAGTAAAGCTCTTTAACTTTTTTTTCATGTTGCTTGGTATTTCTTGTCTTTCATGTGCTTAGTAGCTGTTGAAATTTCACTGCCAAATAGCTATCTTTCTTTTTTTTTTTTTTTCCCCCTAAAAGAAATAAAAGGGAGGTATAAAAAGAACAGAATGCTAAAATGGAAGGATACTCCAGAGACCAAAAAAGAGAAAAAAGAGGGCTTTGGGAGAGTTGAAAGAAAAAAATAAAATCTTCAGCATTAAGGTAGAGCTGAGTTCAAAGGAGTGGTATTTCCAAGTCTTTTAAACCTGTTTCCAATGAAAGATGCTGCCTTCTCTACCAGGATAATTGCTCTTTATGAGAGAGAAAAAGCACAAGCAGGATATGCAGTTTGTTGAGGCTGTGTAGGACCAAGAAATGTATTTTTGAGGGAAATGGTGCAGATAACCTTTGGTTAGTTTGAAGATCTAATACCTGAAGGAAGTAATTTCCACACACAAATTGAAGTTTATTTACAAATTGACTTGTTTGTGGCTGTGACATGACTTAAAAATTGTTGAAGAATTGTGGAAAGTAGGAACATAATGCCGGAGACTTCACTATAGTTATAGTCTTTTTTAAGATTCTCCTTTGGTTTAAAATTGTTTAAAAGAAAACAAACAAACAACAACATACTCAGAGTAAAAAATTCTCTTATTAGAAGAAGAAGTTCACACATCTCTGAGCTTTAGCTTTGCTTTTCTTCTCTGTACTTAGAGTTTGTAAGAAATGGGTCTATTAGATTATGTAACACATGGAAATTGCTGCTGTCACTACCACTTGTCTACATAATCTATAATCTAACAAAATATATGGGGATAGATTATGGCATGAATGTTTAACAATTACTGTGGCTTACCCTTCCTATTGTTGTGGCTTCTTACTAATGTTTGCTATGAGAGTTGTACTTGATAAAACTGATGAGTAATGCCAAAAGTAATGCCTCTAATTTTATGATGTTGGCATTTGATGTCGGAGGTGGATGTTGGTGGGATGGCAGTAGAGACTGAACCTTCCCACCAATATTCTGTAATGTTTTGTCGTTGTGAGATAGATAACAGCAGAGGGGCAATCTATCAGTACGGTGTCTGATGTGAAGATGTGTATGGCTATTTTGAAAAATAGTGATTTGTAGCTGAGAATTTGCTCTATCAGAGTGTTATTGTGTTTTTTGTGTAGTTTCCTGTTTACTGTTTACTGTTGTAGTTTCCATGGAAATAAATGGGAGGCATTGCTTTTAGGGCAACCTACATAATAGGTTGAAAAAAAAACTCAAAACAAAACAAAAAAAAACAACCCTCTAAAAAGACAAACATGCATTTAGTTCCATTTACTATAGTTAATAGAGTGTGAATATTTGAAAATTGTAAGTATTTGCAGGTTTTTTGATGCTACCATATTCTTAGTGCTCTGAAATACTGTCCTTGGTTTTGTGGGCTGTGACATGCTAACATTATTTTATTATTAAAAGTTATTTGCCTTCTAAAATCTCCCAGGATTTAAAAAGAAAACAAAATAATCTTTGGTAGCCAGATGGTTTCTCACAGCTTTGTGTATTACAAAAACTGTCTTTTCAAGCCTTTGGAAACTGGAAAAAAAATCTTGTAGACAAGCACTGTAATCTCTTGTTGTGATTTACGTAGTGCATAAATGCATGCACTCCTTTCAAACTTCCAATTAAGTAGATTCTTGGTTATTATTACGCTGCTCCAAGGAATGAAAATATTAAATCATATGGGAAAAAAAAAAGTACGCAAAACTTTATTAAAAGATGGCTTTTAACCACTCTCAGAATTGGCAGGTTGGATTTTGTATAGAAAGCAGTGACTGAAACATCAGTTCAGAACTTATGACTTCTCTGAAGTTTTGAAATATGTCATGAGCCTCTTCTTCTGCATTTCTGTTCTGCTTCCAGAAAGAAATTAGAATACACATCTATCATAGGAAGAGCGTTGTAAATAACTTTGGTTTTATTTTTCTCAATGAGGCAAATGGACAACTTAAATCACTTAGTTTGATTAAAAAAATAAATCAACATTTTATTTTTAATCCTTTTTCTAATGTTCTGTGCAGAGAAACACTTAAGGTTATCTGCAAAGAAAAAGACAGAACACTTCGGAAACTAAGATGAAATATCTTGGGGTTTTCATGTTTTGTTTTTCTGGAAACATCCCAGAGTCTGCAAGGGTTTATCATCACTTCTACAAACTCCTGGCTGTGATATTTGTTCCAGATGCATTTCTTGTTTAATCTGAAAAGAAATATAAAAATAGATCTTGCTCTCATCATGAGGCTGCCCAGGGAAGCTGTGGGTGCTCCATCCCTGGAAGGACTCAAGGCCTGGCTGGATGGGGCTTAGGACAAACTGGTCTGGTAGGAGGTTGTTGGAACTGGGTGGGCTTTTGTTTGAGATCCTTCCAACGCAAACCATTCTGTCTTTCTATTCAAATATGTCAATATACTTCTCAGAACATCAAGTATTTACCATATGTGCTGATTATGGTTGGAAATAGGTGCCTGTGTTATGACAGAGTATCTTCAAATAAGCATGCACTCAGTATCCTGTGTCCATGTGCTATTAAATGACTGGGTATTTCTCATATAAATGAATTCAAGGCAGCATTTCCTCCCTTATTTTTGTATTCTAGCTTTCAGATTTTATCTTGTATGTGTACAGGGTTTTCTAATATAACACGGTGAGGTGAATCTTGGTAGACGTATTTGATTGCTTCAATAGTTTTGTAGTAAATAGGCACATTGAGCAAAAAAAATCCCAAACAACCCACCAACAATCTTATTTAAAGGGAAAAATAAAGGGAATAGTTCTGATTTTCTGCTAGTTAGCTCATTTGCTTAACTAAGTAAAGAGAAAGGAAATGCCTGAAAGCATATCTTTTACAGAAGATTACTCCACAGTGTTACTTAATTTTGTCTGTTTGTAGGTATCCTGCTGAAATTTCGTATATTCTTTCTTTGTCTGTGTCTGTTTGGACGCAAGGAATTCTATTAGCACATCAGCAATGCTCTCTTGAGGGACTGTACTTTTCCTTTCTCTCTTTAGGCACAGCTTCCAGGTATCAGTACTCAAAGTACAATGGAAAAACCTCAGGTTTGCAAAAGAAATTCTCCAGTTTCACCAGTGTGCTCATTCATTTTATGTTGAAGAAATACAAAGACTAATGTTATTGGAAAGAAAGTTATTGCAAAAACTGCTTTTTCTCAAGCTGGTTCCTAGCTCCAGTAGCAGATTGAAATGTGAAGAGAAGTTTTGCTTGCAGCACTGGGCCAGAGTGAGTTGTAGGATCAAAATAGTTTTGCAGTTTTTCATTTTGAAGCTTTATTTTCACATTTCTTGAACATTTCATAGAATCATAGAATGGCCTGGGTTGAAAAGGATCTCAAAGATCATCTGGTTTCAATCCCCCTGCCATGGGCAGGGTTGCGAAGCACTGGACCAGGCTGCCTAAAGCCACATCCAGCCTGGATTTTAGCTTGGAGCTTTTTCTCCGCTTATGAGAGGGCCTCCTTCCCAGTGCAAAGTGCTTGCCCAAGTACCTAGGACTCACCTTCTGTACTGAGTACAGGTACTAGTTCAAGCCAGCAGTGAAATTCCCTGCCTATTTCATGCTTGGCAGGCTGTGCTTCACAAAGCTGTGAGTAGCACAGAGCTCTGACACGTTCAGGGGAACATGCTGTTGTTGAGCAGGACATTCACATGGCTATTTTCTTGTCTGGGCTGACAGACACCAAAACAATTAAAGGCTCCATCCACACAGTTCAGGCAGATGCCTGTCACTTAGGAAGCATATGTCCGAGCTTCAGATCTGAAACAGGCTGCTCAGCTGCCACTCAGCCTGGCAGCTCTCACCAGACACTTCTGCACTTTGGGGAATCACGTTCTGCTCTGCAGGGTGTGTGTGATAGATTGAGTTGTGTCAGAAATTCGAGTGGCAGCTGTAGATTTGGCATCTATTGGAGTGGCATTGAAAGTTAGAAGGATGTCCTGGCCGGATACCTGCATGTGATTCTTGCCTCAAAAAGCTCTTTTGCCTCTGCACTGCTGACCGTCATACATGTGGATGAAGCAGTGCCAGCCAGCAGGAGGAGACTGCTACACCTCTCACAGATGCCTGCAGAGCAGTATATGAAATTGGAGAGATGGAGATGATCCCTCAAACTCCTCTGATGTGCTCTGGGACAGCTCTTGGAGTGGAGCTCCAGCTGAGCTGTGGTGGTAGGACACAGGGTGCTGACTGACACCAACAGCATGCTTTCATCTTAGTCCCACAGACTAAAATGAGTATTTCTTATCTGCTTTTCTTGTGTTTTAATTGAAGTCACAGAAAGATGAAAAATACGGATCTTTTTAATCATAAATGGCCTTTCACCTTCTTCACCACCTCAGCTCACTTTCTGTCATTCTTCTTTGCAGTTATGACAGACTTTGCATCTTTCAATTTAAACTAACGTCTCCTGCCTTCTCCTTCATCCTGCCCTGCGTGGCAAGGGGGTGGGAATGGCCCAAAGGCAGATCAGGGCTTCATTTTCCCAGGAATAGCTTGGGCAGAGCTGTGCACAGGTTGCTGCAGATCCAGTCAGTATCTTTGCCTGGCAGATAAGAATCTTTTCTCTCTGTAATTTGAAACCACAAAGAAAAATAGGTTGTAAATTCCAACCCTAACTGTTGTATTTCCAACCTTTGTCATTCCCCTTTACATATCTTTTCAATATATTTGGTGTCTTCTTAATTCTTAGAGTAATATCTATGTTATATAGGTTAAATCTTTGAATAGGAATTGAACCTACTAAGTGAAATATGCTTCAAAAAAAAAGGAATCATGCTACTCATCTTAATTTCATAAGGTCTCTGTAGTAAAATATCTTTAATAAAGTTAATAATTACATTATAATTCTTTGTAACTGCATGAGGGTTAATGGAGCAGGAATGTGGTTTGTAGAAGAATTCCTTTCACAGAATTGAACTCAAACATTTCAAGTAGAATTCAACCTTTTTTTTTTTTTTTTTTTTTTCTCCCATCTCCAGAAACCTTGTTTTAGTGAGAAATTGTACTAAATCATGTGGAATTCATCCCCGTGCCCAAAAAAACACTCCATGAGCATGTTGAACTTGCTGGAATGGAGAATTTCTTATTAACGGAGATTTAGGTATTAGACTTGAAAGATGGCTGATGGAGGAAAGATCTGGTAAGTGCCAGAGTCTTGGAGGGAGTGAAGAGATGAAGCCATGAAGCCAGAGTAGCAGATGGAGAGGAACAGGGTTCTTCCTGGACAGGTGGGAGAGAATACTTGTTAAGGCCAAAGTGTTCCTATTGTCACAGCACAAAATGAACTTCTAACTGAATGCAGTGTTAATTTTCAGGGGGTAGTTCCTAAAGTCTGTGCTCAGTTTGTTTTCTTCTGGAGTCTGAAAGTTGGGGGCATCCTTCTGTAGAAGTGCAGTGGCCAGCAGTCCTGCAGTGATGGCTCAATGGGTCAAAAGCTGTTCCACAAATTGTCGCTAGCAAGACAGTAAGAAACAAAGTAGACTTGGAGGAAGCAGCAGCAACAGCCTCATCCTTGCAGCATAGGTTCATTTCAGTGTCAGCTGTGTTGGTTGGAAGAAACTGACTCCAAAACACAGGCAAATCAACACTTGGGAAGACAAAGAAATGGGTAGCGTAATAATTAGTGTAAGGGTTCTGGTTATAAGATTATGAGGGACTAATAGTTTATTTATGAACACTCCTAAACCAAATCTTTCAAGTTCATGATAATGACTGGGGCACCCAGCCAAAGAAAAAAAAAAAGTCATTTAATAGGTGCTGCTTGTAAGGACTCATCTTGCATCTGAACACATATCCATGTCAGAACAATGCAACGTTTTTTAATGTATATTTAGAATAACACTATAAATGTTAACATTTTGTAGAGTCTTCTGAATGCCATGTCTGAAATTGGGCAGTTTGCAAATCACTGTTCTGTAATTTTTGAAGTCAGTCTACCAAGCTTAAGGGCTTACATACTGTAATATACAACATACTGTTTATGTATGACTTTGGTTCATTGCTCTATCTGTAAGAAGGAGCCTTAGCAGCGTCCATGTGCCCTGGGGAAATGAAGCTCAGTGTATGCATCCCATAGTCTGTTGTCACTGAAGTTGATGGCAAAGGGCTCATTGATTTGGATGGGCCAGGATCAATTAGTCCTCAGTTAGAATGTGACCTCCAGACACCTTCTTTAATCAGCATTTCCGAATTACGTGAGTGCAGCATGGCACTACCTTTGTTCCAGTCTGAATAATTTTTGTTTCTATGGATCTATGTTACGGTTTTAGATTGAAATAAAGGAAATTGAAGTAAGTTTCTTCATTTCCTTTATGTCTGAACCAGTTCAAATCTTTTACTTACTGCAACCCATTAGTTTTCTCTCTCTCATCTATTATTCACTTTTTTTCTTTAATTTGGAAGCTGTAGCTTTGCTTCATTAGTGTTTTAGTTTTTCTATAAATCCTATAGTTAATTCTAAATAAATAAAATCTACGCAAGCAAATACCCCAGTTGTTAATCACAGGAAATCAATCTACTATTTTTTAGGAAACAGAACTGCACATTTCCATAAACTCTTTAAATATGCTAGCTAATTGGTATGTGATCTTCTCTAAATGTGCCAGATCAATTCATCCAGAGTACCACTCCGTGTTGTAAATCTTGTTTTCTGACTACTAATCATTAGTGGTTATTCCCTTGATGATCTTATTAGCCTTGAGTACAAATACCTCATCTATCCTACTGAGTAACTAGAAGTCTGTTATCTTCTCAAATGTGCATTCAAGGATATTTTGACTTCCCCTCCTTGCCCCAGAAAGCTGCTTCTAATGGGACATGGGACAAAATGAAGGAGGGAGTACCCAGGAAAGAAGTAGTAGTGTGCTCCTAGTAGGGATTTTAGGAGCACAATGGGACATTGGAGCTGTGATTTTTAGCGCTATCATTTGTGTGTATATCACTATATATAGTGGTGCTAAAAATATGCATTATATATATAACTTTTCCCCCAAAGTCTTGTTTTGTTAGTAATACATTGGAGTTTATTTATTTTTTTTTTTCCCTCTTTTTTAACCTACTTAAAACATAGCCTTTCCTCAGATGCTGCCAAGTACTGTGAAACAATTTGAAGCTGTCCTAATTCTGGCTCCTAAGCCAAGATAAAAATTCCTCCTTCGCTTCACAACTTTCTTTGCCAGATTTTAATATTCCCATCTGATTAGTTATCTCAACTGTATTTTTTTCAGAGAAGTACAATTAGCAGAATTTGTTTCAAGCTACTACTAGCAGTTTGCTGTACAAATTAATTTCTTTAATGTTTTCTGAGAAAATGAGTGTTCTTCATGTATTTTTGAAAAAGTTAGAAATCTGTTGCTATATGTATTTTTATACTTCTGATCTTTCCGCCTCTCCCAACACCAAGAAATAAATATTAAAGTAGTGAAAAAGATCTGGAACTGAGAGCAGCCCTGGCGTTTAACTGCGTGCAATTCTAAATATACATCACTGGGTAGTATTAAAATACTGCTATTTACTGAGAGAATGCTGTGTAGGAAGGAAGGTGAGAAAAGAGCAGAATTTTCAGGAATGTGGGGATGTGTATCTGTGAGTGTGTTGTCCAGTGCAGCCTGATTTAGGAGACAGGAGGAGAAAGAGTCGGAGGAGGTCCTGCTTTTTGCCACAATGGCCATTTCGTTCCCATTCATTAGGAAAAGTAGAGACTGAAAGTTGTAAAGCAGGAAGTGATTGCTTTATACCTCCTGCTATGTCAGCACTGATTGAAAAGGCAGACAGCAATCTTGCATGTGATTTTTATAGAACCTTATAAAGATAAAAACCCTATCATATATCTTTCACTTCAGGTATAGCAGCTGGCGTTCGCTGAATGTCTGTTGAAGAGTGATTAAATTCTTTTTTTTTCTTTTTTTTTTTTTTTCCCCCTAAAGTTACTGCAAGGATCTGTTAGAAAGCATTGGGGATAAACGCTGATGACCGAATGCCTCTGATTTTTGTCCTGGGTGCAACAGTGTACTGGGAGGTAGCACAGCAGATCCAAGCTCAGAGAAGAAAGCAAGAGGATACAAAGAGCTGGGCTCAGGTCTATTTGCTTTTGTGCTTGATTGTTCTGACTTTGTATTTTATTCTGATAGTGAAGAGGCTGAAATGCAAGTGTGTGCTAGTGCTTTGGAAATGCAATTGAACTAGTGAGCAACAGTGAAGCTGCAGCCATTAGTCTTCCCATAGAAGAAATTAATTTGTCTTTGAAAAGCTACGCCTCACGTATAGGACAGATGTACCATGTAAGTAGGGGAAAAAAACCTACATTGAATTGTTTTCCTGTTCTAAATGCTGATTGATTTTTCTTTAATTATTTACACTTTATGAAAAATAAATCATATTGGTTGTTACTGCAATAGCTTGTGTATTTCTGCCTGGACTGACGTTTTGAACAGTTCATGAAGGGGATTCCTTGGTTAATATAAAATGGATGCATTAAAAAGCACGAGAATCCCTTTGCCATCACCCTCCTATCTACGAGTTTACGGTTTATTTTTAGTGTTCTCAATAACTTGAGCTGCATATTGACTGCAGCAACAATTTTTCCCACAGTGTACGCTTGAGGTGGGCAGCAGGTTTTATCCATTGGATTTTCAGCTGTAGAGAGACGCTTCAGAACTCTGCTGTTCACTATAAATTTCTACTTCAGATATTTTATTCCTGTGAAATTAGTGTGCAAGTAGCATAAATCCATTTCTATTTGTGTTAATGCTTATGTGATACTTGCTATTGGAATATGCAAAACACAACTTTTGTTTCTTACCTTTATAACATTGCTGATCATGTAAATATTAATATCATTTTGATCATGTAGTGATGCTACATGACACAGAAAAGACATTTCTAGCTTAAGGCCTTTGTCAAAGGAGATGGTGCAGAAACCACACAGCACATCCAATCAATGCAATGGATATTCTGAATATTATTTGCAGCCCCATTGACTGATGATATTTAAAAATGGCTAATAGAAAGCTACTGATGAGGTTTGGTAGGAGTTCTTGGCTAATGGAGAATGGCTCCTCTCTATCAAGATGAGTTGCACTGCACTGGTATATCAACTCTATAAACACAGTGCTGGAAAATTATGAATGTAGGTACGCTGTTCTGGAGATTTTGTGAGATGAAAGAGATGCTTAAAGAAATCAATTAAAACAACTTGGACTTCTTTAGTAGGATGCAGCTTGAATCAAATTTCTTACGTTACAGTACTAATAGCCCTAGAAGTAAAATTACTTTAAAAACAAAACAAAAACAAAAACCACAAACCCTGACATTTATACCAATATAAGAGAGAACTTAAAACTTATCCGAAATTGCACAACTGTGCAGTTTCCTGCACAATCAGGAAACAACCTTGTTATAAAGCATCGTAATGTGAGAACGTTCTTAGTCTCTCTCCTTTCGGTGGTCTTGAACATACTAAAATATGGCATTATGATAGATATCTTTTGGGAATACTCAGTACACAAAACAGACTCTGTATTGCAATAGTAAATGGCAGAGTTTCTAGCATAAAACATCCCAAATAGATTTACATTTAAATGGTAACAGAATGAAGGACCCGAGGGAATAGCATGGGGCTGCATCAGGGAAAAGTCAGGCTCTGGGAATTAGGGAAAGGCTCTGCCCCAGAGGTAGTGGGCACAGAGCAGTTCCCAAGGGCAGTGAGCATGGCCTGCACTCAGGGAGCATCGGTACACTGTTCTCAGCCATAGGGTTTGGCTTTTTGGGTGGTTCTGCACAGAGTCAGGGGTTGTATTCAGTGGTCCTTGTGGACCAACTCAGGAGATTCTGAGATTCTGTGATTATCTTCAGCCTCAAGGACAAACTCTCCAAAGGCATTGCAGCCAAACTCCCACAGTTCTGCCTTAGTTTGGCTCTTTCTGTCTTTGCTTGGACTCTTTTTGTCACATAAAGATATTTTTTTTTTCTTCCTGTCTTTTATTTTGTGCTTTTTCATAGATTAACTTCTTGCCCTCTGTCTCTCTTTTTTTTCTTTCTATTTTTCTCCCAGAAGTATTTTTCTTCAGGTTTGATAAATAATAGAAGCCACAGTTGCTTGATACTGTTGCTTTATTAGTGCAAGAATAAGAGGTAGATTCCTGATTTTTTTCCTTCTGATTCATAGAACCACAGCAGACTAAGTCAATTCCAAATGATGAATGGAGTAACGATGATTATTTTTTTTTGCCACCTGGCACCACGACATGAAATCAATATTCAGAAAAATCAGTGGATATTTCAAATTTACCATCAAAGGTGTGCTTTGTAAATATACGTATGCTAGTGAAGTTGTGTGCTAGTCAAACTTCAGTTGGATTTGCTATAGCAAAAAGGCTGTACTTTAAAAATGAACGTTTCCACTGACTAAATCTGTGTGTTGTCCCACACATGAGTTAATTCACTTAGAAAACTTTCTTAGTTGTTTGCAATTTATGAATGGACTTAATTGCGCTTTTGATATATGCTTTTTAATACTAATGAGATAAAGCACATTTAAAAGGGTTTAGTCTGTAATAGTATTTTCTGTGCCTTAAAAAGTGCATTTGTCTTAATAATATTGATTTTTATTGCTCTTGTAACTATAAAAATAATTAAGAGCGTGTCAGTGAAGTAAAGAGGGATATCTCCTATTGACTTCAGAGTCAATTTAAATTACAAATGAAATAAGGAAAAAGTGACCTAAAACTGAGGTGTACGTATGCATACCATAGTGCACAGATAGCAATTAGTGATAAGTAATTTGCCTCCAACTTTCTTTGAATAGCATATGACTCAAAGCTCAATACATTGCAAATGAGTTTAGACTCACTGGAGAGAAGACAGAGAAGTTAATCTTCCCTTCGGGGCAATAGTGTTCCAGGTGATGTATTTACAATGGATTTTGTTGCATTGTGTTTTAATGCTTCCAAAACAATGTGCTCCCACTTCTTTTTTTTCCTTAGGAGCTTCTTACTGAGATTATATATTTAGCAAGTCTTAGACTTAACTAGGAAGCTGTGTCTGTTCTATCCAAACAATTAAATAGCATCAATTAGGATTGATTAGTGAGGTCAAACTTGGTATCGCACCAAAAAGATACAGAGCCATGGAAAGTCATGACAAGAGCAAATAGCACTGACTCATTGAACTGTCCTGGTAGAGCATGAGAATTAAAAGCAATCGTTGGAGGCAAGGGAATAAAAGTATCTAGGGACAAATGTAGTGCATATTGTGCAGAAAATGCATGGAAAGCCAGCATCTGGCCCGGAGCTGAGCTTCAGTCCACTGTTGGTATTGGAGGCTCATAAAAAAAGAGTGGTCTCTTCAACAGGAGTTTATTGATGAAATAAATGGTTTGCTAATTGAAGGCTGAAGAATGTTACGGTGGCTGTTGTGAAGTCTAGGATATGCTGCTGCTACCAATATTTGCAAAAAACAATGCGTACTTACTGGTTAAAGAAGTTTGTTTTATTTTGTTCTGACAAGTGTACCACCCTTATTAATGGCAACTGAAATCTTTTAGAGATTCATATAGATGTCTAAACATACAATGGGTTTTTACTATTTTAATGTGTCAATTCTGGGTAACGTCAGAGAATTATTTCATCTGCACTTCTTTCATAGTTCAGACTTGAGTCTTTGAATCAGTATTTTTATACTCTTCTGCTCTTTGTGATTCTTGCTTTTCGTTTTGATTCTTTTAAAATGAAAATTATATATTATTACTTGATGTTATCCAACAGAAATATGTTTGAAGTGATTTTTTTTTTTCCCCTGCATTGTAGTTTGGCAGGCATGAGGCATATGTCACTATTTCCCTGAAGATGTCTTTTTCCAATTAACACTTGTTCTGTTGGAACTGGAAAGCTTTAGACCAGACATGCTATAGTATTGTGATATCTACTGCTTTGGTAAGACTGGAGAAATCCAGAGAGCAATTGAACGGATCAGCTCGTGCTCAATTTTAAACCCAGACAAGTAAGATGCACTGAAGGTGACCTACACAAGTGTGTATTTCTGGTGAGGCAATGCAAGGCAGAAATAGTTTTAATGAGGTTGCAAAAAAAAAAAAAAAAAAGGAAAAAAAAAAAAGGAAAGCTAAGGCCTGAAGGTGTAGTTTTATGCCAACTCTCTTCTCAAAAACAACTTTCTTCACCAGATTAGTAGACTGGTTTCTTTGATGTGGAAAGGAAGATAAGGTGGTGGAGGTTACTGAAAAACCAATTAAAATGTTGTGGGAAGTACAGCTAGCTCTGGTGTGTACCCTGGCAGCATTGGCAGCCTCCTCAGGCAGAGGCAGTGAGCCCTGTGCTTGCCCACAAGCAGAACATTTATGGATCCACTTGAAATCAGTGGGGAAATGCTGTGCAAGGCAGTAATGACGAAGTTAGGTCTTCACTTTGAATGGCAAATGTGAAAAACTTTTCAAAAGTGCAATAACAGAGCATGGCTTTATTCCAGTGTATGTCTTAATATGGGAGATCTTAAAGGAAGGCAACTAAGCTGAAGCAGGCACTTGTGCAGGGCATAGGCTCATTTGCAAACCAACATGGCAATTTTGAGCCTCTTATGAGCCCCTCTTCCCCTTCACATTCTACCAAGGGTATTTGCTGAATGCCAGATATGGACTGCCTCATTAAAACAGAAATTGCTTGCATTGGTTTTGTTGACATTGGGCTTCATTTCAAAAGCTTGAGATGTTGCTCTGGTGTGGAAGTCTAATAAAAGGACTTAAAAATTAAAAACTAAAACCCTTGTAAAACTCCAAGAGTAAGCTGGCAATCAGGAATGTACTGGCCCCTTTCCACGATGTGCAGTCTTATTGGAATAAATGCAAATCATTTGGGGGCTGAAATTTTCAAATGTGTAAGCCTTTGATTTTGCTAAAATGATTTACCTATTGCTGCAAATCCTGTTGCTCATACATAGAGGTAGGCTCCTAAAAGGCACTGAATATCCACCATAATTTACCAGCAAACAAACAAAAAAAAACTTGAAAAACAAGTTAAAATCGCATTACTGCAAAAACAGCTCACATTCTACTTTGGTAATTTGCTACATAAAACTTAAAATAGAAGTAATAGCAGTGTGAGAGATCTGTGGCATTAAATATCAAGGGAGCAGCCCTCTTAAATCATTCTGGTGGTACCCCTGTAGGCATCACTGTACTGACTGCTGTAGCTTCACATAGACCCCTAAACATTTTTTGTCAACTTTGCGTGTTCCTGTGAAGCTTTAATCTTCATATGAAAGTGACAAGTGATGAGAAGGTTTCTGGAGTTGTGTTCTATTACTTTATGATTTATCTTGTCAAGTTAGCAGCAAAAGAACAAATATTCCACTCAATCTGGTGGATTCTGCAAATGCTGTTCGTGATTCAGCTTTCATAGTTCAAGTCCTGCAGTGTTTCTCATTGTAGTGTTTTAAAAAGCAGATGCTGAAACAAGTTTTTTAGTCAGATAATGTACAGTAATATTTTATAGATTTAAATGAATGTTATGATAGATGAATGGGAACACTAAACTGATGGTAGAACTTGAAATATGCTGCCCAGAATGCCCAGAGAGGCTGTGGATGCCCTGTTACTGGAGGTGTTCAAGGCCAGATTGGATGGGGCCCTCGGCAGTCTGGTCTAGTATTAAATGTGGAGGTTGGTGGCTCTGCCTGCGGCATTGGGGTTGGAGCTTGATGATCCTTGAAGTCCCTTCCAACCCAGGCCATTCTATGATACGCCACTTGCAAGCCTTTAAAATTCCTCACTTTTCCTTTCTAGCATTTTTTTAGATTAGGTAATCACTTAAAACAGTACTTAAAAACTGATTTGGAAATACTGTCATTAAAAAAAAAAAACGTGTAATTATTCTAATGACTATACGGCAGCTGCTGCATGCCATGCACTGATGACAAGGCATTTCTAAGGCTGACCTGTTGCTGTTTCCTCTGAAGTCATTAATAAAATTTCTTGCCCAGCTCAGTCAGTTCAATGCTGAGAGTTTGTCCAAAATGTTCAGATTTTACTGGAACTAAAGGTGAGCCAATGAAAAATAAATGGCAGCTCTTTGGGAAGCATTTCATCCCTACTACATTCTACTGAATTAGAACAGGGCAATACATACTCATTCATACAAAAGCAAACACAGAGGTTAAATCATAAACACATTTATCAAAAAAGAATGGAAATGGAAAGCTCCTTGTCAGCTCAATGGTATTCTCAAATTTCTTCTTTCACGTTGCTTTGTGTGTTATCTTTTCTGTCCATCAATATGAAATATTTTCAGGCTCAAGGATTTTATTAATCAAGCTCATCCAAATTAGTTTAGTACACTTGAAAAGCTCTATTAAGACACACAGAACTATGTGAGCTTGTAGCTTTTAGCCAGGAAGGAAGAATCTAGATGAAAACCAAATCTGCAGTCCATAGCCTTGCTTAAAGATCAGATCTTAACCCTAAATGTGTCTATGGTCACTGAAAGATGTCAAGACAAACTGGTTCCTCTCCAGAGAGGAAAGCTGAGGGTGATGAGACTCTTTAGTCTAGAGATGAGAGGGCTTGGAGGGAATCTCTTTATTGTATGTGAAAACCTGGAAGTGAGGATGCAGCTGAGGACAGGAGTCATTGAGTACAAACTGGGGTTCAAGAGGTTCCATTTAAGTTTGCCCAATCAAAGCAGCAGGAGTTGTTTTATTTTACAGTTCCTGATGTGATTTTTTTTTCCCCCTAACTTAGCACATATCTCCTTACAGAAATACACTTAGAACATATGGGCTACTTTTACCACAGTGTGGCCTATGGAAATTCAAAGAGACATAATTAATTGGAATGCTTGGAAAGAGCGTGTTCTCCAACCACAGCAAAATTCAAGATAATCATTTCAGCCTGAATTGTTTCAACTGTTCTGAAAGAAAAAGGTGATGGTAAGAGCAGCTGGACCTTGAACTTTTTCCCTTAAGTCATTTTTGAGGATTTATTGTGGAAAACGAAGGAATGAATTTATAAATCAGTTATGTAGTTTGGTTGCAGGGAAATACATACATCAAGGCTGAAGGCATTCATGGGTATTGCACTTTATATTCTGACTGCTTTATTGACAGGCATATCCTTGTGCTGCCTGTGCAACTGACCGTTTTAAACAAAAGCACAGATCGAAATTACTTTAAGCAACTTGATAACTATTTTATTATTTATTATGTCACATGAATATTTTGTTTATATTTCAGTTAGGCTTCGTGTCTAGATGGAGACAGGGTCACAATTATACAGTGACATTTTATTATAAGTTATAAATTGGGTATTTTGCTCCTTTCTGTTTAATGCTAACATTAAATATCAAAGTGTATGTGTATTGGTTTGGTTTTGAAGCATTTTCATCTTCTATTCATAAATGGAAGTAATATTATGCTATTTATTACCATCTGTCGGGTAAGAAGATTTTTATGTGAATCAACCCTTCCAGTTTACATACTGTGACTGAACAGTATGGAGGGTGAAAGTGTTTCATGCTTCTAAAAGCTTTCTTCTTGGAGGGAAGTCCAGTCTGAGGAATAAATAACTTGTCAAATACAACTCCAAACAAAAGAGTATGGCGCTGTAGCATGGATTTCCCCTCCCCTCAAATACTATTTCTTATCTCCTTTACTATCCCACCCTAATGCCTCCATTAATTGATTTAACGTCTATGGCTTGTTTTCCCCATCTTTTTTGGCTTTGTTCTTAATTCTTATGCTGTTAAAATCATATCATTTTCTCCAACTTGGGATAGTTACTCTCTTCAAAGCACTGCACCTGTGGATTCACTTTATTGAAAGGTATTTTTAGATGTAGACTGTAAAACTTTTTTTTTTTTTTTTTTTTTTTTTTTTTATATTTTTTTATTAAAAACCATTTAAAAAAAAAAAAAAAAACAAAAAAACTACAGAGATTTTGAAGAGGAGCACAAGAAAGAGTTTCTGTCAGAGGCTCTATCCTGCTCTAGAAATCTGAGCTGTATGATAAAAAAGACATTATATTTTAGATCCTCTAGACTTATTATTAGAAGTAATTTTTTTCCACAGCATTAGATAGCTTGCAGCAAACAGTCAGGAAATGCTTCAAAATGTTTAAAAGCCAAAGAATTAAACTAGCAGGAGAACACTCCCTGATCATATAGGAATCTCTTCAGTACAAGAAAGTTTTGGTATAGTATAAATTAGATTCCTACACCATTCTCACCATCCCTAATGGCAATTGGGTGATTTTTTTTTTTTTTTGTAGGACTGTGTTGGTTTATACCAGTTCCTTTACACAGTGGGTATTTAGTTCAACACTACCCAGATCAAGTTGAAAGTCTGGAGATACATTTATATCACTTTTCTCCTTTTCAGTCTGTTTTTAAGTTCAATTTTTTTTTTTTTTTTACAGTTGTAAGAATGGTCAGAAGTTGTCAAGCAATGTGACGTCCATGAGTGATGAACTGTTTCAAACTGTGTTAATGATGACTCAATGTGTTCTTAAAATTGAGATCTTAAAGCTGACCTAAAAATCAGGGACCAGCTAGTATTAGAAAATATGGCCCTTGGCTGATCTACTAGCAGATACTTTGGTTGCTATATTTATAATTATTGGTAACTGAATATAGGAAATGATTCAGCTATTAAATCTGTGAATTCGTGTCTGTGTGAGCCACTGACTAGTGAGGTTGTTGGTGGTAAAAAGCATTCCCTTTTCCTAGTAATGTAAGTAACAAGGAGCTTGCCTAAAACTCATTTTTTTTTTCTCCATCCTTGTCAGCATCTTGCTCTGAAGCCTTTTGCCTTTCTGAAGTAGATCTGCCTACAGAACCCTGAGCCCCATGGGTGGCGGTTCTGTGCCCCTGTTCTTGGGTTCAGGTAGGCTAAGACTTGTTTTGATTCATTTTGTTGCATCAGGATTACATTTTTAATCTTATTTTTGTAGACCCTTTATTCTTTGGGATTTGACTAGCTTTCCTTTAGACAACCTGTAAGATATATATGTTTATATATGTTTTCATACGACTAGTTTCTTGACTTTGGCCGTGACTACCAAATGGCTTCAGCAGCAGTGCTTCTTGTGTCAGCAAGTTTTCTACCTTCATTAACTCAAGCACTGCCTTTATGTCCTGGGAGACAGCCATGCTATTAATGGGTGCCCACTTGCCCACCTTTCTGAGCTAAACAAGACACGGCCTCCCTGAGCATCCACATCAAACCACCAGACGGAAGCATTTATATACCCTGCTCAGATTTCCTGGGACTAGAAGTGCCTTTTTAGAAGCAAAGTTTTTCCTGCTCAGGACCATTTCCATCTGGCATGTTTTTCCAAGTGCCCACTTTGTTGTTTCTTTTTCAGCAGAGCTCTACGATGTAATGATTCAAAGCGGCTGTAGAGAAGGCTGACTGAATCCTTTCACGGAACAATAGCTCTCATCTCTGTTCATTAAAGAGAAGGGTTTGCTGAAAAGAAGGATCATAAAATAAAATGCTTATGCCTGGTACTCTTTGCCAGCATTCTTCCTGAGACAGCTAAGCATCAGCAAGGGAGAGTTTGCAGGAGGAAAATTTAGTGTGCACCTCAGTTTTCCCCTACACTCACTCTTCTGGTCATAGGCATAAGGATGCTGGTTTGTTGGGTGCTTTGTGGCCTACCTTGGCGAATTATCTTCCCCTACTGCTAGCCCCGCAAGGGCTTACCCTGCTGGCACGACCAGCTCTATTGCATGTAGTTCTAGCTGGGTGACTGCCTTGTGAAGCAAGTTTTTGCAAATGTGATCTCCAGGTGTTATTGATGATTAACAAAAAGTATCAATGGTCTTTGTGCTGATGTGTGATGCGCAGCACAGGACTCAGTTGCAGGGTGAGAGAGGAATCTCTTTTGCATTTAGCTTTATGGCAGGATGCTTCAGCACCAGGTTAGGGGTGGCAGTTCAGGGCAGGCCCCCTGGAAGGCTGGCTGATCACATTTAGCTCAGCGTTGCCTGCTCTTTTCTCCGTTACAGAGCCCTGGATGTGCATGAGGTCTTCTGATTTGCTGCTTTATCTGTGGAGCCCCGCTGGGAAAGAGGGCTGGGGAGCAGAGATGTCAGCGAGCTGCTACTTGCTTGCTGCTCCTCTCCCCATTTTTTTCTTCCACATGTGTGAGCAAGAGTCCATAAAACAGTTGTTATATGCAAATGAATAAACGTGAATTATCAAGAGCTATCAGTTGGGGAGTAGAAAAAAGTCAAGTGTCTTATCTTTCCTGGAGACATATGCTGCAACCAGATAAGCCATTCACCTTCCCAGGTATGTTCCATTAAGTATATTATTCATTCAACTAGGATATACAAGACATACTGCAACTCTAATCTCCTCGGGCAAATAGTATTCAATTATACTTACCATTTAAAAAAGAGAATCATCCTGAGCAGTTAGAGTGCTCGAGTTTTCGGCACTCAGTCTTGTTATGTGAAGGCTAATAAAGGACATTTCTCCTAAGAAGGCTTAGGACAGGTAGATGAAATATTGAAAAAAATAATATTATATAAGTCCTGAAGAGGAAGTGTTCACTATCCTTCAAAGTGGTTTTCTGACGTCTTATCTAATTGTATGAAATTAGGTCAAGGATGGAGAGCAAAAGAGAATTGCCATCCATTTCTATGCCTACAATGTTCCTTGCATGTGATTATAATTAAAATAGACATGCTGCTGAATAATTTGTGAGTGCCCTTTCTGTTTTAAAAGCATATTCAATGATGTATTTTGTTTTGTTATGTAAATTGCTTTTTGGGTTGAGTAGCGTACAGACAGTCTAATTGTCCTGTGTTCTTTTAAGCAGATAGTAGAGATGTCAGTAGACTGTCTGTCCCAGCTTCTGCAAGTTCTCTTGAAGAGTTGTCTGCTCCTCTCCCTAAGATGTAGCAAATTGTCAGATAAGTTCAGTCAGACTGTTTGTAATTTGGTAGCAAACTACCATTTTCATTGATTTGACTTGAAAAGAATCTAACGTAATATCTGTGGAGGTTTATGGGAAAGATACTGCTTGATATCTGTTACTGGAAGAACTTGCAGCAGTGTTTACGATTCAGATTGTTGAGCACTTTCCCACATCAAACTCTATTTTCAGTTGTTTATCGTCTACTAAGCTATAAATATATTGGCAGAAATTTCAATGTCAGTTCTATCAGCTAAGCTAAGTGGTAGGATATTTCAGTTTACAAAGCATGTCCAGTATTTAAGAGAGAGATTAAGGGAAAATAAATAGTTGAGCTGATTTTTAATTATCAATGCTATAGCCTATCACTGAGGTGCTCTAAAGATTGAACAGAGCAAGGTAGCATGACATACATTCCTTTATCCCTCCTTTCCTCTCTGAATTTGCCAATGACTGTCTTCATTCAAACTGCAGTTAGCAAATGTTGTAACTACACCCCACTCTTCTTTCTGTCACGAAATACACCAGAATCTCTTATTTTCATATCCATATTTGGACTAGGTATAAACCCATGTTACTCCATTGATTTATATCCATAAGACTCCATTTTATTGCATAAACACAGGCAAGATAATAATGAGAAATAATAAGCATAGTCTTACGTGTCATCCCAGAGGAAAACATCCAGCAGAACTCAGTTCTCCGTCAAAATTGATATGCCTTTACCTGCTTACAGGCAGCTTCTGCCTATAGGTATTTGGCCTCCATGCATGCCCTCTGATGTGAGGAGGCAGAGTTGAATCCTGGCACAAGTAATAAACCTTCAGTTAGCCTTCTCTGGTCTGACACAAAGTTATTGGTGAACAAATGAAAAGTTACTTGCACAAAAAAATTTGATGTTTGGAACCACTACAAGAAACTTAAATCTGTGGATACACTCCAGGGGATATGTTTATTCTTATCTACCCTCAAAACACTTGTTATAATGTCCATTTTTTGTGGCAGATTTAAGCCTGCCAAGGTGAGTAGGTAAGTTAATAAAGATACGTACTCATTAAGGGGAGGAAATACGTAACCAAAAGGTATTTGAAATGAGTTGAAACTGGAAGCTGACTTCTGAGAAGCTATAGTCCTCTCCCTGCACCTCTCTATAAGCAGTTTTTTTTTTTTTTTTTTTTTTTTTTTTTTTTGCTTCATTTATATTGTTCTCAGAACAGTTCTAACCTAATCAAGCAGTTTTTTGTTTTTTGTTTTGTTTTGTTTTTTTAATTTTCCAGCTACAGCACAAAGCTATTTGTCAATTAAGGTTTTTGGGAATCAGCTTTCCCACTTGTTTACAGCTTTTCGACACAAAACCGAAATGAAAGAAACATCCTGATGTTGTAAATAGAACTTATTACTTAGCTGTATTGCTACTTCCAACCTTAGGTCCCCAGTGCAACTCTGCACTTACCTTGCTAGCTAACTTTGCAATGGACTGTTCATCTCTTTCTTAGAAAATGGTTTTCCAGAAGATAAGCAGTTAAGACAGCATTAATAAAACCCTCTGTTGCAACACTTACCTCTGGTGACCCCTTGGGAAATGATGCCTTCTTTTACACTGCCTCCTCTTCTGTATTATGCAGGAAAGGAAAGTATTTTTCTGGCTGTCCCCATAGCTCTTGCAGTCTAAATCAGGCCAGTTACAACTACGTAGGTCATGCTGCATGTTTCTTTCTGAATTCCAATTTTTAGAGAGTTCAGGACTCCCAGTGGATCAAATTAATTGGGGAGTGAACTTTGAGTTGGTTTCTTGACCTTCCATCTCCCTCAGTCTGCTTCCTTTGTCCTCACTCAATAAATAGTTTGCAGCAATCCAAATGTCAGGAATTTCAAATAGTCAGTTTACAGAAAGGCACATTGGCAGAAACACTGTACAGAGATAATTTCACTTACTGCAGTGGTACATCAGACCAAGAATAGTGGCATTCGTCTTAATCTCTAATCTCCATCAGAATGAGCTTCAGTGGAAGGGTCTATTAAAAATTTCTTATGTGGCTGCTACTATTCAAACACCAGAACTACTGAAGGGAGTAGTGAGATTGTTTGGAGTAAACAGATTTGAACTGGCTCTGTCACAAAGCCAAAAACTTTAATTATAAATTGCTAAAGCTGTATTTCATTCTTCACTCACAGAGTAATACCTATGGTGACAGATCTGTAAGGTGGAAACATCATGGAAGAATAGCAGAACTTTTATTTTTTTCCTCCTACTTTTATATTATATATTCTCTATAAAAGTAGTAGGTTAAATACTGCAGTGTATTGTTTGCCTGTGGCTATACTGAATTTAAGAAGTTGTGCTTGGACAAAAGACATTCTCAGTAACCTCTATGCAATGGGCTCCTGCCTAAGCCACAATTCTTGCACTCAGTAAACAATTTCTGGTACCAAATTTAAGGTGCAACTTTTAGTAAGACACTACAAATTGACAAAAGTCACACTTGATATGAAAATACATATAGTCAGTGCTACAGTACATTGCAGTAGGGAAGGGTATTAACGGGGGGAGTAAAGAAGAAATAGCAGATAATGCAGTCCAATGGAGTCAGCTTGCTACTTGACAGGGGACACATCTGCTGCAAGTCATGGTTGCTCCATCGAGAGGATGTGATTTTCACCATCTTTGCTAAGAGCTGTGATCGCCACTGAAGAAACAGAATTCTGCAAATAAAGATATCCCTAGATCACCTTCAGTGCAGATCTGGGGTTATCATTTACTGTATGTGTAAGTCCTCAGAATAATTGGTTGCAACTGAACCTCCCCAGACGATTTTGAAATGATTTTTCATCTTGTCTTTACATCCTGACATTTCAGATGCACACAGTGTGTGCCAAATATTCAAGCAGTAGTTCCAAAATGTCCAAAGAATTGCTTGTAGGGCCACTAAAGCACCTGAATATTTTTAATAGAAATTTCATAAAAGATTAAAAAAAAAAAAAGACCAGAAAAACCCAACTAGATCTAATGAATATTTAATCAGAAGTTCATTATTGCTTGTTATTGTTCATCGGTTTATTGTTTGTCATCTAGGTAGTTTGGAAGATTAAATTTTGCAGATAGCATGCTAAAATATAGAGGCTTTCTTTAGGTTGATGGACGGATGTTAGGAAATATGCGTAGGTATCTTGCTAAGATTATTTCAGCTTTGCTTTTGCACTCCCTTCTGACCAAAAAGACTAGGCTCTGAATTTAAGGAAAAAAAAAACATAGTGTTGCACGCTGAATGCTTTCCATATTATTTCAGCTAAATTTCATCCATGGATGTCTTAGGCTCACCACTCAGTGTTTGAAAGTCATGGAGGAAAGCAGAACTTGATGTGGCTGTGATTTCACCAGAGCTGCTTCCTTCCAAAGCAGGATGCTGCTCTGTGTAGGGGGTACCAGGCTCTGTGCAAAGCAAACCAGCCTGCAGCACAGATATGTAAGTGGCCATCAGTTCAGTGCAGCAGTTCCCTATGAATTTGTACAACTATTCAGAATACAGACATTTGCCTCATTTGAGGTAATGATAATGAGCATATGTAACTGCTCAATGTTTTAAAAATGAAGTGACAGTGATAGGTCTGTGGTGACTACCCTGCCTGTGGCAGGGGAGTTGAAACTAGATGATAATTATGGTTCTTTTCAACTCAGACCACTCTATGATTCCATTCTATCATTGGAACCAGCACTTCTGTCCTGTTAATGAAATTACCTTCCCAAGGATTGCTGCTCCTTTTTATATCCATATCTCCTAGACACCTGAGTTGAAGGGAGCAATGCTGTAGTTTCTTGCTTTACATGACTTGGTGTCACTGCTGTTCTAATTGTTTATTATGTTAAAAAAAAAAAAAGAAAAAAAAAAAAGGGGTGGAATTAATCCAGAATAAATACATGTAGAATAAAAGAAAGAAAAATGTATGGCAGTCAAAAGTGTAATTTATGCTGCAAAGGCCTTTACATGGATTTTGCATAGATACTCAGCCAGTGGGACTCTTAACTTTCTCACTAGAATTCATGAAATATATTTTGTTTTAAGAAGTAATGGAGAATATTGAGGAATAAAACTTGTTCTGTTCTCTTTTTCTCTTTCAGCAGTGTTCTAATGAAACGTAAAATCAGCAGCCCTCTAGAACTTTTCTTTTTTTAGAGAAATAGAAACTCTTAGCCTAGAGAGTTCTGTAGAAATATTGCCTGGGGATATCAAATTAATTCTGCATTTTAATGAAATCACAAATTAGTCAATTTAAAACTAGTATACCGTAAACTGTGCTTCCTTCCTACAACTGTTCATGAACATGGAAGGATGTATACCTAAGGGAAACGTGATTCCTCTTACATGCACGAAAAAAAAGGTATAACTAGGAATATGTTTTTCCTCTTTGCCTATGGGTAAACATCACAGAATAAACTCAGTTGTTTCATTTCCAAGACATGAAGTGTCTTGTCAATCATCACTGTTAATAAAGTTTGGCAGAGGCAGAAGTCCCCATGTAACACCACACTGATATACATTTTGCATTGAATTTGCAGAGCACAATTCTTGCCTAACAAACCATGCAAACCTTAATATCGAAAGATAAGACTGAAAGAAGTCTTATTTGTTTAGCAGGAAGTTTTGTGGATGCTATAGTGAACTGTAATTCTTTCTTTAAAGAAACTGTTAAATGACCAAAATGCAGTGAACTTTAAGAAGTGCTTAGTAATTATTTCACATCATTTGAATATATTTATGAAGTTTCTAGATATTTTCAAAGACATCTTTAAATGTTAGAATCGACATGTGCAGAGGGTTAGAACTGAGCCCTGTAGTACTTGCTTCCTTTTGTCAGAACTGGATCTCACCCCTGCCACATGCTGCCACATGACATCATGTATGCTACTATTTCTAAAACAGTGTATGCTGTAATTGACATCATCAGGTATCAGCAGTTACAGCTGACACCTTGACTGTCACCCACTAAGTCACACAACAATACGCTGCTCAGGCTGTCTGACTGAATGTTTTGATCACTGTTTTTTGGTGAATTCTTGAGTGCTATTATTCTTGTCTCATAAACCTTACTTGTCTCCTATTACTTCAAAGAAGTAATGCAGTTTCCTCTAGCTCTACTTCTGAAAAAGTGGTAGTTTTTTTCTAATAGGAAGCCTTAAAAACTTAGTGGAATTTCAGATTAAGAAATATTAATTCTCAAAGAGTTATTCTAATATGTATTAATATGTAAGGATAAAAAGAGAAATATTCAAAAAATGCTTGCTGCACGTAGTAGTCCTAGATGTGAAGTCAAGATTCTGGCTTGTTGGGGATTCTCAATGGTATTTCTTCTGTATTGCTTAGCATTTAGGCAAAATTAGTTTTGCATAAAGCAATTTCATTGAATTATACAAAAGAAACTTTGCATTTGATTAAAAATGCCATTTTCATGAGAATTTATGTTTTAATACCTGAAGTATTTGTCTGGATTAACAAGAAACAGTGGATAAGTTCTAATTACATAATATTAGTTCTTTATGAACCCAGAAACAAATAAAATACACAATGGGTTTTAGATTGCAGCAGCTACCCTTGAACAGTTCTTAAATTAATTTCTGTTCCCAAATCACTCAAAAAGGGTATAATTGTCTGAAATTTAGAAGAAAGATTTGTGAATATGGAGATGGGCTTTAATGCTGCCTGCTTTAATTGTGGAAATTTCATGTTCCCAAAAGTATAGAAACTTAATTGGTCCATGAAAAAAATGTAACTTTTTTCCACCAAAAGTAGTAGTAGGGACATTAAGAGGTCTACTATCTGAAGTTCTGATTCACTGCCATCACAATATCGATTCTCAGAAATGCTTTACAAATATTACCTTGTAGTAGGAATGCTACATTGACACACATTCTTCTTAATTCATGTAAATTAATGTTTTCTCAGCATCTTCTAATTTCTGTACTGAATTCGTTGGAAATGGTCACAGTTTCACAGGTTTTCTTTTTCCAGTGCGACACTTCTGTTTGAGGTGAAAGTTTTGCTCTCCTCCATCTCAAATTAATTGTGCCAGCAGCCATAACATGTTATTATGTGATTCGTACAGCTTTTATTTGCCGTGAAATAAAAGTAAGTTAGCTTTGGGGTACAAGCTGTTCCAAGAGCAGAGCCTTTTACTTCTTTCTCTTTAACATCACCTTTTTAGAAGATACTCACAGATTCCTTTTCATCATGCTGGAGTATTTCTAGGCACCTTTTTCTGGTTGTTTTTTTCACTGGTTGTCAACGGACAGTTCAAAGATCAACCAGCTAGGTGATGCTCCTTTTCCCCTGCATATTCTGTGCATCTCCAGCCCTGCAATATGGCTCAACTGATTGGTACCTGATCTCATTGCAGCATGATGGTAGGGCCTGTCAGAAGAAATCATGTAGAAAGAAATAAGTGTAATCTATAAGCCTAACAATTGTCATTCATTGCTTCTCTTTTCTCAACTCTAGGTAAAAGTTGCAATAATAACAAGTTAGAAGAATATTGATTGTAGCCCAGATGCTTAGCAAGGAAGATAAACAGTAGGGACACAATAATAGAGAATGCTCTTCAGGTCAACACTTTTCACTCCTAGATTGAAGGCTATTGATACAAACCATGGGGTCATAATGGCTGCACCTCTGCCAGGATATCAAGGGAAAAGGTTTGTTCCCGGTACAGAGGGATAAGGAACTTAAGGTTACAGGCTGTTTTCTGATAACAGTAGTTAAAATTAGCCATAAATTATTGCTTGAATCATCAAATACAGTTTTAATTACAATTAATTCCATTGTATTTTGTAATATGTGCTTACTAGAGCATTCTGCGTAGTAACAGCCCATCAAGATAGCTATTATGAAAGAACAGGGCTAAATCCTTGTGGTTCTAATGGTTGATTAGCAATGGCAACACTTATTTTCTTTAAATATAACATCAAGCCAGATAAGTGGGAAAAATAATTTATGGTTGAATCAATTGACATAGCTCCCTTAAGACCCTGGCTGCTACCTAGCATCATTTTAATTCAATATTAAAAAAGAAAAAGGCTAAAAATTAGATTACATTAGATGACTGTATATTCTGAAGCAAAGTGAGTGAAAGTGGAATAGCAATGGAGTTTAGCCAGTAAAAGAGAGGTCTTATCTCTGGTTCGTGGAAGCACAAAACCTGAGAGTTGGGGTTGGCACTTCTAAGAACTCATCTGTGATATCTATGTTCTTCTGTAGCAACCAAAGGGAAAGATTAGACTTCAGCTCCTGTGCCATTGACACCTACTACCCAATTTTGTTGAAAGGTAGTTGCTATTCATCCCTGTGGCCATTACATGAATAATTAGCATAAGATCAAAATGCTATAACCATGCTCTTTCTCCTGATTCAAAACACACTATCAAAAATGATTTGCTCTTCATATCACAGACCCTCTAGGTGACAACGGCCTCTCAGAAAACAGCCCTCATATAATGCCATTGAAATGCTGTCTGATTTGCAAATGCAGACTTCTCCAGACTTTCTATGCAGTAACCTCAGGTGTTTGGTTTTTTTTTTTTCTTCCCAGAAGTGGATTTGGCAGATTCTGTGCTTGTTGATTTTTATTCGTGTTTTGTAACCTGCAGATAAGGTTCTTCAAAGGAAGTTCCTTAAATACTTTGTTTGTAAGAGCTACTGAATTGTCAAGAAACAACTTAAAGAACTAAATCAGTACAGTGTATGATAAATGTAGTGGGAGATCAAATCTGATACGTCTGCTTTTGAATCACTGTAATATTTGCACACTGATGAATGTTGGACCAAGCATAATCTGGTTTCTCCGCTGAATCCAATGTGTTTCTCAATCATTCTAGAAAATTATGTAAAAACCCCAAAACCAGACTACTAACTACTCAGGAAGCTTCAGCAGATGGCAAAAGATCTGCAGATGGTCCTTCTGATCTATACAGGGTGCCATTCAAAACTATAAGTTGAATCTTTTGCCTGTTTTCTCTCTTCTGTGTATTTTCTCTTAAAGATTGGTACTTTCTGGGAGAATTAAGGCTAATAGGATGGCTTCACATCTATGTCATTCTCTTTGTTTGAGAGCAGCAAATATTTTTTCTAGTCCAAATATGCACCTGTGAAATATAGTGCCTTTTACATATTGTCTATGTATTCACTTCAGTTTTTCTTAAGCCAAGATGGTCAGTGGCAAGTGCATGCAACCATTTAACCACTAAACATCTAGCCATGTCCCAGGGAGAAACTGTGTTGTGAACTTGACTGCAGAAATAAGGAAAAACTGGAAAAACAAACAAACTGACAGTATCAGTGCATTTTCTTTTCTGTACAGTTTAATTGATATTTTTGAACATGGCAGAACTATTAACTCTTGGGAGAACAATTTATAAGGCTGAACAGGAAGTAGAATACTTTTCAAGCATAGCACTTATTCATAGGTGATTTCCTTGCTTTTACGCCAAACTATAATACATATTCCACTTTTCCCAATGTATGTGCTTTCAGGTTGATGCAGAAATCTGTAGTGCTCTGTTGAGTGGGGGTCCGACATCTTTTCTGAGCAGAGATGGATTTGGGCACATGCTTAAATGTAAGCATGTGGTTACATGCTTTGCTGATTTCATATTCAAAATACGCTACATCACTAAGTGGTATCTACTACTAAGGAAAGATTCTAAGATAATGAACAGTAATTTGTGCCTTTGGAAGGATATAATGCTCTTTTCAAGATCTTTTCTTGCTCTAAGTATGTATAGCTTTTTACTTTTTTTACAGTAAACTTGGATTTGTTTCTTGAAAGGAGCATGCCTAAAGTTGCCATTTATGTAGAAGTAAAACAAGGCAGAAAGTCTTGTCAGGATATGCTGCAGATGGTAAAGTGAACAAAAAATGTGCTGAATTGTTTTGTTAGCAAAAATCCCAAACAAACCATCAAACATTATAGACAAAAATAGTTATTTGTTTGTTACATGCCCCCAAATGGAAAAATTGTCTGGTCGGAGTGTTCCCGTTAGAAGGAGGCCTATCTTTCCTTGTAAGCATCACTGAGATATATAATGAAGTTTATGTACCATGCTTCAAACAAGCTTAACAGAAACAAATTTGAAGCTTACATGCTAATCAGCATACTTCTTAAACATATTTATTCATATCAGTTTTGCCTGAATTTTCTCTAGCATCAAAATATTTGTGGAAAATAAAATTATGCAAAGGAGTACAAGAAGGCTTAATGCTTCTGCATGGAGAAATTGTATCAAGGCTGTGGACTCTTTATTTTGACACTTAAAAGTTGTTTGGGTAAGGGAAGACAAGAAAAAGATCAAAGGTGTGTAAAATAGTGGTCATCAAGAGCTGAGGAATATTTACAAATCCCTCAGTTTGAGTTGGGAATCAGATTTGATCAAAGTCTCAAAGCAAAACCTCTTTCCATACTGTTATTTTCTCATTTCTAGAAATAAACTTCTAGTCACCATAGCTATGAGACTCTTGAGCTGCTTTAGTTAGAAATAAAGGTGACGAAAATAACTAATTCTAAGATAGAACTATCTTCAGTGGAATATTAAACTGATTTTAAAACTGTGAAACTTTGTCTGCAGTTGTAGAGGCTGTCCTCAGCAAGAGATTTCCTTTAAACTCTTGAGTTCCTGTGTCAAAGCAGTTTGGAAATGCATCAATATTTCATGCATTATAGAATGTGTCCACTTCACTGGACAAATCTTCCCAGCCTGTGCATCTTCCCCAAGCAGCCTTGAGCTAGAAGGAACAGTAGAGACTGGGAGCACCAGCATCGTGCCCACTTGGGTAGCAGGGCAGCCGATCTGTGCATACTGACCCAAGATCACATTCTTGTTTTTTAGTGAAAGAAGTTCTCTGATGAACTCAGTACTTCTCTCCAGAGTGCTATCTCCCATTGTTATCTCGAAGTCACTGTTAAAATGGAAAAACTGGGTTTGTTTTGCAGTTACCTTGGAATTCCATTATTATTTTAGTTATGAAATAATTTTGAAATTAATATATTCGTATTTTAGATCAGCCTTGACCTTCTCTTGCAAAGAAAGGAAAAAAATTGAAGACCGGAGCAAAGTCATCTCTTTACTCTAGAGGAAAAAAAAAAATTAACGATGATCTCTGCCTCTGCTAAATTCTCTTGCTGTCACAATATATGCATATATTCATATGAACGTGTATAAAGTATGTGAATAAAATACAGTAACCTGTAAATGCAGTAAACAGAATGATAGCAGAGCCTACCATTTTGATTTGGGCTAGAAAGAAAGTTCCAACCACGGGCATGCCAGGTCTGAGTCTGACATCTGAGTCTGATAAGAAGCAGGGATGTTAGGCCTTACCTTGTTTAATTCAATTAACAGGCTTTTTTTTTTTTTTTTTTTTTTTTTTTTTGACAAAGACTTGCACAAATTCAAGGTCATGTTTTTGTTATAGGACAGAAACCATGAGTTGTGCATCCATTTTTGACTCCTTTCTATTTCTCATCATGAAATATCTTTACATCTACCTTGCTGAGTATTGAGGGCTTTTCTAATTACGTAGATGGACAGATGACCTGCAATCTTTTGTCATAAAGTTATGAAACTTTCTGGTTTAAACAGAAGAATTATTTTTATTCTAAGTAATAATTAAATTACACATAATTAATGTCTTAGTAATAACACATTATATTTCTTACTGAGAATTGTAAATAGGATTATTTTCTAATTATACCTAATAAAACAATTTTAATATAATATCCGTTAGTTTTCAAAAGAGAACTTGATTGCTTCCTCTGGAGAAATAGTGAGAGAAAGAAACGTAATCTTGCTTGATTTATTTTGATTAAAAATCCCATCCATTTTCATTGACAATCATTTACAACCAGATCAAGTTTAAGGAAATAAAATTTAAATAGTTCTACATCGATACATCTGGATATTTGTTAATATTCTATTTGTTTTCAAATAGACTTCAAATGTACTGTGAACTGACTACATGCATGAAAATCTGTGAGGATATCTTAAAAAAAAATACTGTGAAGGATGACATGACCATTCCAATGATCATGTGAAATATGTTTATCTCTAATAATCTTCCCAGTAGCATTTAAATTGTAAGTGGTACCAAGATTGTCATAGCAGTACTGTGACAGGATACTTAGGGGTATGAAGGTTGAAAGTAGCCATTGACGCATTACTAGTATCAAACAGAAAAAATAAAGAAATAGAATTTTAGTGAAGTATGAACTTAAGTAGAGACTGATAAAACTTGCCTATACTGAGATATATATTTAGCATTTGTTAACTGGATCTGAAAATTATTTCTAACAGAAAATTAACCTTTTTCTAGCTAACTCTAAAGGAACAAATGAGAGCATGCTGGCTTGGTACAGAGCACATTCGGAGGTTGAATGCTATCACCTTTGTATTATGCTTGCAATTGTAGCTTCGTCCTTTATTTCAAAGCAATTCCTGACTAAACAAGAACTGCCTTCAGTGCAGGACAGCAAGGGGTATATAGAAAAAAAAAGAGAAAATGTATTCTTTACTGTTTGTGTATTCTACAGTGTTGAGCTTTAATTTTCTTGAACAGGTAGAAGCACAGAAAATAAAAGAGACAACATTATGCTTTTATTTATTTTTTTTTTTTTAATGTACTGAGACCCTAACATTGTTCAGTGAGATTCAGATTTCAAGCACTTTTATTACAAGTGTCATTGCTTATCATTATGATAAAATAATACTGCAACAGAGAGAAAGAAGATAGTAATCCGTGTGTGTATTTGCATTCCCTGTTTCTGGTGGATATTTTCAAATGCAAGATCCTATTCAATCTACAGTACATCAGGGTTGATTGATGCTGTAATTGATTTAAAGCTGACTTCTCTTAGTAGTGTCATGGGAAAACCAAAGGTGGTAACACAGCTTTCATGATGAGCACTGCATACTGTTTGCTGATAAGGAAGTTAGAGAGCTAATACTCTGTTTTAAAACCTTCAGGATGGAAGGAAGGGAGAAGGGAAGAAAAGTTCTGACTGCTAATGTTTCAGCTGGATTTAAATCACCATGGATTGGCATCATGGCCAAAAGAGTGCCAGCAAATCAAATAAGTAGAACTCAGATCAAAGCAAAAGAAGTGTTCAGAATGGCAGCACTGACTTAATTTTATATATATACATATATACTTATACATACACATTTTTAAAAAGTAGTGATAAATTATTATAAGACTTGGATATTCTTCAAAAAGCTGTCACAAATTCCTTTAATGTTAATTTTTAATTTAGCTTTTGCAATCAGTTTAGCCCAGCTGACTTCAAACTCTGACATACAGAATTAAGTATATGTGCATGTGATTTTGCATTTTTAGGAGTATATTATTTTGATCTTTGCTTTCCATTTTGATAGCTCTTCAGGTGCCTGAAAATGGTATTTTTCTTTTGTTGTTTTTGGTTTTTGTTTTTGTTTTTTTTTTTTTGAATTCTCTTGGAATTGGAAATAGCTCAATTTCATTTACACCTTGAGAACAGCTTGAAAATTCCTGTCAGTCTGTTCCTGAAGTGTTCATGATACCTGAAAGGGAAAAAGGTAGTAAAACTGGCAGATACATGTAGAAATCATATGGTGCTACATCATACTATGAATTAATTGCAAAAATCACAACTAGAAAAAAAATCCTTACATTGTAACTTGCCTGTGTTGAGCAATTGAGCTTTATGATCTTTATGTAGAAGGTGAATAAGTGCCCCAGATTCGTGCGTTGATTCACATACCTGTCTTCAAAACTTTGAGTTTTAGCTGTGGCATTTCTCTCTAAAGTACAGTTGGACATATGTGGTAGCAGCAGGAGATATGCTGCCTCCAAGTTTTTGAGTCTCTATAGGTCTGCCAACACTTTGGAACCCATACATAGAAATACATGAGGTAAGCAAATGTTATTTATAGGACTTAATTTGTGAGAAATTTTTTATAACTTTTTTTTTTTTTTTTTTTAAGCAGTGATGCCTCTTGAATTGTCTCTGGCTAGAAAATGAAGGAACATTGATGAATAAGTCTGTTTTATGCAAATGTAGGAAATGATCCATTAACTTGTGTTATAACTGGTAACTTTCACATTCGTCATTCAGTGGCCTTCTAATACGGGGAAAATAAATACAATTCAAGCCTGTTCTGTTGAACTACTTCATTTTTTAACAGTATAATAAGCATGTAGTATAGTAATCCAATTTTAAATTATAAATATGGAATGAGAGTATCTTAGTGGTTAAAAAAAAAAAAACTACAACAGCAACAAAAAGAGCCACACAAAACCCAGTAAAACCAAATCCCTCACCCCAAGGAAGCTTTAAGAAAGAAGTCTTTTGCTTTGGATTTTGGCATGTGGATGTGAGAATGTAAAGAGTGTCAATGAATAATAATTAATTGTAAAAGTGATAAGAGAAAAGCTGCTGTAAGCACAGTACTTACAGTATTAGCAGACAATAAAATCAGGCTCAGGAAAAAAAAAAAAGAAAACATTTTTCTTCCTACATGCGTTTCTGTAGAATATTTGTGACTGGAAAAGGTACTTGAGTCTTCTGTTTTATCCATATGGTCCCATAGTAACAGATGCCCAAAATGGTTTAGGAAAGGTGTGACTCATACTATCTACTGGATTTTTCCTGGCATTTTTTCCCTTGATTTGTCAAAATATTGCACAAAAGAATGTTCATTTATAGGATTACAGACTAAAACCTACATTTAGAAATGCTGTCATAAATGCCTGCATGCAGTCTGGCTGTCTTTCCTGCCAAGGACTGTTAATACTTAAATTAGGCACCTGATGGTCTGGTGCCTTGTTGTTCACAAATGTCAGCTGCTCATGAAGGAAATAACAGTTTGTTCCTTTTTTTTTTTTCCCCCATCAATTTACAGAATAACATTACGAGTGAGCTCATAAACCCAACTAATTGTTGGCCAAAATTCACACAATCTTAGTTTTTGCATTGTTTAATTTTCCACTGCAGGTTATATGACAGCATGTAGTGCTGCCACTGGGGCTGTAAATACGACTTTTCAAACTTTCTCTGTTTAAAAGAAAAAATGACCAGGACCGATTGTAAAGCAGAAAACTTTTGAGTCTTGTTTCTGATTATAATTTTATATAATTACTAGTTTAAGAATTCAAATTACAGGTTTTTTTCTCCTCACAGATTTTATTCAGATAAAAAGGTATAATAATTTTGTGTTTTTCTTCTGTTAAAGTGCATTTAATATTTAAGATGATTCATTCCTTTTTTATCTTCTCCATCTCTCTTTGCCCTTCTTTTCCAGAGTTGTCAGGAAAAAAGAAAACAGCCCACAGCTGTGACATTTCTTATAATGCTAATGCTTATTAATTTCTTGAGTAATCTTAGCAAAAGAGCTATTTAATTTGTACTTTTCAGCAGTTTTGAACTAGTCCTATTGCAGTCTTAGGAACTGTTCCTTATAACACATTTTACCTCAGACTTACAGCAGTCCTTGAATACTCTGTTACTCAGTCTGACTTGAAAATGTGATTTTTATCACTGCTGAACTATGTTTTAGAGCCTGTTCATCAGTTTGGGTAGATGAAAATATCTGGAATTCCCGTAGTTCACCAGCCATTTATTTGTTAGTGAGCAAATGGGAAGATTTTCCATGCAGTTGAGGCTTTAGTGGACGGATTTGGGAAACAAGAGAGTCCATATGGAATACTGTCAGCGTTGATGTGTTGGTGTCACATGTGAAGGGAAGCTCTGTGTGTGTGCATTTTTGGCCAGCAGAGCTGTATCTGAATTTCTGCCTCCACTTGATCTGCTACAGAAAGACAAGTCAACAGATTCTAAAATGTGTTCTTAATATAAACTTCATAGATCTTCCAAATAAACAGAACATTGTGAAAGAATAGACTTGAGGAAAGGCCAGTGGTTGGAATGGAAGCGTGAGGAGGCTGGGTTGGGATGTTTCTGCCATTCCTTGTTTGCAGGGGAATGCTTCCCAGCTCACCTTCTCACAGGGATAATGTGGAAGGAAACCTTTTCTACCTGCTTTATTGAACATTTCCAGAATTCCCAGCAAACAAGACAATAGATTTTTTGTTTTTTTCCCCCTGGTTCACTATCCTCAGGCTTGGTTTTGTCCTGTTCCGTTTAAGGCAAAGTATGCCAAAAGAGAGAAAACGACCAAGCGTGGCCATTCCTGAGATACATAACATGTCTGGCATGGATAGCTTGTGAAAATGCGGTACAATATGTAATTTGTGAAGGAAATAAAATGTTTTTTCCAAACTAACAGGGAAGGAAAGTTTAAAGCAGTGAGTACAATCACTCAAACTGAATTTGAAAGACAGAACTACAGCTCTTAAAAACAGCTAAGGGAACTGTTAGCCAGCAATTAATGACTCGGTTTTATTTCCTTTGTGTTATCTGTATGCGTGCTGCTAAAGTACTGCATTCAGAATAGAATTGTATGTGAGGCAACACTTAAAATTAAGATGAGGGCACAAGGAAATCTGGTATTCACAGCAGGAACTTTAAACATCGCGTCTGCTGCGCGCTATTTACTTTTAATACCTTGTGCTCTGAAAATCTGTTAAAAACTCGATATGCCAGTTAAAAACAAGCCTTAATGAGTCCACAAGTAACTGTTTTGGAATACAATGCGGCATGGCACTTTTCTGACTAGACTAAACCTGATGAAAATGTTCAAACACAGATACTGAGAACACACTAGGCTGACAGCTAAGGATAGGCAGGAGAAACTTTTTGTCCATTAGGAACTTTGTGCATGAGTGTACTCGAAACACAACCAATTTGAGAGTTTGGGACCATTTAATGCTTTCAGGATTTTTTCTTAAGCCACATTGACTCCTAAACAATGTTTTTGATAATGTTGTAGCTGGTGATAGTTAGCAGCAGTTCTTTAGGCTACAGCATTTTATTTCATTTTTTAAAGGCTACAAGACTTCATATATAAAACATACATAGGGTTAGAATAGCTGGGCTTGCTTAATTTGAGCAATAGCAATGTTTGTAAAATATGTTTTATATAGTTTTGTTTGTTTGTTTGTTTTTACATAGGGATTTGATAAGTGATTCACAAGATTTTCTGGAATAATTCATCTTTCTCTTCTCTCTTTGCATGCCTTGATTTCTATTTTTTTGTGTCTGAAAATCAGTGGATTAGATAATTTCATTTGTTCATTTACGTGTTTGTTTTTTCTTTGTTTCAAACCCTAATCCTCCTAAATTATGCACTTAAAAAAAAATAATAATAAATTATAGGACAGCGTGGCTTTGTCTAGGCAGGATTTCAACTGGTATTTTGATTTGGAGATCGCGTTCAATATTTTTTGAAGATTTAGTATTCATCTCTGGTCCAGTATCACAAAACAAACCAACAAACACCTTCTCCATGAGGGCTTGTTTAAAATTTTCCTGTTTCTGTTACAGGACATCACTTCTCCTTTATTTAGGTCAGCTGCTGAGCAGCAAAGTGCTCTGAGAGAAACTAGCCATTTCACTGTGCATTAAGAATTAATAGAAAAAATAGTTAACATGGGGTTTCCGTGGAGTATCTTGGTATTGTATCTTTTGCAGTACATTATTTATGTGTACTTGTGATAGCAGTGAGTGAAATGCCAAACAGTTGGATTTTTAAACCCTGCACATAGCAGACTAATGAGGAAAGGAGTTCACATGTGTTCTTATTGCTTCCCTACTGCATATCACTTGGAATCATAGAATCACTAGGACTGGAAAAGACCATATCAACTTAAATGCAAACATCTCATTATCACTGTAGAGGATAAATAAAAAGATTGGAGCTAAGGGTAATTTTTTTCTTTTTGATAAGACTACAGAAATTTTCTTAGAAAATAAGCATTTCTATTACATTAGGAAATATACTAGGGCAATTTTCATGTTTCCTTTAGATTTTTTTTAGCTGGAGTTGGAAAACAATTACAAATTTACTTGTTCAGTATTGCTGCTTTCAGCAGTGAGAAAGGCACTGCATGGGAATTGTATGAATATATGCACAAAAATATAGCATAATAAATTTTGGGAACAAATTCTTTTTAAATTGATTCAATAGCTTTCTGATACTATCCAGCAAGCAGTATTTTAGAAGTGTTTGACACTGTGTTGTGTAATCAATTAAATGCAATACTCCTCAAAAGTCTTTTTTTTTCCCCCCCATTATCTCACTCAATAGGGCACTCCACCAAAATACTGAAGAGGAGGCATAAGCAGTGTCCACTCTTTCCTCCATCCACACTATGTAGTCAGGCTTACATTTTTCCCCCTGCTTTTAGCTCAGTGACTGTATACGTAATCCATATAAAATATACTAACTGGAACAGATGGAGTTGCATAATACCAGACATCATAACAGTTGGGAGCTTTCCAAAGAGATGTGAAAAAGGGATTAAAGCCTCCTCAGGTGGAGAAGGATATGGACCGGGATGTCTCCTGGGGAGCATGGTGTCAGCAGGGGAGGTAGGAGCAGGCAGGAGGCACCTCTTCTTTTTCTTTTTCCTGAAATAATCAGAGCACATCTACGTGATGAACCCTGCAATGAGAACTGAGTGTAGCCTTGCTTTCATGCATCTCGAATATGAACGCAAATATTTTCAGGCTTGTGTTTTGTGCTGGGTACCCATCAGAACTTGTCAATGTAGATGTTGACCCAAAATTTAGGCATTTTTTGAGTGGCAGTGGTATTAGAAATTTGAAAGCAGGCTTCTAATGTTGATGGATTGAGATGCCTCGGGCTTCTTGAAAATAGATTCTAGATTTTCATACAAAAGAAACGTAAGCGATGGCAGTGGCATTTTTGTTGTTTGTGTAAAACTGTTCTTTGTAATAAATAAAATAACTCATCTGGGGAAGGTACAGATGCCAGACAGAAGGATAATGTTGTGCCAATATTTAAAAAGAGTAAATGGAACATACCTGGTAATTGCTGGCCTGTTAGCCTGATATTGATCTGGAGCAAAATAATTCAGCGGTTAATACAAGGCTTGCTTAATAAAAAATTAAGGGAGGTAATATAATTAATGCCTGACAGTATTGGCTTAGAGAAAATAGATTCTCCCGAGCTACCTTGATGCTGCTTTGATGAGATTAGAAGTCTGATTGATAAAATAAAGACGTTGACATTAGTCATATGCCTTAGATAAAGCTCTCTGGTGCAGGATAGTTTGGGAAAGAAGAGCAGCAAAACAATGTGTTGCCAGAGATGAAAGTAAGGAACTAGTATATTTTAAAACTATTTATATACATGGCATTGCTGCATAGATATGTTTTCAGGTTCTTTTTTTCTCTCTAGTATTTAACATTTTAATCACATATAATAAAATATACATTGAGTATTCATAACATTTTTCGATTATGCAGGGCCTTAGGATGCAGTTAATGACAGCGACAGACTGGATTCAGAATGGCTGGAATATCTTATGTACAAGAAAACAGCATGCAAAAAAAGGCCCATGCCTTTGAAAAAGTCACACTCTGAGAACTGAAAATCCTACTTAGGAAGTCATTACACTTACGGGTTGTTGTTTGATGGAAATGAATTAAATATGAGTTCTTAGTGCTATCCCCTCGCGTATGTAAACAAGGTATACCAGCTAGGAATGGAAAAATGATATGTCTGAATTCTGTTCATTTATAACACTATCAGAAAGTCATCTAGCGCTGTCCACAATTCAAGGCATGTGTTGACAATTTAAACTATATTCATAAAAGAAAGATGAAAGTTTATATGGTTTCACTGTAATGGGAAGCTGGAAGAAACTATAAGATAAAATCTGTACAAGTCACAGGCATGAAAGTTACAGCCTGACTTTGTTTTGCATGGGAAAGTGTATGCATGGGAAAGTGCATGCTGATGGAAAATTGGAGTGGGAAGAGTGTTTTGCTGTCAAATAATAGCTAAAAGCTGGCTTTGGTTGGTTTTCTACATAGCATACTATTCAAACCATGTATTTGAGCATTAGTTACAGAGCTGCAGTAATCTTTTCCATTGTGCTCGGAAGGACTGCCTTCATGGTGGTGGTAGCATTGTTTTTTGGAGGCCAGTTGATCCACTGTCCAACAGAGCATCCATTAAATGATACGTGCCGGGAGCTTTTCTGGGTGAGCTCATCAAAACTTGGTCCTGCAGAAGTTTCCAATCACTGTAATGTGCAAATCTCTCTTAGAGTATATCTTTGTAGCTTTGGATTAGAAATTGCTGTTAGCTGAAGAAATGAAAAAAAAAAAAAAAAAAATCCAGCACAAATTGAAGAGTGGGTAAATGCTACCTGCGCAAGTGCTATCTATAAGAGGATGGCAAAACATTGTAATACTAAGGAACCAGCAACTGACGTGAAAGAGCTATACGTACCTTTCTGACTGTATATTAATTGAGAAGCCTCAAGAAAGAAATGACAGGATTTTGACTTTTGGTTGGTGAGAAAAGTATGGAAGACATGCAGAACAACTCTCAGATCCAAGTTATGTGAGACAAATTCCCAATTCTATTTTTAGCTAGATATATCAGTCAGAGAGAATAGAGAAATATGCTATAAATGAAGAGTGCTGACATGGCACATGTTGTTAAAAACTGAGGAAGGGTAATGAAACAGGACAGAGAAGGCTGAAATTTTGTCAGCTTTTCATAATGCAAATTAAAAAACATTACGGTTGATCTTCCTTGACTAAGTAGTCTATGAATATTCATAGTTCAATAAAAAAGACAAAAAACAACAACAAAAAAACAACACCCAGCTAGAAACAAACAGCTAAAATGCTTCAAGAAAAAAACCTTGATTTGTCTACTTTAATTTATTGTAAATATTCTGATAGAACCAGATTTTGAGTTTTCAGAGTTCAATAGCTAGACAAGATGGAATGTAGGACAAATCTCAAATTTTAATACTGTTCTTACGTATAAAGTTCTGGTGTAGAATTTCAAGAGGTGCTTTTGGGAGGAGAAAGTAGCAGCAGTTGTCCTTATAGGCAGAAGAGAATGACATTCAATATAAGATCTAGTTTGGCACACAAAAATTGTTTTTCTTCTCTGTTGCTACCTTTGCGGGCACACAAAAAGGAACAGACTTCTCTCATTGTTCATATGCTTAAATAATAAGTATTACAAATGAATTCTCAGGTAGATGTTCCTTTGTGTAGTGTGCATTCTCCAGATAGTAATGCTTTTGATATACATATATGTATATAATATATATACACTAATTATCTTACTGTGCAACGTGCTTCAATGTAGATAAATTCTGATATTTTGAGAGCAGATAGAATAACAAAACAGTAGGAACTCCCAAACTACTATTTCAGATAAGCTTAAAAGACCTATGGTGGAATGTTCCTAAATAGCCAGACACTTTACAAAATAATATTGCAGGGAGAAAATAAGTTATTTTATTTATTATAGAGTTATGTACTTTTGGTTCATGACCTGGTTTTGATGTGAGGGAGAAATTACTGAAAATAATCTAAGACAAGTTTTCCTTGCACTTAAAACTATGAGGAATGCTATAAATCTTTCACTGGGGGCAGATGTCTGAGTTTCCAAATCTTCTGTCTTAATAGAAGAGTCTATTGAAGATCTGAAACACCACAGACCTTCTCATAACTGAGTCAGAAGCTCAATTAACTCAGTATTGTACTGGTATTGAGCAAATATTTTGGTGAAAGCAGAAGTATTTTTCCATTTTCTGCCGTTCTTTATAGAAGGGATTTAAAAATGGAAAGTTCTTGATGATATCTTGTAGTCCCTATAAGAATCTGTCTTCCCTATCCCCATGCTGTATTTCAGCATCAGTGTGCCTTAAACATGAACACGATCCTGCCTGGCCCAAGAATCCCTGTAATCCCCTCAACCAGACAGGTTAGCTGAAGAAAAGGAAACTTTAATTAAATTAATGCACAAATTCCCTTTGGAGAAACTGAATAAAATTTGCTAGATGTAGGATATCCAGCTCTGAGCAGATGAGAAAGGAAATCTGGGAGCTGAGTAAACTGGCAAAGAATTCCAAAAGCAAGATGCTGAAATGAAATGCTTTGAAAAATGATTATTTCTGAAAGAACTGCATCCCCTCTTGGGACATCTTTGTTATTTCTTAACCTCATTACTGTCTGGGAGGTTTGTTGGGTTTGTGGTTAAATACATTGTGCTCATGCCCAATGGTTGGGTTGGTGCAGAAGCATGGAGCAGCTAGGCTTGCTGCCTCATTACTGCATGCTACACAGAGTTGTCAGGAGAGGAGCATTTTTTATCATAGCATATAGTTTTGTTTCTCTGATCTGACAGGATGCTAAAAAACAACAAATATTTTCTAGAGAGCTTGTCAGCTTCACAAAGCCAATATATTCTGCAGGAATCTTGACAGTTGGGTATTTTTAATGGGTGAAAAGGGGATGAGAAACAAAAGACTTCCCAAAACAGCACTGTTGTAACTGTGCTGCGAACAGCACTGTGTCTGAGAGCAGAACCCTGAGCATGGTCTGTGATGTGCTGTGCAGTTCTCACAAATACCATCTTATACACAAGCACAGCTCTCAAAGGCAAGGAGTGAAAGCTGAATTGCACTGGGTGACCATTAGAACGTTTTATTTTTCTCAAGTTAGAACAATTAGGTTTTGAAGCCCTAAATGTGCAGTGAAAATATTGCCACAGCATTGCATGACTGTGGTATCACAGGGTTATCTCTAGATCTATCTGTATCCAGGACAGGGAGACATCAGGCCCATCAGCCCACTGGCCTGAAAAAAAGGGGGGAGATGGGAGGGTGTCAATTGTTTGTCTACAGGCTGGCTTGGTCAGTTTCTGACCAGTGAGGCAGGGGACCCATGGACCCATGCCTCAGAAAGGGGGAAAAGGGGAAGGGCGGGAAGATAGGATTTCTTTTTCTTTTTTTCTTTTTTCTTTTTCTCTTTTTTTCCTTTTCCTTTTCGTTTGCCTTTTTCTTTCTTTTTTAATTTTTATTTTTAGTACAGCAGATTTTCAGTTCACACTCGGTTTCCCATGTTTCTACTTGATGATGCTCCTAGTGTTTTAATCGTTGCCTCATTGCAGGCCTCTCACAGGGCACTCACTCATACTTTGCACAAACTGATTTGTGAGGGCGGGTGATGAATACATTCCTTTGGTCACGTAATATAAAATGAAGATTAAATAACTTTATTGGAAAGCTAAGAGAATGTAAAATTGTAATAATAATTTTAGAAAAAAATAGGAATATGACAAAATATTTTGGAAAATAGTTTTGTTATGAACTGTGATCTGATTTTATATATATATATATATAATGGTAGGTAAATCAAAGTTTAGTTGGATCAGGCACGTACCAAAAACAAGTAAGCTTCAGGATTCTGAAGTTAAAAATCCAGAAGCACAAACACAGCCAAGCTGGTGATACAAGGAACCCAACCAGTTCAGTAGTCTTAAGTAGACAGCGGGGAAAAATGAAAGATAGAGGACAAGTACAGACTTACTCAAGCTTGGGAAACCATTTAGGTTTTCTCTGGTGGTCCAAGGGAAAAACAAAGGCACTTATCTGGAATCCACAATGGTGCCATCATACTGAGTAGAAAAGGACAGACTGGTCCCAATCTGTTTTTTAATCCATCAACTTTCAATGAGTCCTACAATGTGTTACACAACGGGTAGTTTACGAGAGTTTTTAATGCTGGTTTTAATCTTTTTTCTCTCTTTAAACTTATCCTCCTTTTTATTTATATGCAGTATAGTTGAAAGTTAAATAGTTGTTTGCTTTTTTCTATGAATATTTTATAGCTATTAGTAGCTGGGTTTTTTTGTTTGTTTGTTGTGTGTTTTTACATCAGATAGATAAATTTTGCTTTAGTTGTTCCTTTTTTTTTCTTCTTCTCCTGTTGTGGAAACTTTGTACACAGCATATTTTTTTTTTCCCCTCCTCACTTTTCTGTAGTTCTGTTAAATCCTTTTTGAGATGAAGTGTCTGGAATTAGATGAAGAATTCCAGACATTGTGCATCATGCATTTATACAATGGCTTAATGATGTTTTTGATATAATCTTAAGAGTTTTCTATTTGCCTTTTTGAGTGCTACTAAGCACTGAGCTGACATTTTAAGAGAGCTGTCTGACATGGCTCGAAGATGTCTTTTATGTGTGGCAAAGTATTATCTAGGGCCTATTTTTGTGCTCAGTAGGGTTATTTTTACCCATGTGCATCTCATTGCCATTGAGCTGTATCTGCCTTTTTATCACCTAAATGTTCTCTATTGTGTGTGCATCCCTTCAGTCAAACTTATGTGCAAACTTTCAAACTTGTCACATGATTTAGTTAAATGCTGAATACCAGAGATTCAGCACTGATCCTTAAAATAACCTTATGGAGATGTAGGGTTTTTTTTCCTTATGGAAAAAAAAAAAAAAAAAAAA